>NC_084826.1:19360726-19723152 GCF_958449725.1 Rosa rugosa | reverse complement strand
CACCCTATGTCGTGTAATATAAATAGGGGTAGCTATACAATGTCAAAAACATCTTGCAATCAATTTCGCATACACTCCTCCTTGCTCTCTCAAAGTTTTGGGCAACCTCTCCAAAGTTCAAGCATTGAAGCCGTAGCATCCTTCACTCCATACATTCCTTGCCATAGTACTTCAAAGTCAAGCATCCACCACCTTTGAAGCTTCTTGCATTCTTGAAGACTTTAAAAGTGTAACCATGACCATCTCTATATTGTTTTTGGTTTACTTTACTTGTAATTCAAAACAGATTTTTGTTATGAATATTTGGATGTTTCAAATATTTGTGAGATTAAAATTTATGTATTGATGTTTAATTTCCAAATACCATGAAGCATGGTTAACGTTTTAGGTTTTTCAAAACAGGAAATTGCGATTTCATCTTGTTATAGTTTGTTTGTTGATTTTGTGCTTCAATTCCACCATTTATATGTTTTATAATCGTTGGATGCATACTTAGAATTATGAGCATATAATTGTTTCCAGATTAAGATTTGATAGCGTTCTAGGTCTTAATTGCTTAATGGAAAACCTATAGTTCCTTAGATAAATCAACAATGAGCTTTGCATGATAGGATTAACGTTCTAACTTGTTATCTTTGCTTAAGTCAATCAAACTTCCATATGTTCTTAATGCGTTGATACTGTTCTTGTGAGTGATTAGCTACTACTAGTAATTGCATGTTTAATAGGGTTAATTATGATTCGTTCATCTAGTTAATTTAATTAAGGGAAGTAATAAAGACTTTGTATGCATTCATCTTTGTTCTTGATTGATTTCTTGCTATGACATGTTTGATTCGTGATTGATGTTTTGATGCCTCGTTAACGTGTTAGTGAGTAGTTAATTTCATCTGTACTATCTCCACTCACCTAATTCTATCTTGATTCAGATTTGTTTGATCACTAGTGTAATTAAATTAGAATACAAACTCTTTAAACTCCCCCTTGTTTTCATAAATACCATGTTAATATATACTTTATTTTCGTTTTATTCTCTTATTTAATTAACGTCTTTTGCAGGAGTTTACATCTCTAATTCCCGGCAAAAAACGATTCATACTTATTCTTACTACATTGATAGAGTTTTAAATTGATCGAACGTATATATTGGCGTAGTCACATTTACTAATGCATCTTGTATAGACAGGAACAAAAATCTATTGAAGCAATTGGGAAGAACCAAAACCTTATAAAAAGAAAAACTTGAGTATGTCACCAACTTATAGGCTGCATTCATGAATCGTCTTTGAAGAATTAGGCAAGAGATTTTCATGTTCCCAATAGTATGGAGAAATCACCAACTGGAGATGCACAACCCAGATGCTGATATATCTAAAATCAACTTAAATAAAAAATAATGACAAAGAAACAAAACACTAGGTTTGAACTAATTCAGTATATATCAGTATATATCAAATATCTCTAGAAGTTTAGTTATCATAGCCAAAGCCTTTCGAATACTTGACAGAGTTCCCCACATCCTCACCTCAGTGCTTTCGGGATAAGAATTACCAATTTCAAACTTGACTTCGGTCTTCGTATCAATAGGTTCACTTACAATCCGAGTCCATTTAGTGGTTGGAAAAGTAATGTCCTTGCAGGGGCCTCTCTTGAGATATTGGATACCACCATCATCCTCACTGCCCTCCTCCTTTCGATTTTGAGCGAGAGTGATATCCACTGTCTTCCTGATCTCTTCCAATCTATCATCCTCCATCACCTCCATCGGCTTCTGCATCTTCTTCTTCTTCTTCCTCCATCATGTTAAAGGCTTAATTTCCAAATACTAGGCTTAATTTCCAAATACCATTAAGCATGTTTAACGTTTTATGTTTTTCAAAATAGGAAAATGCAATTTCATCTTGTTATAGTTTGTTTGTTGATTTTGTGCTTCAATACCAGCATTTATATGTTTTATAATAGTTGGATGCATACTTAGAATTATGAGCATGTAATTGTTTCCAGATTAAGGTTTGCTAGTGTTCTAGGTCTTAATTGCTAAGTAGAAAACGTATAGTTAATTAGGTAAATCAACAATGAGCTTTGCATGATAGGATTAACGTTCTAACTTGTTATCTTTGCTTAAGTCAATCAAACTTCCATATGTTCTTAATGCGTTAATTTTGTTCTTGTGAGTGATTAGCTACAACTAGTAATTGCATGTTTAATAGGGTTAATTATAGTGCGTTCATCTAGTTAATTTAATTAACGGAAGTAATAAGGACGTATGATATGTTCTTCTGTTCTTGATTGATTTCTTGCTATGATATGTTCGATTCGTGATTGGTGTTTTGATGCCTCGTTAACGTGTTAGTGAGTAGGTAATTTCGTCTCTACTATCTCCACTCACCTAATTCTATCTTGATTCAGATTGGTTTGATCACTAGTGTAATTAAATTAGAATACAAACTCTTTAAACTCCCCCCTTATTTTCTTAAGTACCATGTTAATATATACTTTGTTTTCACTTTATTCTCTTATTTAATTAACGTCTTTTGCAGGAGTTTACATCCCTAATCCCCGGCCAAGAACGATTCATACTTATTCTTACTACATTTGATAAGGTTTTAAATTGAATGCCTATTTTGGCGTAGTCATAGATTCTTTATTTGATTATTGTTATTGTTTTCGAAACTCAGTCACTGAGGAACAAGGACTCGAAGCACCGGCCAAGCTCAAATTGATTATCAGGTAAGGCAAGAAATTTTGATTCTCTCTGTAATATAATTTATTTAAATTAGCTATTTTAGTGTGGACTGGTCTCGGAGAAACTTTTGTTTGCAACCTACCTTGGCTGGAAAAGGGAGGCTGAGGTTCTAGCTTTCCAATTTTGGTTTTAAAGTTGCCAAAATTATTTATTTGTTTGTTTGCTTTTGGAATTGTCTTGTTTGATTTGATTAAAAAAAAAAAATCTATGTTCAACTTATATGTGCACATGGAATATGGCTCTCCAGAAAACGGAAGCCATGGTGGACACCGCGCTACAGCCAATGTCCATCACAGAAACCAAAACCTATCAGCCTAGCCCGATCTAGCAAGCCAGATCGGACACAGCCTCCAACCACCATCGTAGCAACTCCTTCTGCCCTGCAAAAGAAAGGAGGCAGATCCAGGATCCCAAATGCGAATCGTCTCGCACAAACCCGCATCGGAAAAGACCCTCTTCTGACGAGAGTCCTTTAAGTAATTGAAATCCCGATCAAACTCTCAGCAAGCACCACCGTGAAGATCCGAATGACAATTCAACAAGAGAAGGGATGCCACAACCCATAGATTGAACGGAGGGGAAGCACGACCTCGAGGTGGGCGATAAACAGGCTTCACGAGGGGAAAGAAACTCATCGGAGGCCAAGAATCGCAACGAGCAGAACCCTAGGCTTAGAGTTTGCCGCCGCCAGATAAGAGAAGTAAAAAAAGCTTACTAAATCAATTACAAAGTAAAAAAGAGATAAGTTATATGTGAATAAGAAAAGAGAGAAACATATTTAGAAAATAGAAAAAATAGAAAATTGTCAGGGCTAGCAGGGCGTCATTTACATGGTCCATACCCTACCCTATTAGAAAAAAGGATGGGCTAACCTGCCTTAATGCAAGGACCGGGCTGAGCTTCGACCCTACGAGCCAAGCGAGCTTCAAATGAACTTAGGGCTTAAGAACTAAATGATGAGCCCTAGAAATAGATAGTGGAAGTGAGTCCCGATTATACTTTTACTAACTTTTTTGTTGTTTGATTTACTATTTTGTCTTTCATAGCAATTTTGGAATTTTTGGTATGTTGAAAATAACCAAACGTAAGTATTGACAATTCAAAAGTAATGTAATGAGGTATTTTACAAAGCTCCCTATTTTTAAATCTTTTAACCGAAAATTGTTAAGTTAGTTTATTATGGTATAAGAATTAGCCCAACAACTCTGCAGTCCAAACACTAGAAAACTTTTTGCAATTAGGGCAAGTTCACCCGTTGGGTCACCAGGTCACCCACTATTCACTACTTTTTAGTGTTAATTTCGTGCCCTGGGTCACGAGCACAGTGTATTTCGTGCCCTGGGTCACCCGGTACAGTGTTCTGGGTCACCATGGTGACCTGCACAGTGTATTTCGTGCCCTGGGTCACGAGCACAGTGTATTTCGTGACCCAGAGAATGAAAATATACACTAAAAACCAGTGAATAGTAGGTGACCCGGTGACTCAACGGGTGAACTTGCTCTTAGGATAGTGTGGGACTGTTCAGTGTTCACTGTGGTAGACAAAAACTGAGCAAAATACCTACATTTATAAATGAAATGACCCATAAAGAGAGAAAGATAAGATTTTCAAAGGGTGTGAGCTGATCAAAGGGACGCGACTCTTGAGGTCTTCCCTGTCAGTTTTATGATGTCGTGGTTGTCGGGATGCTTTGTTTTCCTCCGCGCAACAGACAAAACAAATAAGGCAAAACCTCAAATGTGGGAGTTGAAAGGCACATTCATCTGTTTTTGTATTTATAGAAATTTTTAAGCCTATTATAATTAGATTATATGTTTTGATGAAAACAGAGCTAAGATAACTTGGATTAGAGGGATATTTTACTTCAAAACACAGCAATATTAAACCAACATTCCCATAAATTATTGAAGGTAAAGGTGGACATTGTGATATTCCTATTCCTTCTTCCTCCTCCTCATTCTCTTTTTAGCTATTAATCATTGTACACCACTGAATTCTAGGGTGTTCAATCCATTTGCCGGCTTCCTGCTATGAATCTCTGAAGTGGGATTCTCTTGTTGGGAAAGTCGGAGCACGATCTGCTGCATGAATGTCTCTTCTTCTCTGAATTTCTTGACTACCAATTGTAATCCCTTAATGGAGGTAAACCCTTAAACCTTTTTTCCTTTTGGGTTTGATTAAAGTTTGTTCCTTTTTCTTGTGTGATTGAAACTTGATTCGGTTCTCTTATGAATGGTCTTTCATATGATCATATTTTCATCTGGGTTTCATGTATTTGAGTTGGTATATGTTATGCGGGATGAACAAATGGATGAGATGGATGAATGTACGTATTGATTTTCATGTAAAGGACTTTGTACAGAGGAAACCATACCCGAGTAAAAGAAATCAGCTTTTCAAACTTGCTCATGTTATCCATGATTTTGTTGTTAAAATCTGAAACAGAAATATGAATTTTTTTTCTGTTTGTTCTGGGGTCATCAGCAAGTTAAAATTGCTTTAATTCACAATAATGGATGATCGCACTAAATATCGCAAGGATATACATTAGTTCTGAAGCAGCTATAGGTAAATTGTAATGTTTTTCCTCTGTTTTGGAATTACATTGATGCAGGACATCCAGAGTGTTATTCATCTCAGGTAGAGCTGTAAAAGATATAGTGTAGCTTTTTGAATTGTGGCACCCTACACGAATCTCTTGGAGTTCTCCAACAGATATAATTATTCACCTACCTCGGTTTAACTTATTTGAAAAAGGGGTGATTTCGATTTGAATGGTTGATGAATGATTATAAAGTTTGTGTGCGGCGCATGAAATTGAAGTCTCACTCCATTTAGATCAGTTTTCAGAGAATACAATTTATCATTGTAGTGAAATGTTACATCTTTCTAAGATGGATAATTTGAACCGATGGATTTTGATATGGACTAAAAATAACTAGAGGACAGCCGTGGGGGTTGTGGCTGTATGCTAAGAAATAATTTCCAAAGATTTTAGTTGTGGATATGGTTCTAGGGCTAAATGGAGTGAGACTTAAGAGACTCACCTCGCCAGCCTCAGTTAGTAGGTTAAGGCTCACTGAGCTGGGGCTTATAATTTGGCAACTCAAAATTATTTGTATCTGTAGCTTTTGTTGGTTTGGTGTCTGCTGCAAATGTGTTATTTGTGTTTTCTTTTACCATTCAACGTAGGGACTGAGATTGGTCTAGACTTTGAAAATGGATCCTTACTCTCTTTGGGTTTTAGTTATGCTGCGTTTGATGAACCCTGTACTCTACTGGTCAATGCTGAAACTTGGTTTTGTGTATTAAAAGGTTCCGGATATGGCGGAGGCAAAGAAGGCTGAAACTCAATTAATATCAGCTGCTGCTTTTGTGGAAGGGGGAATACAAGATGCATGTGGTGAAGCCTGTAGCATATGCCTTGAGGATTTTTGTGAAAGTGATCCTTCAGTGGTACTATATCAATTTTATGTACTCCTGTTTCATCTGTTGCAGTGGTAATATAGATTATCATGTGTTTAGAACAGATGATAATCTATAAGCATTGTATTTCACATGTTTACCTTACAAAGATGTGCCTTCAATTCCATTCCTGTGTGTTTTATATGCAGCTGACTACTTGCAAGCATGAGTTTCACTTCCACTGCATCCTGGAATGGTATATAACTCATCTTCAAATGTTTAATCACTCTTTATTTTTCTTTTCTGTTATGGTTGTTACTAAAACTCAATTAGTGATCTTACTTTTTATTTGTTTTTGTCATTGATCTTTGATATATACTTGCATTCATTTAAGAAGAGATAATGTCATTTCATCAGGTCATTCTTTTTCTCAATTGATTATATAACTGTTAAAATTTCCTCTTATGTATGGTTCGTTTTCATGAAAACGTAAAATCGACTCTGACTTGAAGAAGATGTCATTATCGTTGGTTTTAATCTGCTTATGAGAGATCCATTGACATCTTTCTTGGCTTAAAGAAACTGTTTGTGCATTGATTCGTTGTGTTTTTTTTCCCCCTTCTTTATTCTAACTTTCTTCCATCATTAGTTCATCAGTAAGTATTCAAATTGTGAACATATTATCTAAGCGTATTTGCTTAACGGATTAGCAATATGTAATTTTTGTAAGATAATTGTTCAGTGAAATAGTAATGGATAAACGTACATCAGTCTTAGAGTCTAACACACTGTTACATATATAGGTGCCAGAGAAGTTCCCAATGTCCGATGTGTTGGCAAGCCCTTAGCCTGAAGGATCCTTCCAGGTTCACTTTTGTCATTATCTAATTGACTTGTATTGTTATTGCTTACCTGGATTTAACTCAAATGCATATTTGTGGCAGTCAAGAATTACTGGAGGCAGTAGAACGGGAGAGGAGCATTAGGGCCACATCAAGAAACGCAGCTATATTCCATCATCCCACCCTTGGCGAATTTGAAGTGCAGCATGTCTATCATCTATCTTGTTCTTTATTCCTTTCTTTGATGAAATAATTCCATACATTCTTTGTAACACTAGAAGCTCTGATCTACTTCTGTCTGTCCAATAGAAAAGAATTGATGAAATTAAACGTAGAAATTTAAAGCTTCAGGAGTTATATTAATGTGGTCATGTTATGAATGCAGTTACCTGTGGGTACTAATGATGCTGACCTTGAAGAGCGTATCATCCAGCACTTGGCAGCTGCTGCTTCAATGGGAAGGGCTCACCACACTGGTAGAAGGGAAGGCCAGAGGAACCGGTCATCTGTTCGTGGTCATCCACACTTCTCAGTGATTTCCACTCATCATAGTGCACCTTCACTTGGTCATGTTTCTGCCTCGGGTGGGGAGAGTGAACCAGCTACCATAACTGCAGCAAGTCCATCTATCCCACTTACATCAGGTGGAAATGAATCATCACGATGGAGTTCACAAGTTTCATCTGTTCAAACTGATGGGTTTTCTTCCTCCCCATCTGGGCCTACACTCATGCAAAGAAATCGTCAAGGAGTTCCCTCTAGTCGCTGGTAGTCATCGTTTCCTTGTTACATTTATGTTAATAGTGTCGATCAGTTTTATTGTATGCTATTCGTTGCTAAGCATTTGTATCTGTTTGTAGGAGCTCTACTAGTCAGTCCTCACCAATGGATCAGGAAAGTGCAGGACCATCAGATCTTCAGTCTATTTCAGAGTCTCTGAAATCAAAATTCAATGCCATGTCAATGAAGTATGATACATGAAGTGAACCATTTTTCTATTTTGAACTTCATTTGACTACTTCGATCATTTGACTACTTCGATATTTTGTTTGATTGACCATTTTCACTTGTTTTACCCAAGATATAAGGAGTCATTTTCAAAAAGTACAAGAGGCTGGAAGGAGAGGCTGTTCTCTCGTAGCACTTCTATGTCAGAACTTGGTTCCGAAGTCCGGAGAGAAGTCAATGCTGGAATTGCTAGTGTATCTCGAATTATAGAGCGCCTTGAGACCAGAGATAATAGTAGAGTTGACCAGGATCCTGTAGCAAATCCAACAGCAGATGGTTCTTTGACTGACCAGGGAAACCAGAACAGTGCTGAGAGTCATGGACGAAGTTTGACCGACAACAATAGGCCTGCGACAACTTGTGCTGCAGGTCCTGCTTCCAATTGATAAGGCATTAATTGTTTCAGCAGTGCATCTATCCTCAGCATTTTATTATATGAGGTGAGTAATGGCATTGGCTTCAATTTTGTCGTTTCAGTCTCAAGTAAAAACCACTTCATCTCCAATGCCAGCATATTTGCAGCTTCATTTATTCTTACACCTATCTTACTGATCCAACTTAGAAGTGTAGTTTCGATTTTAAGGTTGTTTACCTTTTTCTGCAGGCATGACATGCTGAGGATGAGATGCCTTGCACTTCAGGCTAGAGTTAAAGAGCTGTGAATGAAATCAAATAAGGAAGAGCAAGTCTTGAGATGAAGTGTTCAATCTGGACAGTCGACATATATAAATGGGTATATATTTGTATGTAAATATGTTTCTATATATAACCCAATATGTAGTGCTTTAATTATGTCTGAATGATCTGATTCTTGGCACTGATTTATTTTGAATACCAAGTGTCGAGACTTCTGGAACCCTTTCCAAGTATATGACTCATGGTAAAGCTGCAGAGCAATATGCCATTACACATTAACAAGTATCGTCTAATAAGGTAGAAGCGTTTATTAGACTCTCTGTGGCTTGCCAGCGTAACTCGTGTCATGATGGTTTCGAAGGGTTGCTATTCCAATCTAAACTCAGTCATGACTCATGAATGCTGTAATTTAAGTGGCAAAACACTGCATAAAACAGAGCTGCCCATTTACCACTTCCGATAAATAAGATCATCATTAGAGTAAATATATATAATTCTCAGTTGAGTAATTAAGTCTACGATCGTGTTTGACTCATATATTAAAAGAGTACTGTAGAATTTTCGAGCTTTCTGTAATAGACTATTTACTTTTACCACTATGATCGAAGTCGACTCACCTGTTGTCCTCCCATGATCAGATATGTTGAGCTTTTTCATTTACTATCATGGTTTAAATCGTAATGAATTTTATATGACTAGCAAAACAAACTAATATACATGATTGAAAACTGATACATTTTGGTGAACCGGTTCAATGAACTTCAAACAATATGATGTGGTTGGGGGTATTTGGATGTAGCATAAGTTCTATTGACCACGAAAGTTGTATGTAAATTGGTCATACAAGTTTCGTTAGGCAAAAGTTTATGCAAATAGCTAAATTAAGCATGAGAGTTTCATGAATGATGAATCACTCGGTAGATCGACTCAAGGGGCTTGTACATATTAGATAAAATGTTTTGCGTATATTGAATCCTTGCAATGGTTAACTGGAAAGTGGAAGAAGCTACAATTTGTTGGGATTATGCTTGTATTTTTTTTTTTTAGAATGGGATTATACTTAGTATTAATATGGGATATTGAAGAAAACTAATATAGGTGGGAAAGACTAAAAAGAGCCTACACGTTCAATTTAGTGTTTCTGTTCATGGTTAAGTCTATGAGAACTACCGTAATTAGGAACATGTCTTTCTTAATTCTAGATTACTATAGATTTTTACTTTTATTTTGTCATGTAATTTTAGTTTTGTTTCCTATTGTACTAACAGGTATCTCTTCCTATCCAATATGGATGTTTTATGTAACCACCTTTTAAGCTCCAGTGACGATTTGTTCGAGATTCAAGAATTTGGTTTTGTTTAGCCAAGTTTTTCTTTGTTGTCTTTTGGTTGTTATTTTGGCCTATTTGAACATGTTGAATTTTAGATTTTATAGTTACAAAATATTTTTATTTTAAAAAAAATGTCTAATTTAATCCTGAGTACATTTTACCAACTACTCATAAGTCTCTGATCAACAAAACTATTCACTCGAACCGAGATCATCCTCTCATTCTGATTTATTTCAAAAAAAAATATTTCATAATTTATATTTCGATCAAAAATTTTTGGCTGCATTGTTCAAGGCATTTGAGTATGAGTAATGATATTCCCAAATAGAAATCAATAGATTATTTCGACCGATAAGCCCAACAATCTTATCATCGCCAATGAAGTGTATCATTACTTGAACAGCAGGAAATGACCAACTAATCATGACTTCATGAGCAAGCCCTCAAGTTACACATGAATATTATCGTGTCGAATGAGATTTTCTTAAAGCCACTTTACTTCAAATTGATTTTGTTAACCAGACGGTTAAGTTGGTGCTAGTTTGTGTATATATTCGGCCTCTTTTTCAATCCTGGTCAATAGCAAAATAGTAAAAGTAAAATGCATGAATTATATTGAATAAACCTTCAAAGTATCTGCAATCACTTTTCTAAATAAATTTAATTATAGAATCAAACATAGTATTATAATAATAATACGAAAAATTTCTCTCGTAAAATCTCTATAACTAATTATTTAGAATCAAATAATAGTATCGTTGTCAAAAAAAAAAAAAAAAAAAGAATCAAATAATAGAGATGAGAGGAGAGGAAAACGGCGAGTATAGATTACAAGAAAACAACTCACTATGCTCTAGAGCCTTTCCGAACCCAGAAATAATAAAGCACAGCTTCAGAGCTTGATTGTGAACACAGAGTTGTATTTGGAGAGAGAGAGAGAGAGAGAGAATGGGGGACTATCACTATATCTACAAGGACTTGGACGGAGCCTCCACCCAGTGGGACGATATTCAGGCAAAGCTCGGCAATCTTCCGCCGAAGAAGCCGGCGTTTAAGCCTCCGCCCTTCACTCCGGCCGACGACGAAGCCTCTCTTCCCAAAGACAAGTCTTGGATCGATGACAAGACCGAGCAGGACCTCGAAGATCTCGAAGACGATCCCGATCTCGACGACGATCGCTTCCTCGAGGAATACAGGTAAAGCCCTCCACTTTCCTTCTCCAATTTCCAACTCAATTCTTCCCATCTTGTTAGAATCACCAAAAAAGATTAGCGTGGTTTTGTTTGGTAGGAGGAAGAGGCTGTCTGAATTGAGAGAAGCAGCGAAGGTTGCAAGGTTTGGGTCAGTGGTTCCGATTTCGGGATCAGATTTTGTGCGCGAGGTTTCGCAAGCTCCACCTGACGTTTGGGTGGTGGTGATTCTCTACAAAGAAGGAATTGCAGAGTGTGGATTGTTGATGCAGTGTCTGGAAGATTTGGCAACCAAGTACCCAGCAACCAAATTTGTGAAAATAATATCCACAGACTGCATTCCTAACTACCCGGATCGTAATCTTCCCACTCTTTTAGTGTACAACAGTGGCGCTGTCAAGGCCAATCACGTTGGGTTGCGCAGCTTTGGTCGGAGGTGCACACCTGAAGGTATCTGTCTCGTTTTGAATGCCGCTTTGATTTACTTATTCTTTTGTATCTGGACAGTTTGATAGGTCTTATCCACTCCAAAAAAATAAGAATATAGTTTTTAGCTTCTCTGTGGACTATGAAATTGCAAATGAACTGGGTAAAAAGTAGAAATCTTTAGAATGGATGGCAGGATGCATATTTGAGCACGAACGAACTTGAAAGTGGGTGAATGTTATTATAGTTGGCCAAGTTTTTTGTGCAATACATGGCTTCTTGCGGTTTATATGGAATTGCTGCAACTTCATCTACTACTTACGAGTGTGTGTGTTTTCCTAAATTAAGTAATACACACCCTTAGCATGAACTTTTGGAAAAGGATTTCAGTAACTGTTTCTAGGTTAAATTCCATAATGTTTCTACGGGAAATACACTTTTGAATGGAATAGCATATTGGCCTGCTGTACGGTTGAAAACAGAGGACTGTTTCGTTTGATTCGGGTAGCAAAGAGTTTCAAGAACTCATGGTGCCAGATATTATTTCCGCTAAGGGTAGGGCTCTTATTGATGTGTGCAAAGAATCAATTTGTGTCTTTCGTTGTTATTGAACATGATTTCACCTCTGGAGGAGAAATCTATTGGCCGGTGGGTTTTAGCATAGATGATGAATTACTCCTTAAAGCTGGACATTTAAATGCACGCAAATCATTCTCTATACTCCTCTTGCAAACAATACCGTTTATAGAAGCAAATATGTCTCTTCTTCAATACATACAATTAACTTCTTTTGTTTATGTAGCTCAAATACTTGAGCTGATGATCATGATTAGCGTTCTCTTTAGACTTTGGCCTTGTTATTGAAATTATCAATGTCTTTTCTATTGAATTGTTTCTATGTTCTCCTGAAATGCTAGGTGTGGCATTAGTTCTCTGTCAATCAGATCCTGTACTTAATGATGGGCAGAGTGTTAATGGTCGATCAAGGGAAGCTGTGATTGAGGGAGTTCGCAAGAGGTTCATAGAGAAAGTTGTGACACAACATGAAGATAAGGACGATGGATATTCAAGTGACTAGAACATTAGTAACTGTATGTCGTTTTCTTGAAGAATTATGTTGTTTTCTTATCAGGGCTTTTGGAAGAGTTTGAGTTTATATGAATACTCCTGTTTTGTGAATCATCTTGCTGCTTGCAAAACTTTTTTCATCATCTGTGGAAGATTATGATTTAATGGCATTAACCTGAGTGACCTATAATGTGAACCGCGCATTGTGTGAGATGGATGGCGATGTTGTTCAGAACCAACACTTTCTTGTTTGATTAAAAGACATAATGATCCTTTCAAAAAAAAAAAAAGACATAATGATCATTGACTAATCAAAGTTGGCTTCTGTTTTTTTTTTTTTTTTTTCAATTAGTGTATCTTAGGCTTCCCTTAAACCTTTCATTGCATATTTTAGTTTTTGTCCACATTCACTAGATAGTCTAAAACATGGTGGTTTTTGTATCTTGTCAGTATTTTGCATGTGAATATATATATTCTCTATAAAAGAAAAAATTATACTCTTGGATTAATCATCATGAAAACTGTATGCGAGTTGCTGAAATGGAACTTTCGTGACCCAAATTCATTTCATTGATCATCACTATTGTATGGTCATTTCATTGAACGTATCTTAGATGTCATTTTTGTATATATAGAATATTGTTTAGTGATGAGATGGTAAAATGCACTACAACTCTGTTATGATGACATTCAAATATATTGTGGAATTACTTGCAAAATAACCAATTTAATATACCGAAAAATTGCGGATGCTCTTATACTAGAGGGTTTTTTTTTTTTTGAATCGTTACACTAGAGGGTTGTTAACCAGTATTGGGATGAAGCAATTAATTTTGAGTGAGGCTTTGAATTACTTGGAGATTAAATAAGCAATTTAATATACCAAAAAAATTGAGGATGCTCTTAATCTTATACTGATTGTAATTGAATCGACCATCCAAATGGAAAGTAATTGATATAGTGTTTATTATTTCTTTAAGGAAAAATTTTAATCACTCAATTAAATGACAAGTCCCAAATTAGTTACTTATACCACAAATTATGGCCTTAATCCTAGCTAGATTCACATCTAAGAAAGCGAAATAGCAAAGACACAAAAAGTCAAAAACCACACTCCCTACTAACTATACACAAGCTCACTTGTTAGCTTAAGTGACTTGCGATCAATGAAATTGACCAGTAGAAAATCTAGTGAATTGAAGGGCGCCCAAGCTTCCATTTTACTCTCCAAGCATGAAGGAGAGTGTAGAAAGCAGCTTCTCCAACCCCAAACCCCTAAATTTCTAACTCATTTTCTAGGGTCCCAACCCTCAAAACGTCATCCTCGCCTGACGTTAGGGTCAGGCATATGATAGACCTAACTCCAAGTTCGTGAACCTAATTTGGAAGTCCCAAAATTGTGCAAAACCCAATCCCATGCATACCCACTTACCCAGACTGCGCCTCTAGGAATCTATATTGCCAACCTTCTCTAGCCTAAGTCAATAGGAAATCATCGCAGATTCGCAGGGAGATCCGCACTCACCACCTTCAGCAACAGATCTAAGCAAATCTAGGTCGACTTAATTCAATCGATCGAGAAACAAGAAGCGAACCCGACTCGGCAAATCAATCCATTGTGGATTACCCGCACATATCTAAAACGTAACGAATAACTTCGTGGTGTTTTCATTAAAAAAGAAATTATGGACTCATAGGTTGATGATCATGAAAACTTTATGTAATTAAGTTTCTGAATGTAGAACCTTCACTAGCTGGCCCAAATTCTTGTAAATAGATTTAACATGAAACATGGCCATTGTATTGCACATAAGTTAGACCAATGTTTTGTAAGCAAGCTGATAGAGCTTGTTCAACTAGACATTGCCTTGGGACTTATATTCTGCATACATATATATTGAAATTGATCTGAGTTTTGAACATGAAGTAAGCTATCAATTAATTATGCACATTTGGATAAGCTTATATGAATTTGAAATCCAGTTGCAGTTAATAAACAGTTTTGAGTTTGAATAAGCAGTCAAAGAACGTACAGCAGCAGTTTCTTGATGGACTGTTTTGCAGTGCTGCTATATATATATGTCAAGCTAATCCCTTCTGAAACACGTTCGTTTTTCCTGATTAGTCCCATTTGCTACAGAGAATATAAAGGCGAATTGAGGAGAAGGCTGTCATGGACAACACAAGTGCATCTTGTAAGGAAACTATCTGCATTCAATTGTTAATGATATATATGTAAACATATAAACATAGGAAGCCCTTCTAATGAGAACCACTAAAATCTAATGAGAACCATTAAAATGAGGACTAGTTGAGGAGTTTCTAATCAATGGCTTGGGAGACCCATTTTTCGATTACATTACGGCAAATCGACCATTACATGTATATATATGCATGAGTAGATCACTTTTGAAAGTTTTTTTTCCAAATTGCTAATCGTTAAGGTACCGAACTAGATCAAATCAATGGACGAACCAAATCTGTCAAAAATGAACCGTTCATGTTCATAGTTGATAAATCACGAGTATAAATGCCTTACAGATTTTCAATTTAATTGAAAATTTTCATAAATGATCTACATATAAATATCTAAACATCTAACGGTTGATTTGTGGAAATGTAATTGAAAAGTGAGTCTCACAAAAAATTCTCAACTAATCCTCATTTTAGTGGTCCTCATTAAAAGGGCTCTTTATAAACATAAGTTGTTTTTGTAACTTGAATATCAACATATTGTATATATGAGTCATTCACATGTAATGTTCTAGTATAGCCTTAATGCAAGAAAGACATAAAGTTAATTGCATCATGATCAAAGTCTTTCATGTTTTGTACATAGTTTCCAAATAGAATATCTCTAGTGAGGAGATGAACTTTAAAGTAATTGTATAAATTTGTTAGGATTACATGTAATTGAATAGTGAGATATCGGAGAAAACTAATGAACTATTGAGGATGTAAGTTCCTTATGTTTTGCAGCAGTCATGGTTTACTCCTTGGTAGTGGACTCCTGTTTATTGGAGATCTATTATTCTGATAATGGAAGAAGGCTGTGTAGTGCTCTGTCACTCCACCATTTAACATGTAGAAGGTTTCATATCATTACAACTCTTAATTAGCAATAGCGTATGTTAGGTTGGTTCATTATAGTTAAAGAAGCATATTGAGAATTTGGTTAATTTGTATATTCTTATTTATGAGATTTTGTACCTATATTTATAGTGTATGCATTATTTATTTACTTATTCTTTTATGTGTGTATAATTTCACGATATCACGTATCTCTAAAACTTGCTTGAACCAAATAGATAGCTACCTTGTCTTAGTGATAGATTTTGTTTTTGGTTGCCGTTTTAGATAATCGCCACTAAATTTTAGATACCTTACACGCAAAGGATGGAGAATGCAAAGAATGTAGTAAGATTGGAAGATTGAACTGAAAATTGTTTTGTTGATTATATTAGTGGCTTAGATTTGCAGATTTTTTTCTTTTTTTACACGACAAAATAAAAAATGTAGGAGTTGCATGAAAAAAATGGGTGTGAATTTTAACTCCGTGCTTTACTTGAGTCCTATAATTGAGATCCACCACGTAAGGTCGTTATTCCACGCACATATCCGGTAGCCATAACCAATTAACCATGCTCTTCGGTCTAGTATAAAAGATTAAAAGGGGTCTGGCTGGCCAGCTAGTTTTGGACAGGCTCTTTCAAGCTCCGGTCGTGCTTACGCGAGCCCATTCTCTGGTTGGCCTCGGTTGACATCATGTCGGGATAGGCTCGTCCTGAGTCAATAAACGAGCTGAGTTTAGGCTTGTTAGATATGAAGTGTCAAAAGTAATTACGTACCATTCAGTTGGCATTAATTTTAGAGACAGCATCTAGTCCTAGCTTCAATCAGATCATCCTAGTAAGAATTATTCATTCCAATTAATCACACCTAGCTCGTCCGATTGAAACATATAAAACGAGCCTCACAGAGTCAAAATTAATCCACACTCCCTACTACGTACTGCCTAGCTACTGCTATTGCTGCTAGCTTCATGTGAAAATAATATCCACAACAAATGAATGTCAGGATTCATGTATATTTGTGCACAACAAACTTGAAAGTGGGTGAATGTTATTGTAGTTGGCCGAGTCTTTTTTGCAAGACTGGAAGCCAATATATATGGAATCTCTGCTACTTCATCTACTATTATGAGTGTTCTTGTTTTCCTAAACTCGGCATACATGATTTGCATTCTCTCTAGACCTGGCCTTTTTCTTGAAATACATAGAAAAATAATTGTACACACAACTTCGATATATAATTTCAAGAAAAAGGCTATGTATTCCTGAAATACGTACTAGGTGTAGCATTAGTTCTCCGCTAATCAGATCATGTACTTAATGATGGGAAGAGTGTTAAACGGTTGATCAAGGAAGCGAGTTTGCAAGAGGTTCATAGAGATCGAGTTGTGACGCAACATAAGATAAGAACGATGGATAGTGATTAGAATTTAGAACGTATAGTGATTAGAACATTGGTAACTTTATGTTAGTTTCTTATCAGGGGCCTCAATAAGAGTTTAAGTTCAGATGAATCAAATGACTTAATTTGATTTCTGTAAGGTTATGTTATTTTCTTATCAGGGCTTCTGTAAGAGATTGAGTTCAGATGAATCAAATAACTCCTGTTTGTGAATCATAATGCGCTTGTAAAAATTAGCTTTCTCATTACTTGTCAAAGATAATGATAAAACTGCATTAACCTGAGTGGCCGAATCTGTGAACCACACATCGACCCCTGAAACACCTGCATCCTTCTGATGTTTAAAAGGCCCCGTTGAACTTCTTTGCATCTAGTTTGGTAATGAAACAAGGCAACCGAGTCCAGCATGTAAGCAATTTGCAAGTAGTTGAAAGTAAGCAATAAACTTTTAGTTTTTTACTAGTAATGGTACCCGCGCTTTGCTGCGGGGTTTGTTGTTGCAAACAATTTACAATAAAAGACAAAGTTTCATGTCCCTAAAATTGTTTCGAGTTTACAAAGCACCGAAGATCAGTCATATATAATGCAAGATTTGAGTTTCTCTTTCTGGCTTTTGAGATATCTCAACCGTCCTTCAATACGTCCTTCAATTCTGGTTTTTGTATTAACTTCCAGTTTCTCCATAGTGCTTGTTTTGCCTGTGATAACACAGAGGTATTATCAAACACATCATACACAATGAAAGACTATCAGCAAGGAAAATGTCATGATCAGGTTGAACAGCAAGAGATTGGACTTTGACTGAATTTGAGTAGGCTGCTGCATCATTTGAGCTAAAGAACTAAAGTGAAAATAAAAGAAATGATATGCCAAAACTGTAAGGAATTAAGATTGGTACAATCTTTTCTTTTCTTGTAAACTTTGGTGACCATGATGAGCAGAAAAACCAAAGAAATGAAAGAAAAGGAAGCATAGACAAAATCAAAGAAGATAATTCCAGCAGTGCTGCAGCTCAAAAAACATTTGGAAAATAAAAATTGACAATCAAATTGATTCATTGAACAATGGGATGGTGATCATTTTTGACAAACTAATATGATTATGATGAAGTCACGTGAAAATTATGTCATTTAAATATTGATTAAAGGAGTAGTTTGAGCAAATGGGAAATTGCAATAGTAGCAAAGTGTGTAGATACTAAATAGAAGTCAGAAACTGTGCTAAATTATGAAAATAAATAAAAGGGGTTGTGACCAGTTACCCATTTTTAGCCCAAAAAATGCCCACTTACTCCACAAAGAGTTTTTTAACCCCATTTACCCAATCTTACATCTATTGACATTTTAGCCCCTGTTAATTAAATTAAAACCCATCCATCTCTTATCAGTCTCTCTCTCCTTCCCAAACTCTCTCTCTCTCCCCCCGATCTCCACCTCCACTCTCTCTCTCTCTCTCTCTCTCTCTCTCTCTCTCCTCCCCATGATCTCCACCTCCGGTCTGTCTCTCTCTCTCTGATCGCCGCGCCGGAGATGCAGTCCAAATCTGAACACGACGATGAAGCTCCAGTCGGCGATCCAACGTTCTCGTCGCCGTTCGATTGATCGGCGATCCAGCCACTCCAACGTCCTCGTCGCAGTTCATCGGCAATGTGTCTACTGCCCCTAACGCTGCCCCTAAACCCTAAACTTAACACGAAGACATTATTTGGGGGCAGTAATGTGTCTACTGCCCCCCACTAAACCATTATTACTGCCCCCCACTAAACCATTAAAACTTGCCCCAGTTTTGTGAAGGGTTCTGACTTCGTATGAAGACATTATTTGGGGGCAGTAATGTGTCTACTGCCCCCCACTAAACCATTAAAACTTGCACCAGTTTCAAGGATTCACAGTGTATTGCACTTTATCACAAACAAATCAACAAGAGATGATTACTGTCTCCTAAGAAAGACATTATTGGGTGGCACTAATGTGTCTACTGCCCCCCAATAGACCATCAAACATTACACCGCTTCCTATGTTTCGCAGATTATACAAGTTATTCACACTCAAAACAACAGATAATGTCTAAAAACCCACATTATGAGGGTCAATATTCTGTCTACTGCCCCCCACTAGACTGACACAAACAACACAATTTTTTTCATTTATCAACTACTGCAATTTAACACTACATTTACTTTGGAATAGCAGTTTTCAGTCCGTCTATAAATAAAGCAGTCATCATTGGCCCCCAATACAAAGTCTACTGGGGGGCACTAATGTTACAACTTTTATGGTTATGACTGCACAATAGCAGATAGCCATTTTCAGTCCGTCGTCGATTCCTTCAAAAGGTCAACCCCGGCCTCGCCGAGCTTCTCAGCGACGAGGACCGTCGGCTTGGCGTCGAGCCTGGCAGCGGAGAGCACGACGACGAGTTTCGGCGCGGCGATGGCTAGAGCAGGCGTCGTGGGCGACCTGCCGGAGGGATGGAGGGAGGGAGAGAGAGATCCGACGTCTTCTGGAGAGAGAGAGAGAGAGAGAGAGAGAGAGAGAGAGAGAGAGAGAGAGAGAGAGAGAGAGAGAGAGAGAGAGAAACTGAGAGTAGAGAGATTGAAGGAGAGGGCAAAAAAGTCCCAAAAATTAATAAAAAGAATTAATTGGGTAAAGGGGAAATAATCCCTTAGAGTGTTTTGGGTAAATGGGGTTTAAAAACTCTTAGTCGGGCAAGTGGGCACATTTTAAGCTAAAATTGGGTAAATGAACATTTTCCCTAAATAAAACTCTTGCAGGTCAATTAAATAAATTGAAAGTTTGAGCAAATGTTTGGTAGAATTTTCTTCTTGGTACAATAAAATACTGCTAAAAAAGAAGACTCACATTTTAATTTTGTTGATCACTATGAAATGATGCTATCAATGAGAAATTGAAAGTCAAATGCATTTATTGCTGTTGCAAATAATTTTTTCATTCTCCTCAATTGTAATTCATTAATAATCTGATTTTTACCTTAATTATTAACTACCATACTGGTTTAAATAGACACACCAAACCTCAGATCACTATGTAGATATCTCAAAAAAGAATTCAGTATATTCTTAAAGTAAGATATGCAACTGCATGTATGGAACTTACAGAATTGCTTAAGCAAAGGAATGTAGTTTTGTAGCTAACACAATTAATACTTTGCAATGTGGAAGTTGTCAATCAATGTGATGTGGAGATTGACTTGCTTGATGAAGAGATTATTGTTAGAAAAAGAATTTATCGCAGACTTGGTAGGGTAAACAAAGGTAGTAACTAAATTTAATCATAATTACCTCTGAGTTGTATTAGTAATGTGCTTTTAAATTCTGAAACAGACTTGTTTTGTGCACTGTAGTGAACGGCCTAAAAACAAACATATAAGTTACTCATATCACACTACCAAACAAAACACAGTAAACAGATCAATTCAATGCACAGAGACTGGTAGTAAACAAAGGAAATACCTCTGACCCAGAAGCAAAAATGTTTAGTGGGGATAATCGAAAATAATACTGGGAGTTGAAATTACCAGTTATGAGAGTCAAAATTGTTGTTGCGGTTGTCCCCCATCACAAAGATATAGCCTTCTGGAATGAGTTGCAGAATCAAGCAAAACAGGCAACACAGATCTCGTAAGTAATTGAACCTGTTATTACATGCAATCAACTGAATTAAAAAAGAAGCAAGAACAGGATCTTACAATTGGTTCCATTTCATAGGTAAAAGGCTCCAATATGTAATTTTCATTTTGAATTTCACCATTCACCAACAATTTCTCATCATGTATCTATTGCACAGAACGACATGAACATTAGAAAATGTAATATAAATTCTACTTCTTTCACATGAATCCAGTTAATGCACGCAATAGCCAAGAATATCAAGATCTTACCTGAACATAATCTGCAGCCTTGGCCACAATTCTTTTTATAAATACATCGCCCGAGCACAGAATACCCAAGGAGAAAGTGTCCACACCACATATCACAAAGTTTTTAAAAACAACAAACAGCAATTCACTATTAATATATAAAATGTTATAAACATTACCTGCAACATTGGAGATGCCTTGAAAATTACTATATCTGAAACCTCAGGCTTTCTAAAGAGATATGAAACCTGACACCAAAACAGAAGCAGAGATTTCTCAGATAACATACAAAACATATAATCTGGTTGAGCATATAAAATCGAATTTCAAACAGTAAGCAATATCTCCACTACCAATATGCTCTATGAATCAACTACCAATAATTATTATTCACTTAAGTTCACACCAATACATACAAATTAAAAACCATTATGCAAATTCGAGATTAATGATGAACTGATATGAACATTACTGACCTTCTCAGCTAAAATACGATCACTCACATCGACAGGCAGGTACACAGAAGTGGAAGGAATAGACCTGGGCTCGGCCAAGGATGACCGGAGCAGAACGCCGACAGTCACAGACTATCTTTTGGAGGAGATTTAGTGTGAAATTCTCTATTCCCAACGCTTCGCACACCTTGAACACAGACATTGATTCGAGTTTCTCTTTTTGGCTTTTGAGATATGTCAAACGTCTTTCAATACGCTCCTGATCAAGCAGGGTTTTAGTTATTAAATTCCAATTACAGATCTAATAATTTTTGTTGAAGAGAAATAATATAAGATTCTTGAAAGCAAACAAATAATTCTGTCAAGTAATAAAGAAATTGAACTTTGTGAGATCACCCAACCTTACCCATTTAATTATTAAACATCTAGAATGCAGATAATTTCTTTCTTATATCTAAATCTTGGGCATAAAGGTTATCACTATTTGTTGCTGTTGAAGGAATAATTTGAAATCAATTCCCATTAAAAGTAAACAACTTCTGTCCAAAATCATAACATTATGCTGTTCTTGTTTCCTATGATCACAATTTACATTAATTACTAAGCAATTGTATGTCTAGTTATCACTAAACACTATGAATATACTCATTCATTTCAGTTCTAGAGGCAAGGAAGTTGAAACCTTTAATCAAAAACGAAACTTTGATGAATTCCCAAGTGCTGTGAAATCCAAATTACAGTTCTTTCAGTTTCTGAGCAGCCAAACAGATCAATAGAACAAAAGCACATACCTTGAGATGTAAATAAAGAAAGGGGAAAATGGGTATTTACCTCAGAGGGGGAGTCTTTAGCTTGGGGAGACTGCCATTGCCTGCAAAAACAAAAATATGAAAACCCTTTCAATGACATATCGAAATCAATAAAATCTCAATCTTGATCAAAATCAACTGTGGTCAAAATTTTGATGCTTTATTGATAAGTTTGAACCAAATACCCAAAATTGACCGAAAAATTTATATAATGAAGTTAGCTGATACCTTTAAAGATTGAAACTTTGAATGTGAAACAGAAATTCCCAAATTGGGAACAGACTGAAATCGACCAAGACATCCCTTCCTCCTCTCTAGACCTTCCCTCAGCAAATCCTCTTCTTCTGATTGGCAGAGAAAAGTCCCCTCCCTATCTGTCTCTCACTCTGTGGAAGTCCAGCAAAAGCTCTTAGAGATTGAATCCAATTACAAAATTCGAATCCAGACCCTATCCCTATCCCTATCCCTAACCCAATCAATCTCGGTCTCTCTCAAACTCTCACCTAATTTTAAACTATCTATCCAACCAAAGCTATTTCCTCTCCATTTCAATTTTCTACCACCCAAAGTTGCATGCACCGAAATTGAAAACCCAATCAATCGTACCCAAACCATTCGATCAAATAAGAAGCTTACCTGGAGCTTAATCTCTCATATATCTCTGATTGCTCAATCGGATCCTCCGATTTGATCAAGTGAGCTCAATTTCACAAAATCGAAAGTTTGAAAGTTTCCCAAAATGAATAGTGAAGAAGGCTTTCGAACGATACTTGAGACCGGTCCAATCGATCATCGAGGTCTCAGACTCCGGTGTCTTCTACTGCGTTAAGACGGCGATACCAGCAATCGAACTTCCTTCCCGTTAAGCAGCCCGTAATTGAGCAAATAGGTTATTGAAGAAACGCATAGAAGATTACAGACTGATGGCAGCCCGAAATTTAAAAAAATAATAATAATAAATAAGGGCAAAAGCGTAATTTACTTCGGGCTCGAATGAACAGTGGCCACGCGAATGAACAGTGCGACTCCAGTGAACAGTCTACGCCATTTAGATTATAGATAATGTCACTACCTAGCTAGCTCTTAATACTGAGTCAGCTAGGTATGAAGTTTTCTTCATGCATGTGTCATTATATTGAGGACAAGTTCGGTATAGCTTGTCTCTTGTAAAATTGACTGCTTCCATTATTCTTATAAAAAGCTATGAACTTTGAAGTGGATCAGACATTGCAGTTGTTGTTCTGCCCACCATTGTACAATCTGGACTCACCGGTTGTTGCCCACCTTAAAGCGGTATACGGGAACTTCGGCCATTTCTAGCTACCACCTAATCAAATTATTCAGAAAACAAGGGTGACAAAAATTATTCATTTATTCAACCAACTGATCATAGAAGACCTGGGAATCACCCCCTAGACAAAGATTCTGACTGGTCTCAAGCTCTCAACCAGCCAGCACAATGGGAATACGCGTACGGCATAACCCTTAAACCAAAACACAAGTATTTTATGCAAATTTCGAAACTTAATTAGCACCGTTGAATCCCTAAATAACTGCAAAACAAGCAAGCCTAGCTCAAGGCCTTGCGGATCACACCAAGCGTGTTAGATGAATTTGATCCTACAAGCCTCAAAATAGTTTGAACGATTATGGTTTCCAATAGTTCCCATTCCAATCTAATATTCCCATGCAATTTTGATCCAGCCATTCTTATTTATTTGTTGTGCAGGACTCTGACTGATTCTAGTCACTCATTTTATTCATGAAATAACAACAATGATAATCTTATTAATTAAAAAGAGGATACCATCATAAACTCATAATAGAGTCTTAAGGGGACCAAAAGGACCCAGCCAATTCATTATTCATTGACCTGCTATACATAAATATATGAGGTCCCTTGCCTCTGCCAGCCATATTCCGACCATAGTATCTCAAGATCTGTTTCCAAATTCTAATTACCATTTTCATGGTTGTAAAAGAGTATGTTATTCCCTAATCTGCCTTCATGTTCATTTATTTTTGGTACAAAAAAAAAATGAAAATGAAAATAACTGGACACAAACAACTTGTGTTTTCATCTTGCATGGAAAACTCGAACAAGAAAAAAATGATTTCGCATTATTTTAGTTGTTTGTTGATGGAACAATACAAATCATTCATGCATTGTATGGCGTTGTTGGTCAGAATTAATACATCTTGTTATGATTTAAGGACATTATGATCATGAAGTTGGATTCAGTTGTTGTGCTCCTATTTTTTATTAATGTATCTTAAGGCTCCCTTAAACCTGTTCAAGAGATGTGTCGGTTCTGTCCGCATTCACCAGATAGTCTAAAACGTGATGAATTTTGTAACTTGTGGGAATTTTGCATCTGAATAGTAATATATATATATATATATATATATATATATATATATATATATATATATATATATATATTTTATCCAGAGCGGAGCTCCACTTTGAAATTAACGTGTGAAGTTTGAGTTTTGGGTCACTTTTCGGTCGCATATCCACATCTCGACCGTTCAGTTTTTAGGTACTAGTGTATAGATCATCTCTGAAAATTTTCAGCCAAATTGATGATCGTACGTTAAGGTATATAACTCACTTAAACCAATGGACGGACTGAATCTGTCAACCTGAACCGTACTAGCTTTAAGGCAATTATCAATGTCTTAACGATCATCATTTTGGCTGAAAATTTGCAGAGACGATCTATACACTAGTACCTAAAAACTGAACGGCCGAGATGTGGATATGCGACCGAAAAGTGACCAAAAACTCAAACTTCACACGTTAATTTCAAAGTGGAGCTCCGCTTTGGATAAAATCTGTATATATATATATATATATATATATATATTTTTTTTTTTTTTTTTTTCCTTCATAAGCAGGATAGATATTAGTGATACGTACCCACTATTAGAGCATATTTAGAGTGATCTTGTCGACAGGAGTGACACCATCATACTCCATCAGCACCATTGGAGCCCAAGCTTAACTCCATGGTTCTCCTCTAATCACTTTGCGCATATCGCCTCGGTGATCAATAGAGAAGAGGAAGGAGAAATTTGGTCTCTCCTGAACCTTGAAACTTTTCTCAAGAACCCATATTCAGCGAAAGTGACGCCTGAGATCATTGATTTCAATAGGCTTGGGTGAGAGAGACGTCCCAACAAATAGGGGCGGGAGGTTCTTTGAGTTCTTCCACGAGACAGTTTGTGATATCAACCACGTCATCTCCTGCCAAAGCAAGAGAAGCTGCAAAACTGGCAGTGACCTCATTGAGAAAGACATTGTGTAGCAACATAGGATGGAGGAGGGACAAAGAGGACATAGAGGCCTTGAAAGGGCAAGGACGCAGACACCGGAGGCGCTGATAATGGCGGATTTGCAGCTTGGAGGCACGGCCTTAGGAGCACAACTTAGGTTTCACACAATCAATATTCCACATTATTTTTGAAAAGGGAAAACTTCATTGAAATAGCGAAAGAAAATCGCTCAAGAGGATATCCCAATTGGGAGCATACAAAGGCCAGACCCGACTTGACCCTAGTGCTAAGAAAGGACAAATCAGGGGTGTACTACACCAATAAGTTATCCTTGTACAATAAAACACTGCACTGAAACACTAACAGAGAAACAAGCAAAAATTCAAAGTAAATCCTCAATCTCTTCAAAATAATTACTAACAATAGAATTACCACGACCTTGAGATTTGTAGACTAAACCATTAAAATCGGGTATACAAGAAATCGGCAAACCAACCAAAATTAGACTCGTCTCAGCCTAAACGAATCAATATTTTACATCATATTTGAACGTAATCATTCCATATTTACCATCTCATTACTTAAAAATATTCTATATATACAAAAGTTTCTTTTTAGATATGTTCATTAAACTATTATACATTAGTCATGATTCATTCTAAATCTATTTGTATGAATTTGGGTTACAAAATCTCTATATTCAGCGATTTACATAATTTTGTCATGATGAAGTGATCATAATTTTTTTTTAAATACTCTTTACTGTATATATATATATACACACACACACACACATTACTATTATATATATATATATATACAGATCCTATACACTAGTACCTAAAAACTGAACGGTCGAGATGTGGATATGCGACCGAAAAGTGACCCAAAACTCGAACTTCACACGTTAATTTTCAAAGCGGAGCTCCGCTCTGGATAGGATCTGTATATATATATATATATATTATGGACATTGCTATGGTGGTTCTAGTTGGATATCCAAATTTGATATTTTTTTTTTGAAGAATATCATGTCGATATATAAATAATTCTCAGGCCAGAAAGGACCATTACATATCCTCCCTCTACCGACTTTGGGTAGATAAAGAGTTTGTGGTGAAACCACAGCGATACATAGATTAGGTCCGATCATTTGACGGTACCCATGCTCACTTATTCAAAGAAAAGCCTATAAACTATGTTACCAATGACAAGTAAATAGGCATAGTTCAAAGAAACGTAAAACTAAATCTTCTCCTTGCCCTTAACACTAGGGCTAGGAGGTTTTCCAGGGCAAAGCACGCTAAGCACCTTTTCAGCTGCAACCTTCTTCAGTGAAGGGTTTTTGTTTTTCGATCCCAGAGGCCGGCCTTTTTTCTTTTTTTGATCCACCTTGAGCAACTGCATAGATGCCTGAGGGAGTGAGCCTTCCTTAGGAACTAAGATACCCCCTGGAGCTTCAATGAGACCTAGGGATTTAGCTGAAAATTTTGTGTGGAATTCCGGGACCTTCAATTTCTTGGGCACCATAGATGAGCTAGCAGCAGTCTCACCTTCATGAAACAGAAGCTTCAGTTTTTTTGGGGATGTATATGGCGATGGAAGACGGCCTCGTTTCGCCGTGGAGGACTCCACTTCAACAGGGACCAAGGCTAAACCATTTGCCTCATTAACATGCTTGAAGTCTTCACTGCGGAGCACAATAGGCTTGCGGTGCTTGTGCATGACAGGAGTGCCAAACAGGTTGCGCGCAATTGGGGGCAGTATAGGGGTTTGTATGCCCTGAAACCGAAATGTTCCATTCTGGAAACGAAGATCGGAAAAACCTGGGAATTGGGATGTTAGAGATTTCCCCAGTTGCGTCGCACTTGCAGCAGTTTCATCCACAGTTGGTGCATCAGCATTAGGGCAAACTCCCTGCTCATGAAACAAAAGATGGCAACCCCTGCATTGTCCACGTAAGTTCTCAAAGAAAAAGGTAATTTCTTTTACTACTCCCGGAATGATTTTGAGAGTCCTCTTCAGAAAAAATGGATGAGATATGGCATGAGCAACGTGAACCCTAATCTGACCTTTATTGTCAAAAAGTCTTTGATCAAAGTCCAAATACTTACCCGCCACAGAAGCAACATTCATGATAGTTTTCTTATCTTCTAGGGCTGGCGGGATACCTGTGATTTTGACCCAGAAGAAGAGCAGATGCATGGGGATGTGGAGGGGATCCTCCAGGTCATCATATTGCTGAAGTAGAACTGGGGCTTTGTTGAAATACCACGGCCCTCCCCTTAAGATCTTATTTCGGTCACGTTTCAGATCAAAGGAGAAGGCAAAACGACCTTGGGTACAATCTTGAACCTTAAAGACTCCATCGATGACCCAGATGCGTCGGAAGTGGCGAAGGAGATCTTGAGTGCCGAATGGTTTCTTTGTCAGCGGTTTGGCTAAGAGAAAAGCCTGAGAGTTTGAGCGCCTCTCTGAGCCATTCAAGTGTGAGATGTCAACTACGTCAGAGCCTGCTAAGGCAAGGGATGTAGCGAAGCTCGCTGTGACGTCGTCAATGGACGCCATTTGCAGTGCACAGGGGGCCGTAAAGGATACTGCCGTGAGGAAGAGGAATAGGGTTTGGGAGTGGCTTCAGAGTCGCATTAGTTCTATTGTCTACTATATTTGATAGTCTATATAATGACGAACTTTCATTGACAAAGAGTGTATCGGTATCCAAATTTGATATTAGGACCTCTCTAATACTTATCAAACCTCCAATTCACTTTTTCTAATACTTAAAAAGCTAAGTATTCCTCCCTAATTTTACCAAAACACCCTTGAACAATTAAATTTGTATTTTCAACAATTTCTTTTTTGTTTTTTTTTTCTTATCTCTGAATCCGCGAAGAATTTTGTGAGGAAGTTGCCTACATTTTTTGTGTACTTTTAATGGCGAAACCATAAAGTAATTTTTGGAGGGGCTGAACAAGTAGACAATTACAAATATTTTTTTGTTAATCCATGTTTTGTTTGTTTTGTAATATTGAAGGTTCTAGAAAAGATTTTGGTTCTCAAATAAATAATATACTAGCGCCTTAACATGTGCTCCGCACATGTCAATTGACTTTTATTTTTATTTTTTAAAATTAAAAAAAGTTACAGCAGTTTCTCTCCTGATTTTGAGGAAGTTTCTCATTTTTTTCATGGGAGCTATTGCAATCTTTTGAAATATGATGTAGTCAATTGACTATCTTATCCTCATATAGAAATAATTTATTTATTAATATTTATATTATGTGAGGGCATATATGGTAGTTCAAAAATTTAACCATTCCATGAAGAATTGGCTTAATTATATAAGATATCGATTAAATCTAATTAAAATGAGTTGATCTCGGATCTTAATTAGTAATAACTACACCAAAATCTTCAATGAATTAATTATAAGGAAATTTCAAATCAGATTGTTTTGAATGTATTTTTGTATTAAATGATGGGGCCATGTATATAAATTAATTATTTTTCCTTAATTATTTTAGGTAAATTATAAAATTATATAGGTAATATAAGGAAATTATGAAAAGAAAAGAAAAACAATTTATCAAATGTTATATTAATGGAAAGGTAAGAAGAGTATTTATTTTTTTTCTTTTTCTATTTTTGTCCTTATTTGTCTTTTCATATGAGTTGACAAAGTCTATTGATAATTGAAAAAAGATGGAGGTCTAAATATCAAATTTGGAGGTCCAACTAGAATCACCTACATTGCTATTGTGGCTGGCCAACCCCTTGAACTATATGTACAATGATTTTGTAAATAAAATTGATGACTCTTAATCCCTACACATGAAGCTTTTACGGTCAAAATTGTAGTGAAAGAGAGACATATTAAGACATATCAATTAATTTGAAGAGAAGTTTTGAATCGCTCCAAGATTGTGGATACAAACTAGAGGACTTAATGCTCTCCTACCGGATGTAATTGATTTAGCGATTTTTGGAAGTCCATTAAACCCTCCAACCAGAAGTGACTGATTTAGTGCTTATTATTTTTTAAATCTTTGGTTAAAACATATAATCTTTTTTATTAAATTTATAGATATTTTTAGCATAGCCGGGGCCATGAGAAACCCTAGCACTCTATTCCCTCTAGCGGCGCTCACACTCGCGCTCATCCTAGCATCGCCACCGTCCTACGGTGACAAAAATGATGGACCTGGCCATCCAACTTCCGAACAACTTCGGTTATCACCATCCTCTGCTCGTCCTAGGCATACATGGTCCTCTGCATCTTCTAGGAACGGCGATGGTCGGCTTTGGCCATGGCGGCGTCTCTTGCCCGTCAATGGCCGACAGATTGCTTGGTTGCTCCTAAACCCAGACGATGGCCTGCGTTTCTTGACAGAATCATCTGATATAACCAACGCAGCAAAACCCAAGGGCGATACTATTCATTCCATCGGAGACTTCATTGCCGCTTGTACCCTCCCCGTGGAGGCCATCAATCTCGACGCTGCAGCTGCCTGTATGCAGCCTATCAGGTCGGGTCTTCTTGGCAATGATAGGGTCTCCTCTGTGACGTTCATGAGTGGCGGTACTATTGGTCATCCTGCTGCGCTTGCAGATTGGTGGTGGCCGGAGTTGCAGATACTGCTGAAGCTGCAAATGGAGCGCAAAAGAGTTTGGGTATCCAGATCAAAGAGCATGTGGTCGGGATGTCTTTGGGCTCAAATCCAAGCCCAGAGCTTGGGAAGTTCGACGAAGGAGGTGGATGTGTGGCTACCCTCGAAGTGGTCGGCATGGATGCTTGGCCGGACAACGCCAATATTGCTGATGGCGGCAAGAACAACTTGGAGGCAGCTAGGGTTTGTTCTTGATGGGCTTTGTGGGCTGATGGTTGGGCCTAGGGCTGTGAAACTGATTTTGGGCCTGCTCTCTCTTGGGTCTAGAATAACTAATGGGTTTCTGTACCCATTATTTAGTTAGTCTTTTTTCGGATTTGCTTGCCTATTACTATGCATTATTGTTCATAGTTGAATAGGCTTTCTTGAATAAGTGAGCATGAGTACCGTCAAATGATCGGACCTAATCTATGTATCGCTGTGGTTTTACCACAAACTCTTTATCTGCCCAGAGATGGTAGAGGGAGGATATGTAATGGTCCTTTCTGGCCTGAGTAATATTAATATATCGACATGATATTCTTCAAAAAAAAAAATATAATCTTTTTTAGGCTTGTAGGGGCTATTGTGACTTTATTTTGTTTTGATAACCTATATTATTTTTCTGCATTCATCGCAGTGGTTCAGGACTTCACAGGATTTTTGTTACTAGTTTAAGTAGTTAAGTCTTGCCAGTTGCCAGTAATAATTTTTGTCAGTCAGATAAATTAAATTTTCATTTAAGATCTTGATAAAAAAAGAAAATTCATCAAGCACAACAAAGACTAGAATAGTAAAAAAGAACAGAAGAACTAAAATAATAATAATAAAATAAAAAAGTCTCGTATCATTTAATGTAGTGACATAAGTCTCTCCTTTTTTATAAGTGGACGACTCGCAAAAAAATAGTTATTGTAATTATTAGTTGTTGATGTAATAAAAAAAATAGATAAATATTTATTCTCTCTCCATCTTCCTTGCCACAATTAGTGGTTAAACCTCCTTTCCTCATCTTGTGGTCATCCATTTAGGGGTGTCCTAATCGGACATGTATGAGTATCCCCAACGAGCTAGTCTTATGTCAAAGTACTTGGGATATTTAGAAACATGCCGGTACTCTGTTCTCCGATGTGATTTGGTGGATCATGCAATGATTCCAAAGCTACATCTTTGGAATCAATTGCATGTACCATCACGACTATGTCTTTGATCGGATTTTTTTGGACCTTTGCTGGCAATTGTGTTCGGGCTCTCCTCTCCGAGCAGAGGTATCATGGTGGCATTTAAAAAGTTGTTTTGAAATTGGGGATGTTTTTCCCTTGTTTTTTATTTTTTTTAAAGGTCGGCCTTTCCTAGCCGGGTGCAATGGTGGAGTTCCCACCAATCAGTCGATCCTAGAAATGCCAGTGCTCGGTTGGGAGGTCTACTGGTCCTAGCCTCCAGGCAGTTAGGGCTATGCATGGTGGCTTAAGGTATTGTAGCAGATTTTGTGGCACATCACCAGACGGTACTACTAGTTGCGGCATTATCTTACGTAAATTGCTGGATATAGAACTTTAATTAGTGCAAACTCATGTAAATTGGTGAATATACATTGGGGTTTCAGCGCATGAAACATGGCCGATGTATGATCACTTCATACACATGAGTTGAAATTTGTGTATATATTTTCCCTAAATTTGTGTATATATTTTCCCTATATATAGAATATCTTCAGTGATGATATGGTAAAATGTCTTGTAACCTGGTTATGAATACATTATTTACAATCAATTATAATGTGGGATATTGGAGAAAACTATAAAGCTATATAGGATGCAGGCTATCCATGTTTTGCAGCAGCCATGGTTCAATCCTTGGTAGTGGATCCTCTTTTCAACTGGAATCAGACTCTCTTGTTTTGATCTCTGCTTTTTTAAATCCTCCTTCGAGATTGGTCGGCATCACAATTCTGAAGATCTGGATCTAGGAGAAATAAATTATAACCTTGCTTTCATTTATGTTGTAAGAACAGACCTATGTAATAAAGTATTACACAACCAAATCACCTCTGATTCTTATTTTTCTATATAATTTTTATTTGCCAAAATGTTTCTTATATTGGTTTCTCGAATCCGAACTCAAGCTGGTCAATTTCATCGTGTTAACTGGCACTGGGCCAGTAGAAAGGCAAACGGTGCTGCTGATCTGGTGGCGTCGTCGTCAGCTTTGCGAAGGGTGTGTCCTGATGATTGGATATCCAATCCTCCCCCTCCCTAATGCGCAGGCCCTCCTCCCTAGCTTGTTTCAGCTTTGTGTTTTATTTCGAAAATTCTTCAGTACACGGAGGGTGAATGTGCACGGCGTATGTGGTGAAATCTGAGCCGTCGGATACGTTATCCAAGTTGATCATCTGATCCAAAATATCTGGGCCCACGTAGTGTAACCAATCAGAGTTGTTGCACATGGGCCGTGTATGTACACGGCCGTTTACCGAAGACTCTCCGGTTTTATTTCCCCAATTCCCCCTGTTTTGATTCCGGGTTTGTTTGCTGCTTTTTCTGCTCTTGTCCCTTTGTTTAATCATCACCACAAAAAAAAAAAAATCCTTGGTAGTGGCCTCCGGTGATTAACGTGATTTATAGTTCTGACAATAAAAGCACAGAGTCACATAGGCTCTAATGCTCCACCACCAATCAGGCGTAAGGTATCAAGGTCTCGTATCGTCTCCTTGCACCTATTGTTTGGAGGCCTTGTCTTAAAAGTTGATTACGTTTTTGGTTGTCTTAAAAGTTGATTACGTTTTTGGTTGCCATTATGGAAAGGAAAAATTTCGCAAACAGTACACCAAGTAAATGCCACTAATAATTCTTATACATAAAGTTCCAAACCAAACATTTCGGTACACGAAATCTGAAACTTGACCCGCTATCAGTACACGACGTCAATTTTTGACACCAAAATGTCCATTATGCCCTCAGTTCTTTTTTTTTTTAATAAATTTTTTTTTCTGTTTTTTTTTCCTTCGTTTTTATCTCTTTCTTCTTCCTTCTTCGGGGCTCACTCCCTCGCTTCCAATGCCGCCTTCCTCACCTCCACGCACACTCCCTCGCTTCTAACACTGCCCTTGCCCTCCAATTGGTGAGATTTATGGTCCTACAGCTTATATTTGTAACTCAGCCAATATTTAGTCATGTGAAAAGAAAGAAAGAGATAAAAACGAAGGAAGAAAAAAAAATAACAGAAAAAAAAAATTATTAAAAAAAAAAAGAACTGAGGGCATAATGGACATTTTGGTGTCAAAAATTGACGTCGTGTACTGATAGTGGGTCGAGTTTTAGATTTCGTGTACCGAACTTTATGTATAAGAATTATTAGTGGCCTTTATTTGGTGTACTGTTTGCGAAATTTTCCCAAAAATCACCACCATATAGATCTTTTGCATGCATAGGCTTGAAGACTCCCTTAAATCCTAATGTAGTTAGACTAGACTGGAAATCGCTACATGGTAATACAATTTTGTTGACCAGTTTTACTTCACTTTTTTGAATTATATGAGTATATGACGAACCTAAACATGTAGGGATTACATGAAAAAAATTAATACGATCAAATTTTTCTAGTAAGTGTTGTTTCGAGCTAAAAAAAGAAAAACTTACGAGCTTGGAAGTTATTTTGTGCAAAATATTTAGAAGAATTATTAACACCAAAAACTCCAAAAGTTATGAGATAGACAGACGATTATGCAAATAACACAGGGAAAAAATAATAATAATCGTTGGGTGTAAAATTATTTAAATATTAAATAATTCTTAGCACGTTGTTTGGGTATTATTTTGTGCATGACATGACGAATTTGAGTGGTGATTGTCAATGATAGGAATAGAGTGCTCTGGAAAATGAGAATTAAAGTATGCAAATTCATTAGTTTCAAGTAACGGTGTTTGGGACATCAATAGGTAGTGGATCAGTTTGCAACTTTAGGTTAATATGTAGATCATAATAGTATTTGATTTAATAATTTTTCTACTAGTTAAAATTATTCCCTATTTATATAAGATCCCATGTACACTTTTCATGTTCAAACTATAAAAAAAAAAAAAAAAAAAACGAGCACAACAAAACCAAATCATCAAAACAGGACTTTGAGAAAAACTTTATTATTACAACTGTGATAGACTCAGTTATTATCCTCGTATAATTGAACATCTTAACCTCCTTTAAGCCTTGATAGAAAGAGAATACTTGCCCAACCTTACTTTCAAAGTTATATATAGATTAATTAACTATAGAAAACACATCACAGGTTGCCATATCGTTTTCCAATTATGTATATGATACACACAATAATTGATAAAGAGAAAAGACATATTCTAGAAAAGTAGGAGAAAGTTTGGCATGCATTAAGCAAGTCACACGTATAGTTAGTGTCTTTGAAAATTTAAAGATTGTGTTGTAACTTTCATGCTCCAAAAGGTTGGAGGTTGTTTTCTCATCTCAATTTCCCTTTTAAGAAACTGCAATTTCATATGAAAATGAGGTACAAAAAGAATTAAGTGTTATAAAATGGCACTACACTGAACTTCTTTAATAAATAAGACAATTTATAATAGTGCAATTCTAGCTTTTATAATCTTGGTTGTGTCTTCATAGATTGTGTCTTCATAATTTGTTAAATTTATTAGGAGGTCATTAACTTATTTGATTAGAGGTTTAGAGTCAACTTCACGTACTACTTTACTCATAATCTCACGAAAATGAAACTTTTCCTTCTCATGAATAACAAACAAATACAACCATGAATCATGCACCATTGTACTTAGTACTCAACACTACTTGTATTGGTTGCCCAATCAACTATCGTAAGAGATTCGAGCCGCTACTGTTATCGGCTTAATAACAGAAACAGACAGGCGATCAACTTTAACATATTATACATGTATACACTTGATACGATTTAGACTTTTCTTTTATCAACATTTCATTAAAATTTCAATAACAAAATTATGATTGTACATCTTTCTCAATATACAAAAATAAGTTAATCTTTCACAAGTGTATCCAAAAGTCATTTAACCTCATTAGACCCCAAAAATCATTATGATGATTTTTTTTTTTAACCAAAGTAAAATAACCTTTCTCTTTTTACTATTTTATGCTCACCAAATATCCCTTCTAAAACTCACGAGAGATTATCCCACAACAAATAAATAAATAAAAATTGACTTACATAGGTGATACCGTGATAGGACACCGAAACCCTAATAATATTTGTTTTACTTTGGACACATGTGTGAAACCTTTATGCTTGTATTGTTTTGTGTACAATACAGTATTGGGGATTTTGGAATTTTGGACAGCTGAGGCTGACAAGCAATCTGCCAGTGGACAAAACGTCGCCGTCTCGGCTTTATTATCGCAATGGCTTCTGGCACGCGTTACACGCGTGGTTCGGAGTGACGTCGGGGATTTGGTAGCTTAGCGTAGAACTGAGGGCAATTTTTGGGATTTTGTTCTCTCAAGCCCTCAAGGACACCGACAGCTCGCCTTCAAGCCGCTTAAGCTGTCTCAGCCGTTTCACCCCCCGGCTCTAATTACCTTCGCGCCTACTCACATTATTCTTTTTTTTTTCTTTTTTCTTTTTCAAGCACACCCAACTCTTTTTGCATAAAAAGGAAAAGAAAGCTCATTTAATATGGAAGGAAAGAAGGCAAAACACCACATGAGTTTAAAAAAAGGTACAATATGCAAAAGAAAACCAGGTAATGATGCATATATGTACAAAAAACTTTTACTATTCTTGTACCAAAATAGAAGTTAACATTCAAATTTTTTTTTTTATGCATTTTTTGTTGAGAAGTTTTAAATACACACCCCTAATTACTTAATACACACTCCATACTTAATACACCAATCATTTAATTTCTCATTCTAATATTCTACTAAATACACAACCCAAAGTACCTAAAATATCCTTAATCTAAAAAATCATGAAATATCCTATTATTTTACTATATTAAGGCTACTATTTAATATGATTAGTATATTCTAGTATATTGATGTTTTTAAATGACCATATTGATTACTTGTGTTACTTATTCAGAAATCCGTAAAGATTTATTATTGTTCCTTTTAAATAGATGCATATAAATAGGTTTTATATTATTTGAGTTCTCATCCACCAAACACCATGTTGATCAAGTATAAAATTATGAGTTGAACATTTAACCAAAACTATATCACTAGTTTATCTCCAATGGTGGAACTATAAAGTTGTCATTAGAGGGGCCAAACAAATTAACAATTACAAAGTTTTTTCACCCGTGATGTTTTATATTAGAAAATAAATGGATTAATCGTATCTCTTAGAAAAAAGAAAGAAAAGGAAATTAACTAAAAAATGGGAGTAAAACGATCCGTTTTAAAAACATTTAATACCATTGATTTTGCAATTCTAAATATTATGGCTTCTAACCTCATTTAATTACAATTTATTTAAGAAAAAATTAAATTAGATAGTTTCTAACTTTATTCTTGTACAAATTAGGAGGCCATGTATAGAAATTTGTTGTGTTTATCTAACTATTTATACATAAATTATTCTATATAAGGAAAATATGACTATTTCTTTCTTTCTTTCTCATAGATGTCTATTTTGGTCATTCAACCTACCTACAAAATCTAATTTAAAATATAAAATAATAGGGATGTGTATTAAGTGATTAGGGGTGTGTATTTAAAATTTCTCTTTTTTGTATCTAAAGATATTAAAAAGATTTAAAATTATTATTTCAACCTAATTTGTAGTATGGTAATTAAACTGATTACATCCCCTAATTAAATTGATGGTTGTAAACTTCGCAAGCACGATATTTAAAGTATGAGAAGAGAAGAGATAATTTACTCAAAAAATAAATTTTATTTAACGATTTATTAGAAAGGGGGTGAGGATTAAAAAGTATCGAGAATGAGACTCTTTAGAAATCCTAGCAGAGAGTGGCTAGTTCAGAGGAAAAAAAAATACCTAGTTCATGTTAGACGCTTAGAAATGTATAAAATTTATGATGAGAATCAATATGATCTATTTTTTTTAGTATGTGAACTGTTATAACCTCTAAATTTTGAAACATAAATCGTTGTTGTGAAAAAAAGTTATAATAATTTTTGAATAAAAGAGTGTAGATATATTGCTACAATTAAAGATAAGAGCATCCAACAAAATAATTGGTGCTTGATTCAACCACTCATAGTTGAAACTTGACTCATAAGCTATGCTAGCAAGCCGATGTGCTACACTGTTTGTAGCTCGAGGAGTGTGTGTCATAGTCAGACAAGTGATGGTCTCGATATTCATTTGAATGTCATGAATTAGACTCTCATGTTCAGAAAGGTTGAGTCTATCAGTAGAGATTGCTTGGACTGTAAGCTGACAGTCACTTTTAATGCCAACATTTTGTAACTGAAGTTTTTGGATTTGCTCTACACCAGCTCTGATTGCCATCAGCTCCACTTGTGCAGAGGGCAACATAGTTCATAGGGTATGAGAGACTAGCCACAAAGTCCCCTGTGCATTTCGAATAACACCCCCAATACCACCAGAGATTGAAGAGGTAAAGAAAGCACCATCTACATTGAGTTTTTACCTATCATGCAAAAGGTGGTTTCCAATATTTTACCTTCTGTTGCCTTTATACTTGGTAGTGCGAGTTTGAGCTGTTTGATACTCATCATAGCATGCTATGCAGAAATATGGTGTGTGAGGGTTGAGAGGTACCTGATTATAACATACTTTTTTTTTTTTTTTTATTGTTCTTCCACAAGGACCAAATGAGCATGAGCAATCTAGTAAAAGTTTCTGATTGTAAGTTTGCAGCTTGTTCCAACATCCATTATTTGAATTAAAAGCTGGAAAGAAAGATGTATACATGTGCATTAAAAGGTGCAGTTGCAAGTATGTTTTTTGCAACTAGACACTCACAGAAGACATGATTAACATCTTCATATTGATGATTGCAAAGTACACAAACAGTATCACCTTGAACAGCCTTTTGTGAGCAGTTTGCCTCCAAACACAAATTGTGGCAAATAGTTATAGTAATACATATTATTTTTGTTTTTAAATAAAAAATATTTACATGAATGACAGCAGAAAAGTTTGTAATGGTCATTCTAGCTTGAGACAGATTGATTTAGACTTTATTAAAAAAAAAAACAAGAAACAAAAAAGTTAAAAATTATATAGTGTATAAACTATTATCACTTTGTAATAATAATATATATTTTTTTTTTGCTTCATACCATAAAAAAAATAAAGTAATAAACAATTAAACATGATGTTTGGTACGTGCCAAGTGGCGCTCTAAAGCGGCAAAGCCTTGTAGTTTAGCCAATAGCCAGGTTAGGTAGCCAGCCAGAGAAGAAAGCCCCAACACCACTAAAGCCGAAGCCGCCGAATCGGGTGGTAGTGAGAGAGAGAGAGAGAGAGGAAGTCGCCGTGTGGTCCCCCACCTCCAGCCTGTCCAAACAATGAAGTCATCACTTCACCTTTTTTCGCCCTTTAACACACCACCATCACCTCTCTCTCTCTCTTCAGACTCTTCTTCTTCTTCTCCTTCTCTCTAATCTCTCTCTCTTCAGACTCTGCGTGTTCATACCAAAAGCTTCTCCCAGTTTTCTCCCACCAAACACCCACAAGCCCACTACATAACACATAACCCATCGACCCCCATTTTCACTAATTTTGACTCGTACTTCTCTCTCTACAGCGCCATGGACTCTCACATCTATGGTCGCTCCTCCCTCTCCTTCTTCTTCGTCGTCTTCCTCACTCTCTTCTCACTCTCCTCCGCCGTCTCCGCCGCCGCATTGCCTCGCAACCCAAAACCCTTATCCCCCAAATCCAACTCCTCCGCCCAGATAAACTCCAACTCCGTCCTCGTCGCCCTCCTCGACTCGCATTACACCGAGCTCGCCGAGCTCGTCGAGAAGGCCCTGCTTCTCCAGACCCTCGAGGAAGCAGTAGGCCAGCACAACATAACCATCTTCGCGCCCAGAAATGAGGCCTTGGAGCGCCAATTGGACCCCGAATTCAAGCGCTTCTTGCTCGAACCCGGTAACTTGAAGTCCCTCCAGACCCTCCTCATGTTCCACATTATCCCCAGCCGTATCGGGTCCACTCAGTGGCCCAAGGATTCCGGGTCGGGTCGCCACCGCACCCTCTGTAAAAACGAGCATCTCCACCTCTCCAGCAAAGACTCCGGCAACAAAAAGGCGGTGGATTCTGCGGAGGTTGTCCGACCCGACGACGTGATCCGACCCGACGGTCTCATCCACGGAATCGAAAGAGTCCTAATTCCTCGCTCAGTTCAAGAAGACTTCAACCGGAGAAGAAGTTTACGGTCGATTTCCGCTGTTATACCCGAGGGTGCCCCGGAAGTGGATCCGAGAACCCACCGGCTGAAGAAACCCGCACCGGCAGTACCCGCCGGAGCCCCACCGGTTCTGCCCATTTACGACGCTTTGGCGCCGGGTCCTTCTCTAGCTCCGGCTCCGGCACCCGGACCCGGCGGTCCCCGCCACCACTTCGACGGCATGAGCCAGGTTAAAGACTTCATCCACACACTTTTGCATTACGGCGGGTACAACGAAATGGCCGATATCTTGGTAAACCTGACCTCGTTGGCGACGGAGATGGGCCGGTTAGTCTCAGAGGGTTACGTTCTGACGGTTTTGGCGCCAAATGATGAGGCGATGGCGAAGCTGACGACGGACCAATTGAGCGAACCGGGTGCGCCGGAGCAGATTGTTTACTATCATATCATACCGGAATACCAAACGGAGGAGAGTATGTACAATTCCGTCAGGAGATTCGGGAAGGTGCAATACGATACGCTGAGGCTGCCGCACAGGGTTGTGGCCCAGGAGGCTGATGGGTCGGTGAAATTCGGGTCGGGCGATGTGTCGGCGTATCTTTTCGACCCGGATATCTATACGGATGGTCGGATTTCGGTGCAAGGTATTGATGAGGTTCTGTTTCCGGTTGAAGAAGAGAAGAAAGCAACTCCGGTTGTTAAGGCCGCTGCTGCTAAGCCCAGAAGAGGTATGTTCTAATTGCTTCACTATCTAAATCATTTATTAATTGCTTCAATTGCTATCTCGGGTTGGTTGTGTCTTGATATGAAATTATGATCAAAGAAGATAGCTTGATCGTGGTGATGAAAAAGCATTTGTTTTTCCTTGCCAAAAACAAAAAAAAAAGCATTTGTTTTTTAAAAGGTCAGGTTAAAGCCAGAGTTCTACTACAATTTGATGCTAATGTAGTTTGTAGAGTATGCTGAATAGTGGAGAATCGGCTTAATATTAAATGGGGGGTGGGATAACGTTTGGTCATTAGAAAACTAAGGCCAATTATGTCATGGCTAGATGTCACTAAAATGATTACAATGATGTGATTAGTTATTGATTGATGGAGGTTTATAAAATTCGTCGTCAAATTCTGGGTTGCTATATGCACGTCCAAGAGAAAGACAGCTAAACAGCCCTAGAAGTCGTAGTGTTGAGCTTTCTTAGCGCGTAAACCATTGATTATTATGGCGCGATTACATCAATCTAACGATTTTCAGTCACTTGTGCATATGAACGCATTAGTTGAGTTCAACTTGTGTTCTCTGTGTTGATGTTGTGCTCATATCCAAAACCATCTAGTTTTGGGTTTAAGGTCGAAAATTTTGGATCTAGGGTTTTAGACAGAGACATAATAGCAGCACAGAAGTGAGCAGAGAATTGGAATGAGGCAGATTAGAATAGTGGATTAGAATTGGAATGTTATGTTTTGTAGTCATAATCTTGGGGTGAGAGGAAGCTTGGGAAATGGAGCAGTCATAGTGCAACTGTCGGTGGCGCAAAGTTAGAATTCATGTGTCACGGGTCCTTTGGGGCCAGGAGAAGGGTCCCTTCTTTACTTATATGAATTATGAAATGAAATGATTCCAAAAATTATATGAGAAATGACATTTCCTCTTTAACCCCTAATGCTTCTCTACCGCCATGTGAGTCCACTTGTTTGCCAAGCAAGCAAAACAAGCCTGGCCCTTACATTTGCTTCTGTGTTGTGTTGCCCAGCTGTTGCCTCGGTTATTATTCTTCTTCTTCTTCCCCACCACCACCCTTTTAACCATTTGATGCTGCTGATACCCAACACTACAGCCTGTCCCTAATTAAGTCCATGCTACTCACCCAAATATTTAGCTGGCATGATGTGCCAATTTAATTTCCAGATCTTTGTATTATTAACTTCTCTGATTTTTGGTACCAGCTCAGTAGCTGACCTTCGTTTTATGCCATTACTTAATTAACCACTTAATTTGTTTATTTTGGTGTGGGGTTTGGGTAGGCTTCAGTGTCCAATAATTAAACTTATGCCTGACCCAAGTGGGTTTCTTCTTTGGTATTATTGTATATAAGCATTTGGTTTTTGAACAGTTGACTTACCCTCTTCTTTTGACCTAATCGCAGGGAAGTTGATGGAAGTAGCTTGTAGTATGCTTGGAACTCTTGGGCACTTCAGTACATGTCAATGAAGAAGATATATGGGATGCTCTCTCAGTCAGTCTCTTACTTGAGCCCCCCAAAAAGAAATTACGGAAAAAAAAATATGTGTTCATGTAAACAGTTAATGATAAAATGGTAAATACATGGGTTCTCTCCTCCTCCTATGTTCATTGTAATTTGTTCGTTTTTTGAAAAAACATGATTCCACTTTGGGTAAACAGAGAGTTTTTGTCACACAATGCAGTGTAGGATGATGGGGTTGATGCATAATACAGTGAATTAATGGATGTATAAAACAGAGGAAATTCCATCCATTGTTTTGCTATGAAATCTGTAATTACATACGATTTCTTTTCTTAATTATTTTATTGGTTGGGTTTGCTTGCTCTCTATGTATGCGTACTTGAAAGACCAGCCAAGCTGTATACCTCTGGTATAAAAGTTGTCTGTTCTTTTGTCCTTTTCTCCTTCACCATTACTTGTGAATCAAATTTCAACATGTTTTCTTTGAAGCCTTATGTAGAAAAGAAGCAAACTTCTTCTGTCCCTTTTTATTGGAATATTTGTCCAAAAATAAATAAAAACTTTCGTATTGGAAAGTGAAACTCTAAGCCTTTTTACGACGGTCTGGTGTTTTCATTTATTGTCAGTTGGTTTTGAGTATAATACCTTGATTATTTTATCACTCAATAATTATTCGGATAGGTTATAATTCATTTTAATTTAGTGAATTAGAGAGGGTATAAAACAGTAAGTTAATGAATTGGGGAGTAAAATCTTACCTCTACTCTGAATAATTGGTTAACAAGAAAGGAACAACCCAGCTGTTTATAGGTGATGTTCTTTAGCATGCTTTTGGGACTTAAAGGCATTTGATTATCAATATGAAGATATTATATACAAATCAGAAATCATCTGAAGGTATTATATACAACCCAAAACAGAAACCAAACAAAGTATAAAAGTATTGTAATAGAGTCGCTAAAATGGAGTAATCAAAACAGTGAAAACTTCCACACCAAGGAAACTTCTCAAGTGATTGGTGAGATCATTGGTTGTCATTTCTTCTTCGTCATCCTTTATATAATGGCAGTGGGGGAGATGAATCCCATTGGATTCCCCTTGGTTCCTAAATTAGTATCCTTTAAAATGCTAAAACACCAGAGTACTCATATTCTTGCATGCACTAATAGAAAAGAAGTGGGTCAATAAGCTACCTTTTTTTTTTTAAGTGGGAACAAATTTATTATTTTGTCATGCTATTATGGTCTTTTGTTGGCTATATGAAAATATGAATGTAGACCACTATTTTCCAATTTTCTTTGATTGGGAATAAAAAAGATGTGGTGATATTGAGGTGTGGTGGTTGAAGGATTTAAATAGAAGGAATCAGTTGGTAGTCTTTCACGGTATTAGTTGGTATTCATTGTCACTGTATAACGAAACAGATTGTGGTCACATACTAGAGTACAGATTGTGGTCAATTTTAGGTTGTTGTGTATAGTTTTAATATCAGCTAATTATATTTGTTAAGTCTCTTTTTTGTTTGTTTTTCCTAATCGAAGTTATCAAACTTGAACAGAACTGTAGAGGATCCTTAAGAAGTAGACTGATTAACCATTAGTTCCACGTGTAACACATTAAGCTCCCATAACATCAATCAACGTTTCTTTTGGCCTTTGTATGGATCACTAGCTTTTAGTCTATGGGCACTCATTGCAACTTACCTTAAAGGAGAAACAAAAACAACCACTAGAGAGAAAAGAAAAAAGAAAAATTGCAGCCTCCTTTTTACTCTTTGTTATGGTTAGCTGCGTCTCTTTGCGTAGGTAGACGGGCTACTTCTTTGCATTTTCTTCTTCTCTTTTGTTTGATTTCTTCTATATCTTTAAAAGCTTTGTCGAGGTTTTTGGTTCGTAAAGGTGGTGTCCATCCTTTTATAGTGGTGTTTGGCCATCTTTGAAAGACTCGTTCGGAGGTTGTCGTCAGATTCTTAGAGATTGGATGCAGGTTGTTTCTATGCCTTTTCTATGGCGATTTTCGCGGTTACATTAGTGGCACATTCACTTTGATCTCCGATGATCTTCCCTACAACATATCAGTGGTTTATAGTTTTTTAATCGCTTTGAATATAACGTGTAATTCATGATTAAATAAGTATTATCTATTAGAGATTGTCTCATGATTAAATCAAATATGGTTCCGTTAGTAATTAAATTGCTTCAGAAATTAACATATGTAATACTCTAATATTAAAATGATACGTAGCTCAAAAAAAAAAAAAAAATAAAATAAAAATGATACGGTTATATGATATATATATATATATATATACAGTCCGGCTACACTAAGGACGTCCTTAGTTTTTCTTAGGTACGGATTTCCGGTTTTCACCCACTTTCCGATCAAATTTTCACATCTTAACCGTTCAGTTTTTAGGTCCTAATGTATAGATCACCTCTGCAAAATTTCAGCCAAATTGGTGATCATTAAGGCATCCAAAACTGCAAATTACAACAATGTAAACGAACGGTTCCAGTTCGACAGATTCGGTTCGTTCGTGTAAATTGCAGTTTTGGACGCCTTAACGATCACCAAATTGGCTGAAATTTTGCAGAGGTGATCCATACATTAGGACCTAAAAACTGAACGGTTAAGATGTGAAAATGTCATCGGAAAGTGGGTGAAAACAGTAAATCTGTTCCATAAGAAAAACTAAGGACATTCTTACCTGAGAAAAATCCTATATATATATATATATATATATATATATATATATATATATATATCACTCCCTAAAGAAACTAACTAATATTTGTTATTAGAATTAATTACATATAAGTGCATCTTTGAATGTTTTTTTAGCCATAAGGCCACCAATTAATTTTTTCCCTCATAAGGCCACTAGATTAAAAATGGTGTTATATTTTGGATATAAAAACCAACATATTTACATAAATGTCACTAGAATAAAAAGTCAACAATCATTTTCTCTTCTCTCCGGCGAGGACCTCCGGCCAACTCCGGCGGGTCTCCTGTCAACTTCCGGCTGACCTCCGGCCAACTCCGGCGAGTCTCCGGCCAACTTTCCTCGAACTCCGGCAACCATAAAAGCTACTGTGGCTAGCAACAAAAGCTACGCTGGTGAGATTTTCGACGAGGTTACAAAAGCTACTATCACCAGTAACAAAAGCTACTATCACAAACAAAAAGCTACGCTGGTGAGATTTCTAACGAGGTCACAAAAACTACTGTCACTAACAAAAGCTACTATCCATACCAACAAAAGTTACTGTCCCCAACACCAAAACATACTCTCACCAGCAACAAACACTACTGTCACCAACACCAGAAAACTACTCTCACCAGTAACAAAAACAACTCTAACCATCATCAAAAGTTACTCTCAACAACGCCAAAAGCAATAAACAAGCAGAACAAAAGCTACTCCCAGAGAATGAGAAAACTATTCTCAGAGACTAACAAAGTTATGGAAATGTAAATGATACAGCTAAAATAAAAAAGCTACTGCAATCGGAAAAAGAAAACAAATTCAATGATATAAAAAGTATGCAGGGTCCAATAATGATATAATTATGTAAAAAGCTACTTTCATAGTTGTAAAATGCCACAACCATAGTTGTGAAAATCTATTACAATAGTCAATAATTGTAGAAAGCTGTTGTCAATGTGGTAATGCTAGTGTCATATTTCAAATGGCCACCATTGATGTTTGGACTAGAGCTGTATTTCATCAATACAGCTCTAGTCCAAACTCAAACAAAACTAAGCAGCACTGGAAAACTACCAAAGCTATAAGCCGAAGTAAGAGTAAAAAACGATGGTATCCGAAGCTTCTCAGTCAACAATCACCAACAATTTCAACTCGAAAAGTGAAATTGAGCTCGAGAGAGAAGGAAACTTTACCAAGTGAATGTCCCTTTCGAGTGGGCCCGCCTTCGCCTGAGCGACAGTCATCCTCTCCATGCGCAACATCAACGACTCAATCGAGCCTTCCCTGCCGAAACCCTAGCCTCCACGGCAGCTCCAATTGCCAGAGCTTCTAGAAAAAACGCAATCGCAGCCGTGGATTGAGACCGGTTCAGTGGCCGCCGTCGGAGGCGAGCTGAAATTGCAGGTGTCTGAATCGAGGTGAGAGCAATGGCGGTGAGGCATGGGAGCACGAGAACGCTAGAAACGTCGATGGCGGAACACCGAGAAACGCCGACAGCGCTCGGATCTACACCGAGAATGAGATCCGGAAGCACTCCAACACCAAATTCAGAGGACAGCGACGTCGGCCTTGTTAGTGACGGCGACCAAAGCTTGCTCGCAAACCTTGAACATCTACACGCACTGGTGGAGCGACGCGAGCTTGTTGGCACCGTGGATCTTCGAGTCGCAGGTCAGACACAGGTAGGGCGGCGCCGTTTCGAGGTTTTGCAAGCTTGGATCGATTGGAATCTCACCAGATCGGAAGCGGTGGTCGCCGGAATCCAGAGGGAGGAGCGTCGTGCCGGTGGTCGCCGGAATCGGAGGCAGAGACCAAAGGCGTGAAATTCTGTGGTCGAGGAGAGAGAGAGAGACTGTGATTGGAGAAAGAGAGAGAGGGGGGGATGTAAGGGCGTAGACCGATGGGAATTAATTGGATTTTTTAAGTGGGAGGGTAAAATTGTCAGGAATGAATTAATTTATGGAAACAAGTGACCTTATGTGTATAAAAAAAAATTAAGTGGCCTTATCACTAATTAAAGTTTCAAAAGATCACTTGTGTGTAATTTTCAAAAAGCAATAAAAGGTAAACAGAAAGCAAAATAATATGCTATTCAACCCCGAACTAAAGTCTATACCTAATGCTGAAGATAAGAAACCCCAATTTTTACTAATGACCTTCATCTCTTCCTGTTTCAAAAGTTGAACGTTTTTAACATCATTCGTGACGGCCACCGACTCAGCAAGCCAGCTGCTACAAATAATGTCCCATTTTAGCAACAGTCAAACACACATTATTTGACATGCATATATATATATATATATATATATATATATATATATATATATATATATATATATTTGGCCTGACATATATATTGAGCACAAAACAAACTAGGCTTGGCTGGACACAACACTACACAAAGCATTTATGTCACAGCCTACGCTACTTGTTCGAAGTGTCGATTTTGCAGATTGCGACGGTTCTTAAAGCTTGAGAGTTGAGACTTTATACATGTGTGACCATACTGGTGGTTTGAACAACTTCAAAGCACAATGCCAAAGAAATATCCAGTCGATTAAAATCTCATAAATATATTTGTAAAGTTAGCATATATACATATTCTCAACGTCTTCTGTCATGTACGTGCATTGATGAATTATGTTTGGTGGGATGAGATACAAGTAGAGATTGAGTGTAAATTGTTGGCTTATACACATAAGGTGATATTGTGGCATTGAAAATCTGACGCGAGTACGTTGACCATTCGGTTCGATTATATGTTTGACTTTTTAATTAAGAAAAAAGTCTACATGCAATAGATTAATGTATTAGTACATTAATAGTCATAACTTACTTCGTTTAAGATCTAAAAAAACCGTTTATTCAAAAAAAAAAACAAAATCTAAAAAAACTGTCGGTGGTGATAACCAAGAGTTATATGGTCTTTCTCGTCCCCTCCATTTCTCTCCTCCTTTTTCCCATTTGGGCAGGTACAATGGGGTACGTGTGGAAATCTTGTGATCCCACTAATGCAGCTATCATTTTTGTGGTCACATTTAGCACAAGAAAACTTCACGTCAATGGAATGCCAATCATACTCTTTAATCTCTATTATTACATTAACTTATTGCTTTGCTATCCTAATAAGTTCCCTATAAGGTCAAAGAAGAAGAAAACATCCATACGTATCTGAGGAAGTTTGTGAAAGCCTCAATAATGGGGCAGGTTTTAACTTTAGACAAACTGGCATATTTTTCTACTCGATGTTCCACAAAGACTTGCATTTCGTGGAGGATTTCGTTGTCAGAATATTATCGAATCTTTGTCCTAAAAAAAAGAGAGAGAAAAGAATATTATCGATTGGTAATTTTTTTAAAATAAATTCATTGGTAAATTTTGTAGTTGATATTGGTGCTAAATTAAGATAGGACTATAAAAAAAGTCTTCCCTTATATATATTAGAGAGAAATCAAAATGCTGATATAGTTTAATTCTAACTCAGTTCTCAACCTTCTCTTGCCATTTTTTTTTTTTTTTTGAGGAGAATGGAAGACTGATCCATTGATATAAAATCATACGACCTCACTCGGTCAAGCATGAAAGGTACAAACACCCCTCATATTACAATCATTGCTCAGGTAGTGCACTGACTGCACATAAAAATGACTACTAGCCTAGACTACTACACCTTGAACAATAAGAAGCTACAACACCAAAAAATCAGTACGTCCGCCTAAGACCCTTATGGTGTACATCAATACTGATCAATGGGCACATTGTAACGTCCAAAAGAACAAAGTATACAGGGCCAAGACCCACTGCACCCACCTGTAAGAGATGGAACATAATTAGACAAAAGAACTAACAACAAAAAAAGAAATTGGGCCCAAAACACAGCCCAGACCCAAAGGCACTCAAACCCTAGCCAAACTTCCAAGTTGCAGCAGCCACCACGCCTCCACCACGGTTACAAGACTCTAGCCACCGCCACGAGTAGCCGTCGGCCACCATCCACTCCTCCATCATCGCCAGCACGCCGACAAAAGCACCTCCCCGCATGGTTCCGAAACACCCATCAGATATTCGATCCGAAGAAGCCCGTCGAAACCCCGCCTCACATTATCCTGCCAACCGCCGCCGATCAAGGGATAGAACATCGGTACCAGCAGGCTGCTCCCTCTAGAATCTCTTAGCGATCAGAAAACGTAGGACCACCACAAGGCTTGCAAGCTCGTCAAGGTTCTATCCACGCCGCCGCAGCACAGGCTGAGATACGGCTATCAAAAAAAGATCCCCGCCCGGCTGCACTCACCACTCACCGACCAGGCAAAAGCCTGGCACGGCGCGGGAGCCGCTGGACGAGAGCCTCCAAGCTTACCCAAAAACCCTAGCCGCCCTCTAACTTCGAGAGAGAGAGAGAGAGAGAGAGAAGACCCTCCTCTTCGTAAAAGGCCTGTTTTAGACTTTTCTAGACAACCTTCTCTTACCACTTGAGTTAATTTCTCTTAAATTTATGTTGGCTTTCGGTTTATTATATTTTTTTAACTGCAGTGAAATTTTTTATTCTCGTTAGCTCTTCTTTTTAGAGAGTCATGCCTAAATAATTATTCCACAATACAGCATTGCTAATTTGCTAGTACCACCTGGAAATTTCGAATGAAATCCAGAAGATTTTTATTCTCAAAATCTGACATGCTGTATGGAGCAGGCTAGGTGGTAATAGGGAATATTCTTGTATGGCTTTTGATTGGAGCCAAAGCAAAGCTTATTCCTTAGTCACTGATTTATATTAAGTTATATCATCAACAATTTTAAAGGAGAAATTAAGATTCCAGTGATCAACTGCATGTAGCATTTGTATTATATATAGTTAACCAAACTACCAACATGTGTCAATTACAAAAATGCAGTTCATCGACTTGTAAGCTACAGTACGACGTTTTTGAAGTTATTGTTATACTTCTCTTTTTACCATTTTCAACTATTAATTGTCAATAAAATTTGTCAGTAGCTTTGCCAAGCTCAATGTAGATGGCACAAAGATTGGTCAAGATGGAAAAATTGGAGCTGGTGGTGTGGTTAGAAATTCTGTTGGCCAATGGATAAAGGGATCTCACTCTAACCTTGGCTTAGGTGAAGTTTTGGATGCTGAAACTTGGGGACTTTATCTTGGTTTGGAATTATCTTTGGAGTGTCATGTTAATAATGTACAAGTGGAGTACTAATTTAGAAGTGGAGTCTGATTCAGCCATCTTGGTCAAGCTTATGTTAGGAGACAGTTTCTCTATTCACTGTCTTGGTTCCCTGCTTTCTTGCTGCAAAGAGCTGATGACAAGGTTCAATTCTGTGTCTCTTATTCGTATTTGTCGAGAATGCAATATGGTTGCAGTCTTGCAGACTCCATGGCTAAGAAAAGTATTGAGCATGACTTTGTTATATGATTAATATTCTTGATGATCCTCCTAGATATGTCATTACTGCTGTTCTGGAAGACCTTGGTTGTCATATAGATATAGGAGAGCTGGTGTAAGCCCTGGGGGCTAAGTTGCCTTTTTCTTTTCTGTTTTAAGGCCCTTTTAGGCCTCTTTGTAACCGGGAAAAAAAAAATTGCCTGTGGCATGTACTCGGTTGGTCTTGATTCCCGAGAGGATAAGGAAAACAGATATTGTAGATGCTTTAGCAAATATTTACAATGTGAAAAAAGGAGAAGTATTTTCCCAAAATGAGAGTCTAATTGAACAATGGTTCATACCACCATGTTTAGATAGAGTTCTGTTTCAGCAGCTTCCCATTTTGTAAACTGCTGTCCACATTTGTGACAAGACAGAACCAATTGAAGTCCAATCTCACTATCAGAAGTAAACGCTGATGAACAAGGCTCTCCCTTGGGAGTTGCTGTTGAGGGCCTAAAGATGGATGAGATAGTGCATTTTTGGGTGCCCCCTCAGGCCCAGGTGTACCTGGCTTTAGAGCATCCATACATGTTGAACCACTGATACAGCTATTTCCACCACCATCGTTACTATTGCCATTACTGGTAAACTACTAGGAAGAAATAGCAATCATCAGATTTCATGTTTTACTTGTCATGCATTTAGTTATTTATGGTAGGATGAAAGGGCAATCGTCAACCACTGTATATATGAAAGCATAGTCCATATAATATTACTGAAGGCAGCATTAACATCAAATTTCCACAGTGATATACTAACTCAAGATAATACACATAAGCTACATAAACCTGTAGATATATATCCACATATGACTTTATATGAGGATCCCAGAATTGCTATATTCACAAGTCACAACAACATGGAACTTAAAATGGTATAAACACAAGGTAATATATCAGAAATATGTTGTTTAAACTCCAATGGTAACTCCTCGAGGCATGATCTCAGGGGCAGGAGCTGCAATGGTAACTTCTTGAGGCATGATCTCAGGAGCAGGAACTGCACTGACGACTGGTTCTTTGGTCTGGTCAACACTCACTTCAGGCTCTATCTTATCTTTGCATTCAGAAAGATGTTCAGATTGGTCTTGGAAGCTTTCTTCTGTCTCTCCAGTGCATGCCTTCGGGCTTTCTTTTTCTTCTTTGCTGACCACTTTCAGTTGTGACTTACTGGGCTTTCCTTCAGCTTTAGCAGCCACATTTTCCTGAGTATGAAGCCGATGTTGGGACTTCCTGATAGGCTTCTTTGCTTCTGTGACATCTTTTTCACCTGTTGCCTTTAACCCTTGGTTTGAATTGTTCTGTTCTCGATTCAGACGCGGGCTAAGACACGTCCCGCCACCTTCTGAGGGGTTGTTCAATGAAGAAATGGAGTTCTTGTGCCTTCCAAGCTTTGGAGATATGGGACGTGTGGTCGGTATCTAGATTGATCGGTATAAATGAAAGTCATACACAATTTTTCTATACAAAAGCAAGCAAAGCAGAAGGGGAAGAGGAGAGTAGTACAGGAATTCAAGAGAAAAAAAAAAGAAAAAGAGGTAAACTTTAGATTAATTGTAAGAACGGTAGGGAAGTACCAGCATAGTTAGCATCTGATAAGATAGTTAACTTACCTTCTTTATTTCAATTTTTGGAGGAGGCTCTTTATAGAAAGTTGGCATGGGAGCTGCCCTAAATGTCAGGCTCTTCCTCAGTTGCTTGATCTCTGCTTCCTGGTTTTCCTACAAGACAAGCATACATAAGATATCCTGCATTTGCTGAAAGAGGAACATATATGAGACACAAAAGCAGAATAAAATTTCTATATAAGATTTATGGAACCTTTGATTTTGCTTGTGAATTATTTTTTTCTGCTTCCTTAGCCTGTATCTTCTCTTCTAGCTTTGTAAAGAACTGGTGAACAATGAATGAAGTTGATTAGAGTTAAACATTGGAATAACACTAGCAACCAAGTCTAGAGGTATGTGTTAACAACCTCTTTCCTTTTTTCGGCACGTTCATCCAACCTGAAGGAAAATGCAGAACCACTGCTCCTCCGCCCACCAGGTGTAGTGCTTCTGAATACAGAATATCGTATAAGTATCAAAAATGAACCAGTAGATTTCAATGGAGTAATAAGATAAGTCATAATAACATGGGAAATGAGTCATACGAAGCAATGGAATGAGCATCATCATCCTCTTTGATTGGCAGGGTTGTTTTTACAGCACTTAAGATCTGCCCAACTGATCTGTAGTTACATTAAACATTCTACAAAAATAAGTTTCATGTGGACAAATGTGTTACGTGCACATTATAAAAGCAAAATGGCCAGTAGCGCATACCGATTTACATACTTGACCAATAATAAAGGTTAAATAAAATTCTGTACTAAATAAAGCGTACCGGGTCACATCATATGAACAATTAGCAGGTTTACTCACAGAGCCAGACTTCATTGACTGATACAACAAAGAGCGGATATTAGTGACATGAGAGGAAATAATATGAAGAGTATATAATATAGGATCTAATAAACCAAGAAGACTTACTGCAGAGGATCTAATGCTAGGTATTGATGCTAAAGTAGTCCTCCTAACTGAAGCTCCACCAGCTTTGTTCTCATCATTTGAGTGTATTCCTGTGGATGCACGCCTATTTTGATGATTCAAACGAGAAGATGGAAAAGGGGCCTCAGCTTTGGTTGCATTCCCTCGAGTGTGTTTGACTTCTGTTTTCACTGGATAAACATCAATGCTCTTCTTCATAGCATCAACGCGAGCTCCCCTGGCTGGGAACGAAAGACTCTGAGAAAGTATTGTCCTTTGTGTACGAGAAACTGGAGTTGCACCTTTCACACTGGGTTTATCCTTGGCCAACTTTCCCTTTGAAACACCATTGTTTGGAGCATGAGGATCCTGAGCAGGAGGCAAAAATACATTTATACATGTTTGAGTCATGAAAATTCAAAAGAGAAACAGCTCGAAACGACAAAAAGTTGTGGCACAAGTACCTTTTTTGTTTTTGAATTTTTACCAGGCGGAACACTTGCAGCAACTTCAACTGCACCTCCTGAAGGGTTAATGCCTTCATCTTTGCTTACAGGTTCAGATACTCCATTCATGGTAGGAACTTCTATATTAGCATCAACATTCTTTCCTTCAGTGTTCAAATCCAGTACTGATTCTTCTACATGTTTTTCCACAACAGCACAATTCTCATCCCCTAAAGCAATCCCATTTTCAGACTCCATTTAGCCAAAACTTCAAGAAACCAAAAACAAATGTTAGCAGAATCAATCAATTTCCCCCAATCATTAAAGGGACGGGAAGGAAAATGACAATCAAGCGAATCACAACTATTGAACACACCATAGGAAGCATTCAAAGAAATCTGGAGGAAACAAAGAAACCAAAACACATAATGGAATATTGCAGCTACAGTAAACACCAGCAAGACATAACGATTGCAGGAGATATAAATATACAGGACATCCACAATCATGAATCACCCAATGAGATCCTCAAAAGGTTAAGAGCTACGTAACAAAAGAGAAAGATGAGCAGCTAACCTGCAGATAATCAATTCATTATCCGGAAGAAACTGTAAAACAAAATTTATGGCCTGACAAAAACACTCTGAAAATGATCATTGCGAAATTATCCTAAGAGACCTTCCTCGAGAAAGGGTTCCCATCATTTCAGTCAAATGCTGAAGCTTTCTAGATGATTATGTAGATAGATTTCAAAGCACAAGCCACAATTCTCTAACATGCAAACAGTTGGCTGCTCTATCATAACCATCTCCACATCAATGGAAGTTGACCCTTTTACAGACTCACACTCAACACTTAAACCCAATCCCATCAAGCTTTTCACAAAATTACTTAAAGGAAGAATGAAGTCAAACCCATGAAGCCAAATGGTGTTGTTTTTCCAAGTAACCAGAGGTTTCCAAGGATCAACAATGTATGCAGAACTCAAAGCACACCCAGATGAGGAAAAGCAATAGTAACAACGGAAAGACAGATACCCAATACAATGATGGAATCAGAAGTCAGGGAATTCAAGACACAAACCATTGTAGATCAAGGAAAGATAGAACTTACAGAGTGTTGAGTAGGGCGGTTTTCAAACTTGGGTTCTTGAATTTGGGCCAAACTGATTTAAGTAACCGCTAAAAGACTGATTGATAGAAAGACTAAAGGCACAATGCGAACAAACTTCCAAGACTGAATTATGCTAGAAAGTGAAAGAGAGGAACAGAAGAAAGAAACAACAGAGGGAGTATTGGGGGATATGTTGATAGCAGTGTGGATTAGAAGCACTTGGGTGATTGATGGTCAAGTGCTTCTCATAGTTGCACTTGAAAGCTGTAGAGTATAGAGAGAGAGAGAGAGAGTTGGTGGCACGCTGCTCTGGATTGGTTCGAGAAATCCGAGAGTGAGTTGGGGAAAGTAAATGAGAAAACGAAGGACTTTCTGGTTGGAGTGGATAGAGATTGGTAAATAGAGAAGACAATGACTAAACTGCCACTACGGAAGTTACATGGCGGTTTTGAATTCTAAATGAATGGTAATGGAGGGAAAGGGAGTTAGGGAAGGATGTTGCAACTTGCAAGGGTCTTCATCATGGACTAAAGAGAAGGAAGGTTATGGAAAATAACTTCACATGCCTCTGCATTCTGAGGGGAATTTTCTTTACCATTTTATGAGTTTGGAATGAGCGTTATTTTCTAATGAATTTAAAGAACTTCAAGATTGTCAACCGTTAAATTAGACATAAATGCTATATGCTAAAACCGTTGCAGCTCTTTTCATATCTATAGGAGCTCATCAATAGTTCTGGCAAACAAAAAATACATAAAGGGGTTCGGGGTTCAATATAGCTAGAGAATATTTTGCACACTTTTTTTTTATATTCGGAGAGTGTTTATACAGTAGGCGTCCACTCTAAAATCGATTTGTCATATACTAGTTGAGTTTCAATGCTCGTGTCCACTAATATATAAGATTTATTAATAGTTAAAACAGTATCATCTTTTTTTTTAGTCCGAAAAAAGAGAGTCTCACTTAAGAACTCTATTTCAATCAAAATAGTTTAAACACCTTCAACTAGAGATACTTATGAAAGTTTTAATTAATTGTCTCATTTTTCTTCAAATGACTGTTGAAAGTCAATTATGTCTCAACTACAAGCTTAAGAATTATAACTAAGAATTTTTAAGTAATGTGTCCCAATAGTGACAAACCTAAATAAGAAATTTGCAGAGTTCATCTCCATTTATATTTCACTTGAAAGAGTATTGAACCCTATCAAAGAAAAATGAATATTAAAACAATAAGAAACTAATATTGTCAACAATAATGGCTCATTTGTGTTTTGACCCAATTGCTTGAAAACTTTTTATTTTTTATGGAGGGTTAGAATCCAACTTTTATTGTAGGTGTGCTTGACTTCAAATAGAAATTTTAGTGCAGGCATATATCTATGTAAGAAATTTGGTCATCTTCATCATTAGTCTTTTGAAATATAGTACATTGGATGAGATCTTACTCGTAACTTATCTGCTTATTTCTTCTGTTATGTCATTTTGTTCTTTCAATAGAAACTCTATTGCCTTTTTGTTTTATGCAATACAAATCCATACATAAAGCTACCTTTTTTACACTAATCTGAACTTCCTTAATGTAGTAGCTAGCATGATCATAATAACTATCAAGGATCTAATGATCCATGACAATCTAGCCTTTTACTATCAACTTCTAAATTTAAAAAGCCCCTCGAGGGAAGAATATAGGGGGAGTGTAGTTCCAATTGACTCCAGAGAAGGACAACTTTCCTTGGTTAGCACTGAAGTTATGAGAACTAAAGGTACATTTGGGTAGGGAAGTGTTACTTCTAAGACTGCAATTTTGGTCATCACTTTAATCATGTGTTACCATTCAACAATATATTTATTGCTTAATTAGTTATGTTGATTATCCTTATTAACAATGAGTATAACTAATCGAGGTTTCACTCAAATATTTTATTAGGGGTTCGAAAGATAATTAAGGATTTTCTTATTTCATTGTCAGTCTCCTTCATTTAGTGGTTGTGATAGATAATCAGATGAAGATGTAAGGATCAATATCAGACATAGAAAAATTAATTAAATACTTTTTTATGGATTAATCAATTTGAAGGTTCTATTATTGTAAGGAAAATAAAGAACGATTAATGTACACCATTACACATCAAAATAATAAAATTTAATGAAATTTGATGATCAAAATCAATGATAGTTGAGTTTCAATACTAATCATGAACAATAGTCATGTTCACACTTAAATGAATTCTCTTCTCAGTCATGCTCGATTTTCGTTGAATCTAAATCTAACGGTGGAGAATAATGAGAAAATAAATAAATTTTGACAATATAATTATCAAAGGTATGCTCACCTAAGGGACAGTTTTTAAGGGACAGATTCACTTGACAGCTGAAAATAAATGCACAGTTTTAAGGTGTTATAATTTATGCTTTTATATTTAATACATGTGGTTGAGATGCATCTGTTCCTCACAGTCTCTTATAACTGTCTCTTAGGTGAGCAAATCTGATAATTATCATTCACTATGTTAAAAATTCACTGATTAGATGTACAGTACTGCCATTAAAAATAAGTTAATAACAGGGCATTATGGTCATGACAAAACAAACCAACAGAATGAACTGCAAGGGCAAAATGGTCATTTAACAACGAACGAATGATTGAAAAGCAGGCCGGACGGCACAAGAACGTAAATTCCGGGAGGAGGTTTTGATTTGCTGACGTGGAACGACCGAGCAACATGATTGGTCTCACGTTAGGCCAACCTGGACACCCCACCACGTCCACCTACCGCGCGTGAGCTCAGACAACGTGCGTGGGAAGAAGATTGCGAAGATCCTACGGCGGCTTCCAGTTTCACCAGCCACTGTCAGCCGTCGATTGGGGCCTCAATCATGCACCACGTTTCGGCGACGTTTGAATTGTTTTGGGTTTCTGGGGTTGGGATTTTGCGGGTGGTGAGTTGCCTTCAACGTCTAGGCTGGCTTCTCGAGTGTCGTCTTTCACTCTGATTTGGCACCTCCATTCATGGCCCTCATGGCCCAACAAAAATTCTTTCTTTTCTTTAAACACAAATTTCTCCTATATATATGAACACAAGGATTTTAATTTTAGGCCAAACAATTCAATAATGTAAAGAGAGTTTCCTCAAAAAAGTAGATGAGATTCCAAACCTAGGATTTCTTTCGAACAAAAGAAAATAGGAAAAATTTCATTACTCCACAACAAAGGCTAAGAATTGTTTTCTTGTTATACAAGTATACATTGAATAGCTTTTCAACCCTAGCGGAGTCGGGTCTCTACCCTTCACTCTTACCGGAAGGAAGTTTCATGATGGCGCAGACCGATTTTGTGTTTTGTTGGTGTTAAATAAGTCTATCTCGGGGTATAGTGTCAATTTCCTCCCATTGAAGGCGTTGTTGGTGGAGTTCGGTGGTGGCTCTCCTTCTGATGAGTGATGACCCTGTCCTAGACATGGTGGTGCATGCTTGGATATTGTCTTTTCTAATATGTCAATCAACTGTACACTAACAATGAATCACACGCAAGCAGTAGTACACATCATAAATAGCACACATATTCTGCTTTCGTTACAGTAAAATAACAATAGCATACATGCATGAAAAATTACCTTATGAAAATTGGTGGCACTGGTTCAATTTTGCTTCTACTTGAAAATCAAGACAATATTGAAAGTTGGCTGTTATCGCTTTAAGATGGAGATGAGATAAATGTTAACTCTACTACTGCTTTAGGATGGAGAATAAATGACAAAGTTTTGATACTACTTGAAGATTGAGACAATATTGAAGTTAGTTGCTACTGCTTCAAGATGGAGTGAGATGAAGGTTAGCTTTGCTAATACTTTGAGATGAAAAATAAATGACAAACTTTTGCTAGTGGTTAAAGTTGGATTTGAGATCGATTGCAAATTCTGCTATTCCTTGTATATCGAGACGATATGTATTAGTGATAAAGATATCAACGTGCATCAAGCTACTGGCCGGAGATGGAGAAGGTATGATTTTAACCTTTTGCTACTGCTTGAAGATGGATTCGAGGATGAAGCATTTTGCTACTAGGAATGGAGATCGAGATGAGAAGATCGATGCATGGCTATGTAATATCTTTGATTTCTTCGCTGTGAATAAAGATTCGAGTGTTGATGATCCTAAAGTTTTTTGGATTACCGACGAAGACCCCTGTTTTGCCGTTAGTCTACCTTAGTGGCAGAGCTATAATTTTAACAAAAATTGTTTTAATTCGTAATTGCACATGAAAGATTAGGGATTAGGCCTGCTCCATTTCCTTTTTGAGCTTTGTGTTCTGATATGTATATATGAATCTAATATAAGATCAGTTATTTGTGTTTTTAAATGTTTGTCTAGTGATGTTATGTCATTTTCTATAATTTTTTTTTATAAAGGAGCTTCTATTCATACTTCCAAAATTAGCATTTAGACATCCTCATTTAATAGACCTCCAACTTACTTTTACAAATAACCAATATATCCTTTCAAAAAAAAAAAAAATAACCAATATAATATCTACACCTCCATAATTTTCCCACAATGTCCCTCGTTCAATAAAAACTTTTTCTTAAGAGACATAAATTCTAAATACAGCATCACATTATGTGATGCCAACTTTCTGATTCTAAAGTCTAAAACATTGATACACATATTCCATTGGATAATTAAGTCTAACAAGACTAGCACCAAGTCTAGCTAGGTCCTAAATTGAACTATGATGTTTGACATTCATACTACGTGCTACGAAGGGAATCAAAAGTCTAGATAAGTGATTAGTACTGCATTTTTTTCCAAACTATATTGGATGAAGGTGCAGTTGCTTCTGTGAAACTTTTAGGGGATTTACAATCTACCATTCACACAAAAGTCAAAAACCATTTCTACAAATTCTTGGAATTCCAAATGTTGTAGAGCATCTTACTTAGGATTCGTAAGAGCAAGTCCACCCGTTGAGCTTGACCGGTCAAGCTCAACGGGTGGACTTGAGAATCACCATGGAGGAACATCCTGCTGATGAATCTATCTTTGTTAGAGCAAGTTCACCCGTTGTGTTACTAGGTCAGTTATTATTCACTACTTTTTTATGTTTATTTCCAACTATCTGAGTCACTGACACAGTTTCCAAACTGATCTGGATCACTATGGGTCACTTTTTAGGTCAGTTTCGTGACCTACAAACTGACCTGGAACTGATCCAGAGGGTGGAAATAAACATAAAAAATCAGTGAATAATGTCTGACCCAGTGACCAAATGGATGAACTTGCTCTTAACCGGTTGCACTTCTTGCCCTAGTTTTTGGGACGTCGGTCCACATCTCATTAATATTCTCAAGGACCATCTTCACATAGCCAAAAAGCTTCATGTTATTACGACAATTGATGAGGACCTGGGTGTTATTTTTGACACTCATCATCAGAACAGAAAGTGGTCCAATATTAAACTCATCTTCCTCATTCTTGGAACCATCTTCCTCTATTGGCCGACTCATCTTGGGTAGGTTTCTATACTTTCTTGTCACATTTTTTCATAGATTTTGATGTATTCCTTAGGGTTTATGTTGGAGGAGAAAATTTTCTCCACAGTAAAGACTAGGTATTGTTTATGGAGGTAAGAAGAGACCTTTTTCTTTTTTCCTCTTTTGTGTCTTTATTGGTAATATCAAATGAGTTGACAAAATCAACTATCATTTAGGGGAAAAAAAATTAAATCCAAACGCTTATTTTTATAATAGTATATCACAATGCTATACCAGTTGAGGTGCATCCTCAATTGAAATATTATTATACTTTCTTTTATATATAATCACTACCAAATTTTAAACAGTTTTTAGAGTTTACGGTGATGCCAACTAATTCCTTTCAAATCAAACTCAAAGCGAACCATATTATGAGAGTTTCTATTGGGACCTCCAAATCTGCTCACTTGACCTCACTCTATTATGAATTATTAAATGACATATATAACCTATTATAAAATGACTATTAAGGACAATAATTATACCAAAAAAATATTATATTTATTTTATGTAGACTTTCCAATTCAATAATATTAGATTGTATTCCTTATTATTTTCCTTATTTATTTTCATTTTTCAATTTCACTACATCTATACTATTATTAAGAGAAGAGAGTTTGTCAGCCAAAACAGAAAATTTTTATCAAAATATCCCTTAAATATTAAAAAATATTTGAACTGAAATATTTGAGAAAGACAAAATGGTCAATTCACAAATAAAAGAAAAACAAAAGAAATTTAACAAAAAAAAATCAAAAATAAAAAACAAAATATGTGCAGTAATTTTCTCCACATTCTGTGGAATAACTTCCCAGGTAATTATCCACACCCATAGGGTGTGTTTGGAGTCTAGTACTCATTAAAGCATTCATATATATTTAATAAGAATTAAAAATTTGGTGAGGGAAAACAAAATAAATCCTCTTATGATTTATGACCTAAATCATTATATTTGCAAAAAAAAAAAAAAAAAAAAAATTAAATAATTAATCATGTGGTACAAAAAATACAGAAAAAAATAAACATTAAAAAACGAATGATTTTTTTTTTTTTGAGAATAAAAACAAATGATTTCTTCATTTTTTTTTTTGCACAGCTAAAATAAAATAAATTAAAAAAAAAAACATAATAGTTCATGGCATTTTCTTATTGATTAGACATTAATTTTTGAAACTCAAGTTTGATTAAAAAAATGTATATTTAGTTAAGATTTATAGAGTGATTAAATCATTGAAATGACTAATTTTTTTTTATTTTAAAGATAATAATTTGTTTGCAAATTATATGAGTGAGTGAGGTTATTTGAGGTAGTTTAGTGAGTAAATTTAGTATTTTAAAATTTGATAAGAGGTTAAGTGAGTAAATTTAGAGGTTCTAATAGAAAAACTCATATATATAAAACCAAAACTTGTTTAAAACAAGTGGATGGAGGCCATTTAGGCCAAAATGAGTACATAATTGGGTTGCTCCATCATGTGAAGCTCATGAGTTGTTTGATTTTCAAACTGCAGTTTTTCTTCAATAGTTGTCGATTAGCGTAGACAAACTAGTTATTGTCCCAGTGGCAACTACACCATTGTCTATGTCCCAACAATGCCAAGCATCGTTTTCCCAATATCATACATTATGTGAGGTATCCTAAGCACCTTAAGGCTAGGGTAAGCACCTTCATTAGTCTTCCCCTACTCCTCATCTTTTATTTAATATTTATCTTAACAAGTCTTTGAATTCATCCACTCATGTATAAGTGAAACTGGATTAATGGCCGGCCACTTAGGTCATGCTCATGAATGATTACGTGATATGATTCGGAATTCTACAATCTCTTCATTAATGTTTTTATTCCACATAATTAAGACCGTAAAACGTACGGATAAACTTAACTACCTTATATACTTCTTTTTAATATAAATGAATAGTTTATGTAAGTAAGCACTTGGATCTTTCTGAAGAAGAGAAGATTAACATGTGATCAACTCAAACGCATGATTAACTTGAATTAATGCCCCACTTTGCCTTCTAAGTTCTTATCTTACGAAACAAACCCCACTGATAGTCATAAAAAAAAAAAAAGAAAAAAAAAAGAGAAAACCCGTGATAGGATGGGATCATCATAACACCATCACTCAATAATGTTCTTTAATCCGATTCTCAAGAAAAGTTTTTCCTCTAATCAAATAGTGTGGATCTTTTTGATACAATTGTCTCTATCCAGATCCATCCAAAGACAGATCAGTCATTGAAAAACAGACCCAACACTATTACAACAATATATATGGTCCAGATAACCTATACAAAGACAGACTTTAATTTGCCTTTCCCACTGTAGCTAGGACAAGATCAGTTATATGAAAGTATGAAACATGAAAACGAGATTGTGGGATATCAATACAAACGTCGTGTTATTAGACAAAACAATGAAAGTGTTGTACCCTAAATGACAATAGACGGTCCCTTTTATTTTTCTTTTTGATCATATAGCTTAAAAGTTAGAACGTTTGATCTTTTGTCTTGGAAAAAAAAAAAAAAAAACTACACTGAATAATCTTCAATTATTTTTATTTTTATGCATATGGCATAAAGACAAATGATTGTTTCAAAGATATTCGATTGTGAGTGCGTGATGAGGGAATGATGAGTTAGGAGTGTGCATGATATTGAGATCTCAATCAACGATATTGAAGAGAAAATAAGATAAACATGACCATACAACTTCTTTTTCCTTTTAAATTTCTTTTGTCGTTTTAGTACCACAAATTTCTAACATCCGCCAAGAGGATTTTATTTTTATATTTTTATATTCTTCATTTTACCTGGACTAAGAATTAAATATGATTTTTAGTGGTTAAGCCGTATAATACTGAAAGATCTTCGATTTGATTGACTTAATTAATGATAATCTTAGAACAAAAAAAAAAACTAATTATATAAGTTTGAATGAAAAACAGCTCGAAATAATATTAGATCAAATAAAGCATATAACTAGTTAAAGTACTAAACAAATAGGAGGGGGCAATATTACCTTGTTCTTGCGAGAGTGCGGGACCTACAAATGTCATTGGGAAACGAATATGGCAAAAGAACTAGAAATGAGATCAAACATCTCTATGTACAATAATTTTTTTTTTTTCCTATATTACATGAGGAGGTAGTCTATTGTCGAATCTGTTCAGATACAAATTAACAAACCAAAACTAATTGATTAAACTCAAATGTGGAGCGGTAGAGAAGCAGAGCATCTATTAGTTATTTACGGAAGACCTGATTATATGTGAAACCTTGAAAAGTTGCATACAATTCAGGAAGATCGAAGAAAAATTGACCCAAAGAAAATTGCCTCACTAGTCACTACCAATATTAACAAACAGATAGTGCCTCCCTAAATCCAATGCCAAGAGCACTGGTTTGAATACCCTTCTTATCAAACTCTGGATTGCCTTTCTGCATCATGGCAACGAACTCATTGTAATCTATTCGACCATCCTGAAAGATAAAACAGTAATGATGCTTAATATCAGAGACAAGAACATTAGCTAATATCACTGGAATGAATTTGAAATATGTGTACTTACATTGTCCTGATCGACTTCTCGGATCAACTCTTCCAAGTGGACATCCTGAATGCCAAACTCCTCACACGCTTGTTGAAGTTCATCTTGAGTTATATAGCCACTGCCATCTTTGTCAAAATATGAGAAAGCTGCAAACAAATGATCTTCCCTCTCTACTTTGTTTAAATGCAATGTTGCTGCTATGAACTCCCCATAATCAATTGTGCCACTGTTGTCAACATCAGCCTGCATTTCACAACAGGTAGCATTAGAAATTTAGAATAATCGTCAAACAGCACGATTACTTTCTTTCCCTATGCTTGGACAAGTATGTGATGGATAAAATCATAAAACGAAACTTCAAATACGATAATTGGCCAATGGAATTTCAAAAAGTAAGAACGTTGATAGTCGCAATCCTTATGCCTAGCAAGTATGATGATGGGAATATCCAGAATTCAACATTTTTTTTAACCAATTAAGCAGGTAAATATACGTGTAGCAATGTAGCATCATTGAATTTAGAAGAATAATACTATGATAAAATTACTTACAGCTTGCATCAGGTCGTATATTTCAGACTCATTTAGAGTAGCTCCAAATCTTTTCAGTCCATCTTTCAGTTCTTCGAAACTAATTTGACCACTATTGTCAGTATCTATCATCTTGAACATTTCTTTTAAACCGGCAATTTCTTCTTCAGAGAGGTTTTCAGCAATGACCTGCAGGCAATAACGTAAATTAGAGGACCATTTGTGACCTTCGAAGGAACTTTGGTATTGAAAACTATTTAAAGCTAACAGTCACTAAAATTTCTGAACTTCAAAATAAGATACAACTGCAAAGACTTACTCTAAGAGCCATTTTCTTAATTTTGTTCATTGCAGAGAACTGCTTCAAGCGACTTAAGACTGCAGAATCAAGAGGCTTGTCTGGAGCCACTCCATCAACCTGAACCCAAGGGTGACCTGTCGGAACAAACATTACCAGCTTCAATTGCTGATGGCATCCTCTAACAGATGAGACTCAACGTTTAAATTCATTTGAACCAATATAATGATGGTTTTGAGGAATGAGATTGGAATTCATTTTACATTCAACACCAAAACTGCCAAATGATCATACTCTTTCATAACTCAAAATGTAAGACTGAAATATAAATGAGTTCATATCTCAAAAGGCTACCCTTGAAAAGGGTATTGTCCTTGTGTTTCTTAATAATTCTGAGTGAATAGAAATATATGAACTTACATAGAACTTGATGAGCAGTTAGCCGCTTTTTGGGGTTTCTGACAAGCATCTTCTTGACTAAATCTTTCGCACTTTCTGAAATATTAGGCCAGGGATCTGTTGAGAAGTCAAGATCACCATGCAAAACCTCTTCAAAAATCTCTTGCTCAGTTTCTGTTTTGATATGGTAAAAAAACAATTAGGAAAAGAGAAAAATTGACGAGTGCTTTTGAAAATACTTAGACTTGAGACGGGAAAAAAACAATATATCATACAGTACTAGACATCTTAAATCTCTTACCACCCCAGAATGGAGGCACCCCACTCAAGAGAATGTAAATGATAACACCAACACTCCAAACATCTGCTTCTGGACCATACCGCTTGCGCAGAACTTCAGGTGCAACATAATATGGGCTTCCAACCACATCATTGAAAGTTTCACCTGCCAAATTAAGTTGTCAATGTTAGACAAGAGTCCTAAGACACGGGAAATTTGTATGTAGCACCAAATTCTTATATTCTTGTATGGTTGATCAAGAAGCAGAGGGAAGCATGCAAAACAACAGTCCACAATGTAACATAAGGGTTGATCAATAATAACATAACTACATATATGTTTACAGAAAGTAGAAGAAATTAATGTTATACATTGTAGTATGTAGTGATCATCAGATTGTCAAAATGCTACTACCAGTAAAATCATAATACTATGAAGGGAAAAAAAGGAGGACAATTGTGAAGACAAACCTGGCTTGAAAAATATTGACAGCCCAAAATCTATAGCTTTGAGTGCTGAATCCTCCTCCTCATCAACAAAAAGAAAGTTCTCGGGTTTAAGATCGCGATGCATAACACCCAAAGAATGGCAAGCTTCTATAACTCCAACTATAGTCCTTGCTAGCCGAGCTGCCTTTCTTTCAGAGTAATGCCCCCTCTTGATAATCCTATCAAACAGCTCACCCCCTGCACATAATTCCATAACAACATGAACTGCAACAGCATCCTCATAAGCCGCCTTAATCGATATGACATTGGGATTCCCTGCCAAGTGATGCATTATTTGAATCTCCCTCCTCACATCCTCCACATCTTCTGTTGCCAACAATTTCCTTTTGGCAATGGATTTGCATGCGTATTCCTTTCCGGTTGCTTTCTCCACACAAAGGAAAGTTGTCCCAAATTGTCCATGTCCAAGCTTCTGGCCCAAATTGTAGTACTCCTTCAAATGACCTGTCTTGGTTTGCAAGACAGACTCTGTCTGAAGCCCTGCACTCGATACCCTCTTGACATTATGGGGCTTCTTCGGTCTCGCAGGCACTGCTGGCTGATTAGTCCCTCCATTTTGTGTTATGGGTTGCGCTGGTCTGGTCTCTTGATCCCTATGATTTACCGGTTGTTGAGGTTTAGTCTCTCCCTTCGGAATTGCTGCTTGTGCTGCTGGTTTAGTCTCCTCTTCCTTTTGCTTTTCGGGATGAACCTTCGTCTGTTGAATAGGGGGCTGCACTGGTTTAGAGCCCTCCGTAATCATCTTGATTGCTTCCGGGGGATTGCTTTGAACATCATGAGGATTAGTTTCTGACTGATTGTTCAATGATGGTGGTGCATCACTACTTTTAATTTCTCTAGTTGTAGAAGTAACCAAACCCCCGGTTGATCGAGTCCACCAGAGTGAATTTGAGACCGAATGGAAAAGCCCGTCCTTGGAATTTCCAACACAGTTGTTTCCCATCTGATATTGATCTCTAATCTCATCAAGCAGCTAAAGATCACACATATGATCATATAAAAGCCCAAATCTCATTTCTTAATTTTCTCCCAAAAAGGTAAGGGATATTAAAATGAAAGGGCCAAAAATGGAGCATTATCCCTCCAAATTATGCCAACTCAATCCCAATTACTCACCATTGACCTTTTATATAGATTTCAAACAAATAATCATAAACCCAGGACGAAGAGAATTAAACACAAGACTCAACCCAACCAAACCAACCCACAAGACCCAATTTTCTAAAGTCTCTTACAAGTTAGAAAAACACATTCCCAAGGCACAGAAATTCCTCAAAAACCATTCAAACCTCCCAATGCTATTCCCCCCCCAGAAGACTATTGCACCCTAAACAGAAACTTCAACAAAAACCCAATTATAGAGGGGCCAAAGTGATATTGACGAATTCCACGTCAACCTTAAAATATCAGAATATATATGAGGAAGCGTAGGACCTAAGGAACAGGGAGAAAAGAAAAAACGACGAATGAGTGTGGTTTTTGAGGATTTGAGACTAGGGTTTTCGGTTTCTATACCTTAATTGTTCCAAAAGTATCATAAAATCACCAGCATTCCGCACACAAATGAAGAAGGGATGAACAGAGAAAAGAGAAAATGAAACAGAGAGAGAGAGGGTTAGGTTTTTCTGTTGGAATTCTTCAAACGCGTCAAACATATAAATGCTTTTTTTTTTTTTTTTTTTAATGAAAACAGAATAGACCTATGCGACTTTTTTGTTTTGTTTATTACTATGGTATTTGTCTCCTTGTTTTATTGGTTGGACCATTGGATGAAATATTTATGTCAATTAGGTGCAGGAACGAACGGCTGGGATTCTGTGGTTTGGAGGATTTTAGACTGTTGTGTTTTGACCGGCACTGTTCTAATACAACTGTGGCCGGCCGGAGCCGGGTTTGAACTTTCCTTTTCGGTTGTAAAAAGACTTTGAACAACATTTATATATTCTAACCAATTACCATCTTTATCTTAAAAATGTAAATTAAGGAAATGGAGACATTTATGGTGCATTTTGAGGGAAGATAACATTTATGGTGCATTAGGTAATTGGGCCTTGATTAAAGAATAAGTTACGTAATTATCTTGATTTTTTTCCTAACAAAATATTGTTTCTGATTGTATATATGGCGAAGATTATGGGTCTGTTTGAGATTGTTTTTCAAAAGTCTATGACCGCTCCTAAAATACTGTCTCACACTTTCAAATGTTGTTAAGTGCTTCCGAAATTGATCCAATTATCCAAGCCACTTTTTTTTAATTATAATTAAATTATTCTATTAATTCAAAAGCACTTATAGGACTCCGGAAAACAATCCCAAATAGGCCTTATTATACCTAGCACTAGGCCTGGTTATGCAACCATGCCATTCGAGCTTTTTCTTTTATTTTTCACTAAATTTTTTCAATTTACAAAACTGAGTTGGTGAAAGTTATCTCATTAAATTCTCGTTTCGTAAAACATTAACAAAACTCAAAATGAAAGAAAGACTACTACATGTTCGTACAAAGCAAGAGTTGACAACATCTTAGAATGCAACTTCTCCATTTGTAGAGTAATGCATGGCTCCTAATCCTTTTTTCATTTTTTTTTTTGGAAATTTTTCTATAGATACCCTTTAGACTAGTCCCGGATCCTATTATATGTTGTAAGAGATGGAATATCTCTTATAAGCATTTGCTTACTCTTTAATTTATTGTTCATCGTGGATTTAGGACCTTTAGAAGTTTCCTTGTAAGTTCCTAGGTTATGGTCGACATGGCGAGCACACATTACATTGGATATGTTGGTGAAATGTAGCAGTCACAGCTAATCAAGATTATGATGATACTAACACGGATTACAGTGGAGATAATTAAGGTCGTAGAAACTTGCAGACTCTCCACGGGGTTGGCTTGGCTGGCTGCTTTGTTTGGTCAACAATGGCATTGTAGTTGTGTAGCATTAACTGCATTCGATTGGTGGGTGCTTGTTTTGGAAACTTCGTGATAATATATAGAGAATGCTGACCAAAATTTCCAGCAAGACTTTGAGGTGCTCCACTAACTCCGGACGGATTCTTCAAGATACTTTGAAAATTCGGTCAATGTACAAGAAACATGTGATGTTCCAATGCAAGAAAGGCATGATATAAAAAATTAGGGGCTAGGATCACATGAGGATCAACTTTAAACCTCAATTTTTTTTACTTGGTCACTTTTAATCTTTGTGAAAATTTAGGGAAATGTCATATACACCAATTCGTAACTCGTGAGAATTCGAACATAGCAAAATTTTAGATTTAGAGTGCTCATTCGAGCCTGATCTTTAGATGTGGATCATCTGAGGCATATTACCATGGAGTACTCCTCCTGTCCAAACAGGGAAACCTGAGGATAGATGAGGTAATTCAAGTGATATCCAATACAGATCTATTTTTTGTTCGCTCATGGGATCTAACCCGAACCACCACGCATACGGCTCGAAAGTCTTGAGAATATGTATACCCCTTATGAGTATATGGTTAGTTATCTCTTAAACACATGTTTAAGTTTGACTACAATTTTAGGGACGAAGTCATGGGTTCGAGTCACCATGGGGGTAGGAGTGAAATCTTTTGATCCTCTTTTAAAAAAAGAAAAAAAAAGAAAGAAAAAAAAAGTTTGACTACAATGAAAAATAAAATGACACACCTAAACACTAAGAATTACGAGATTATCTTTTTTATTTTGGAGTGACGGAGGACTAATACCATTTAAACTAAAGCTGTCACTCTGTCGGTTCGAATCGGTTATATGTCTTAACAACTTCAAAACCAAAGCTCACGGTTTCAAAATGGAGATACCATTTACCAACCAAAATTTTGGTATTTAATCATATCTATCAAATTCGGTATTTCAATTTTTGGTATCACTAACTTTACAATAAGTTTTTTTTTTTTTTAATAATATAATTAGAATGAACCATACTAGATTATTTAATTTGATAAGTTGTCGAAAACGTTGTATTCATCTGCTTATCTGATTATAGCTCTCCTTATGTACATATGACATCAAGTTTTAGTCATTTTTAATTAAACTAGTCATTTAATGATCTTTTACCATGTTACTTAAAATAAATATACTATTAATCGAGTATGAGTAATAATGTTAATACTATTATGAAAATAATTATGTTTATATTTCTTAATATACATGTATGTGTAGTGAAAACTATAGTATAGTAGCTAATATTTAGATAATCGATAGATTTGATATTTACCAAAACCAAATCAACCTTTCCGGTAATATTCGATTTCAGTTTTATCTGTTTCGACTATAAAAAGGTCGGTTTACCAAACTTAAAATATCGGTTGGTATTTGGTCAGTTCGATAATTACCAAACCAAATGGTAGCCCTAATTCAAACTCTTATTTTGGGGTACTGAGAGCTTATTCTATAGAATGGGTTTTTGTACCCTGAGAATAGGCTCTTTCTGATAACCCTTTAGAGGTGAATCACTTTTGTATTGCTTGCTCGAATTATTAATCAAGTTTGACACTTTCGATTCAAAAAATAGGATTTTCCCAATCCCTTCCCGAAAGGAAGAGTTATGTCTCTCAAACAGAATTTGGCCCATGGATCGAATCGATCTTATGCTGCCATCGTCAAGGCCGCTCGTAGTATAGTTCAGAAAATGATGAAACGAAACGTCGCATAAGATTATATTAACAAAAGAATAGTGTGTGCTAGTTATATCCTCCACTGAGCAACTTCGGAAATTCAGATAAAACTACCCATAATTATATCCTCTATTGAGAAGGGGCCTTTTCATTTATCTGGACTAATAATTCCTTTGATCAATTACAGTCCATTCAAACCAAGCAATTCTGTATTTCTGTACTCTTTGAATATCCACATTCACATATCAAGGCAATGAAATGATTCATGCTAAAACCAAAACCATGAAATTGCTTAAACCGTTAAACGTGTGAACATATTACTGCAATGGGCTTGTAGTCAAGCACTCATAGAAAGTCCACTCCTATAACCACTGTACCCTATACTAAGTAGAAAGGAAAGGTAGGATGAGAACAGCAGAAATGAACAGTCATTCTCTCAACAAACCACCTGGCAACTTCAAAGTGATCTAGAGGGGACTTTTTCAAACATCTCTTGCCAACCCAGAAAGATCAACCTCCCCAGATTTTGTGCCATTTGCTCTGGGAAAAGCTTCCTGCTGACGATGGCTGTCAATAGGTATCTCTCTCCTCGGAGATGGTAGTGAAGTAGAGGGTCCCTCATCAAAGATGTGTGGAATGCCAAATGAACTGAAGAATCCATTCTTCATATCCTCAGCAGCTTCAAAGAATCGGCTAAGCCCACCTAAGAAGTTGCGTTCAATTTCATCAATATCACTCTGTAGTCCAGGGAAGTTAAATGCTCCATTGTCTGATGACCCAAAGGGCACAGACCCTTTCAGCACCTGGTCCGTGACATCATCTTCGGTGTACTCTTTGTTGGATTGTACCACTTCAACGGGCCTAATAAAAAGTAAAGTGCAGAACAGATTATATACATAATGTTATAGTAAACAAGCCAATAAGAACCAACAATGCTCAACGGAGGAGAGACAAAAAAGATTGATATGTTTAGTCGAACACTTTTTGCTGCAAAGGTAGCTCATCCTACCATTAATCAGCCATAAAATGGTTTAGGATGCCCTTTAAACTACAAATAAGCCATTTAAAACCACAAGAATCAGTTATCCAGAAATGAATTGCATCAAAACTTGCAGAACTGATGTTCAATCATATTGATACTTTGGTTACATTGGTTCTGATAAGGGCACCAACAACCTATTTTACATCACCATACAAGTACTTTGAGCATGTTCATCTAATTTAGGATAATCAAAAGCCTCATACTAACTCTATGCGGAGTAATCATACAAGAAGTCTTAGGAGTTGTCATTAAAGGGAGAGCAAACCTAAAAATAACATACTATTCATTATTCACTAAACTGCAAATCATCTGAACATACCAATTTGCATATTGAGGACATAAAACTCATCTTAGAATTCTTCAATTTTGTTTGCTTGCAAAAAGAATGAAAGAAAGAATCTTGATTCACTTTGGAAAGTGTTTTGACCAAATTACAGCAGAACCAATATTTTCTTTTTTGATTTCCCACAAATAGCATATTTCATGTTTAATGTTTGGGTTGATCATTGCCATCATGAAACAGTGCTCAGAAGCTAAAACAGGCTTATGAGTTGTAATCCGATTTGAATAAGGAAGACCAGAAATCACACTAGTCTTCTTCACAAGACTGTCCATGAAACACACTTAAAAATTTGCATATTGAAGGCATCAAGATTCATCTTACATGTCTTCAATTTTGTTTTCTTGCAAAATGAAAGAACAACGTCTTTCGATTCACTTTAAGAACTGTATTATCAGAATTTTGTTTTCCAACCCTTTCCTGATCTTAACTCCGAAGATATGTCCCAACAACACAATTTCAGTCTTTTCTAAAAAAGGTTAAACTGTCCTACAGCATTACAAACAATCAACTTTACTAATCAAGCTTTGGCCTATTCGAACCCAAATAAGTCTACACCATAAATTCAGTGCCTAATCCAAGATAGCATATTCAATACCTTTCAGAGATTATAACTTTCAAATCTTAGTTTTCCTTTGTTTGTTTACAAAAACCCCAACTTCAAATATCAGTAATGCTGAGAATTAAACCATCAACTCTCACAGAATCATAAAGTAGTCCAAGCAAGTTCGTGTAATCGGAACCCAATTCTACAAAATCAAAATACTCTCGCTGGGCAATTTCAAGCAATTTGCCAAAACCCTAAAGCACAAAAGCGGTGACAGCTCCTAATTGTCTATGGAATTAAGGAAAATGGAGAGAGAGAGAGAGAGAGATGAAGTTACCGGCCAACGCAGTCGCGGAGAAGCTCCTCGGTCTTCTCGCACTTTCTGATGAACTTTCCAGGCTCCACCTCCTCCGTCTTGCACTGCGTCCTCAGCATCTTTCTCGTGGAGTATCGGCCGCCGTCCGATCTGGGGCTGATGTCAGCCGCAGATGGATTAACCTCGCCGTCGTCGTCCCTCCATACCCAACCCATTTCTTGGTTTCGTTCGCTTGAATTGATTTTGGCTCTGTTCTCTGTTTGTGCCTTCTGTATATTCGGGAACCCTCTGCGATTTTAGTACTCGGTGTTTGGGTCTGGGAAATGGGAATTTACTTGGTCCACAAGAAGAAGGTACCGTTGGTCTAAAATTGGGCCCTTTCTGGGCTGGCTTAGGATGAATATTGGGCTCGCCAACTCTAATGAAGAGAAACATGAAAAATTGTAATCTAGTGTTAACCCAAAAAAAAAAAAAAATTGTAATCAAGTGACCGCATGGTCCGCTAACCAACCCAAACCTAGGGTTTCACCAATAGACGAACCCTAGCAAAGAAAACCAAATTTAAGTTCAACAAAATTATTCCACTAAAATATTTGTGTGCCCATTTACCCCATTTAAATGTAAAAAAGATAAATTTACCCTCCAAATAATTAAAAAGTCATTACTTCGCCCGAATCCTATCACCGATAGCCGAAATTCAGTCACCTGTAGCCGACATCCGGTCACAGCTGGAGGTTTCCGGAGGTCCCCAAAGTAATTGTCGGAGATCTTATAGGTCAACGGAGAGGTCGCTGAACACTTTTATTATCCCCCAATAAAACATAATAATTTTTATTAGGGAGCAATAAAAGTTTATTAAATATTATTGGGGTAACAAATGCCAGACTCCAATCATCAATTACCGAAGATTCTCAAGGAGTTTGTCGGAGATCTTATAGGTCATCGGAGAGGTCGCCGGAGACTTTTATTACCCCAAATAAAATATTTATTAAGGGGCAATAAAAGTTTATCGGGTATTATTGGGGCCAACAAAACCGGATGTCGGACTCCTATCATCGGTCGCTGGAGGTCCCCAAAGAGGTCGTCAGAGATCTTATAGGTCACCGGAGAGGTCGCTGAAAATTTTTATTATCCCCTAATAAAACACAATAAATTTTTATGGGGGGCAATACAATTTTATTAGGTTTTATTGTGGGGCAATAAAAGTGTATTTAGTATAATTTGAGGGCAATAAAACCGGATGCCGGACTTTAGTCACCGGTCAGGAGGTTGCTGGAGGTCTCCAAAGAGGTCACCGGAGACTTTTATTACCCCATAAAACACAATAATTTTTATTGAGGGGCAATACAATTTATTGGGTATTATTGAGGGAGCAATAAAACTGGATGCCTGACTCTGATGGTCGCGGAACTCCGATCTCCGATCACCAGATTCCCATCACCAGTCGCGGGACTCCGATTTCCAAAGTCACCGGAGTGCAACGAAGTCTTCGATGACTTATCTCTCTCTCTAAGTGGTAAAGAGAGAGAGGGGGCAAAATTCCAACAAATAACCAATAAAAAGTACTTATATTGGGTATTAACGCAAAAGATATGTAATTTATTGGGTAAATGGGGAATCTCATAAGATGTTTAGGTAAGTGAGGTTAGTGCAGCTCAAATTTTGGTAAACTGACATTTTCCCAAAAGTAAAAGGGTAAGATGAAATTGCGAGATTACAAAACTAGAGCACTCCGATTGTAAAAACTGCATTTGGATTGTGACAAAGTCTTATATACTATAGTCGTGCCACAGGGCTGGTACGGCTGCCCAATCAAAATTCATAAAACTTTGATTCTATTATGAAATTACTACTATTTTCTTAAAATGAAGTACCCAAAATACCCCCGAAACACCCCCTACATGTGCACCTATTGGTAAGCAGTACCACACACGTGGCAAGACTGACATACGCAAGTTCTTCTCTCTTTACAATTTCCTCCATAATTCAAATATCAATAGTTGATTACACTGTCCTCTGGTAGCTTGTGTCATGCCTCGATTTTCAAACACAATTGACAAACAAGATAAAGAATCACAGATACACTAGGTGTGATGGTTTAGATATCGAGACAAAATAATTGGAAATTTTTTTTTCTTTAAATCAAGCATACGACAATGTTCTGAACTCTCAATGTCAATATAAACTCATTTTTTAGTTTCATATATTAGATTACACAAAATTTACAAATTAAATTGAGTTAACAATTTAATAAGTAAACGTTCCCTCAGAGCTTACTACATAGCGGAAGTCTAACAAAAGCAAAACAACAAAATTAGCTTCATACACCTACAGCTGCAACACCAAGATCTCGACTTCAACCGCAATTACCCTGACCTGTAAGATTAACTTATACATCATCGAATAGTGCATCGGGTTGCAACAAACGAAACTGGTAAACTTTCAACCTCATATGAGTAAACTTAAGCAATTAAAATAGAAAAATCGTAACTGTAAAATAAAAAATTCAGCAGACAATAAATCCTTGCATATAATTTTTTTTTATGGGAACAGAATCAGGTTCCATTAATATAATGATCTCTCTCGATCAAACTAGAGGAATTGGAATATTCCTCATATTACAACTCGATGCACAGATCAGACTGTATAAAGCAAAGCTACCAAAAGTAAACAAACTAAACTAAAAAAGAAAAAGTAAAAAAAAAAAATGTAAAAACTCAAACCCTAAATCAAAGCCACTGACTTAACAAGTTGACGCCTAAGACCTTCTTGGTGTACATCGCATGTCACGCCCCGCAGAACTGTGGGATGCTCTTAAAGGACGTTTTGAGAACATTCATGACACTTTGCTCCCAGGACTGGCTGTTCAGTGGAATGGAATCCGCTTGCTTGACTATAAAAGGGTCAATGACTTCAACAAGGACATGTTGCGCTTAAAGGCACGTCTCAATTTCTGTGGAAGGGAAATCACAGAAGATGATATGATCTACAAGACTCTTTCCACCTTTCCTACTTCAGCGTTTATGCTAGCGGACAAGTATAGGATGGAGTATGACAACAAAAGAATCACAACCTTCAATAAGTTGATCAGCCTACTGCAAGTGGCTGAGAGGCAAAATGAGGATCTCTTGAACAACAATGCTAGGCCCACTGGGACAAAGAAAATTCCCGATGCTAATTATGGAAAAATAAAAGGTGGAAAGAACTCCAATGCAAAGGGGTTTGGACGTGCTAATCCCTACCCACGTGGAAACAATGCACCACGTGGAAAGGGACGTGGAGGTGATGGAAACAAGGTGCAAAAGGCACTTAAGAACCCTTCAGTCAAACAGGATAGAGTTGGCAATGAACCATGCTATAAGTGTGGAGTCATTGGACATTGGTACAAGAACTACCAAGCAAGCAACATAGTTGCAGCCACTTACAAGAGATATAGGGAGTCTAAAGAATAAGAAACTCACTATATGGAAGAAGGAGGCCATGACCCAGATGTCAACCTCACAATTGCAGACCTCAATGGCAACAAGGAACTTGCTCAGTCAATGGATGCACTAGATTTTGACTGACCTGCTTTATCTATTTATTTTCAAAAGACAGATGTGAAGGCATAATGCCTCATTTTTAATTAGACTATTATTTGGTCTTAAAGAATGGTTTGATGAATTAGATTTCTGAACAAAGACCTTGATTTGATTACCGTTGGCTTATTAATAAATTTCAAATTTTATTCTGAAGCACTGAATTTATTCAAATTTATTTACTACACATATTTACATGGTTCAAAATTGCACTATAAAGATGTAAAGCAATACATCTAGAGAAAAAAATTATTAGAATGAAAAGATTATCATTCTACCTAAATACAAATACTCTAAAGAATATGAGATATGCTCTGTATGCACCAAGAGCTAATTGAACCTTGTTAAAGTTTCAAAAATATTCGTGCCAACGGTTATCATGTAAAAACAAACTGTGAGAATGGAACTGAATACTTTTATATTACCTCTAATGAATGTGGAAGGAAGCCCATTTTAGAGAAACTTATGAGTCAATCTAGCGGACTGTACCTCACTACGATTCGGATTATTGAATCCTATGCTGTCACCAACAATGAAATGTGGGACACTGACTCATATAGGCTTTGGCATGACCATCTAGGGCACCCCGGTAATGACATGATGATCCGTAATTTAACGAACTCATATGGACATCCCTTCTTTCGAGTGAAAAATAAAATGGGACAAAAATCCGTCACACTGCAAGGTGTCGGTTCTAGTATTGCTCAAATGCAGTCATTGCCTTCTGAAGCACCAGAAGCACTACCTCCCTCCCATTATGCCTCATTGACTATTTCAAAGGCACATCACTCATTTTGCAAAGCCTGCTCTTTAGAAAAAAACAGGATCGAGACCTTCCTATGCTAAAGATACAAAACAAAACATTCCATTCTTACAAACGATACAAGGACATATATGTGGACCTATCCATCCAGAATGCGGACCATTCAAGTACTTTATGGTTCTGGTGGATGCTTCGACACACTGGTCACATGTCGTTTTATTGTCCACAAGAAATGCTGCAAAACTCCTAGCACAGATTATACGTTTAAGGGCTCACCACCCTGATCACCCTATCAAGTCTATAAGGATTGATAACGCTGGAGAGTTTACATCAAAAGCATTTGATGCATGTCTATTGGGATCGATGTAGAGCATCCTGTACCCCATGTGCATACACAAAACGGTCTCGCAGAAGCCACCATCAAAAAGCTACAGATGGTGGCTAGGGCATTGGTTATGCGCACCAACCTGCCTATATCTGCCTGGGGTTATGCAATATTGTACGCAACTTTACTTATTTCTTTTCAGACCCACTGCTAGCCAACCATTTTCTGCGTACCAGTTGGTAACTGGATATGAGCCTGACATTTCACACTTACGCATATTTGGTTACGCAGTATATGTGCCTATTGCGCCCCCACATCGCACCAAAATGGGTCCTCAGAGACCATTAAATATTTATGTTGGATACGACTCCCCAACAATTATCCGCCATTTGGAAACCTTGACAAGCGATCTTTTTACCGCTAGATTTGCGGATTGTCACTTTGATGAGACAGTCTTCCCGTCGTTAGGGGGAGATAGGAAAAAGGATTTTCCAACGGAACGACAGGAATTGTCGTGGTTTGTCCCCACTCTGTCTCATTTTGATCCCCGCACTTCACAAAGTGAAAGTGAAGTGAAAAGAAAAATTGATCTTCAGAACGTAGCAGATTCGATGCCTGATGCGTTTACTGATATCGCAAAAGTGACGAAATCACATATACCAGCTGCAAATGTTCCTGCAAGGTTAAAAGTCCCCAACAAGGGGCACGGTACCGCAGATAGAGGCACTGCAACCACACTTAGTGGAGGTGTGGTTGAGGCCGTGGCTCCCCAAGGAAGAGGGGGAGACCACTTGGTTCGATTGACACTCACCCAAGGAAGAAGAGGGCGAGTAAGGCATAAACCAATCATCAATGTATAGAATCCCTCTCATGAGATTGTCTCTGATTATAGTTATGTCCATGAATCAATACTGGAGGACGCTCCGATGTTTAAAATGATTCCAGAGAACAAAGAAATCTCAAAGGATTATGAGAGTGCGTATGAGTTGATAGAAATATCTTCCATACACATTGATGATATATACTGTTGCTCAAGGAATCATAGAGCACGATGATATCGAACCACGCTCTGTTGCAAAATGTCAACAAAGAGCAGATTGGCCTAAATGGAAAGAAACAATCCAGGCAGAATTAGATTCTCTGACAAAGAGACAGGTATTTGGTCCGGTAGTGCTAACCCCAACCAAGTGTAAAGCCTATAGGACATAAATGGGTCTTTGTCAGAAAGCGTAATGAGAAGAATGAAGTCCTGAGGTACAAGGCTCGTCTTGTGGCGCAAGGTTTCTCACAACGCCCTGGAATTGACTACGAGGAGACATACTCTCCCGTAATGGACGTTATAACGTTCCGCTACTTAGTTAGCTTAGTAATTTCCGAAGGACTGGAAATGTAGCTCATGGATGTGGTTACTACATATCTCTATGGGGATCTAGATTCAGAGATATATATGAAAGTGCCTGATGGCCTTACATTACCCAAGTCAAGTGACTCTAAACCACGGAGTGCGTTTGCAATTAAGTTGAAACGCTCACTTTACGGAATGAAACAATCCGGGCGGATGTGGTATACCCGTCTAAGTGACTACTTGATTGGGAATGGATCTAAGAACGATGAAGTATGCCCCTGCGTATTCATAAAGAAAACAAGTTCCGGATTTGCAATTGTAGCTGTATATGTCGATGATATGAACATAATAGGTACTCTTGATGAAATAAGAGAAACCGCGAGCTACTTGAAATCCGAATTTGAGATGAAGGATCTTGGGAAAACTCGATTCTATCTAGGCCTTGAACTAGAACACCGAGTTTGTGGAATACTAATCCACCAGTCTGCGTATGTCCAAAAGTCAGGCGATATAACATGGACAAAGCGCATCCTGCTAGCACTCCCATGATCGGTCGAAGCTTGGATGCAAGGAAAGATCCATTTCGTCCAAAGGAAGATGACGAAGAGGTGTTGGGAGCTGAAATTCCCTATCTAAGTGCAATAGGCGCATTATTGTACCTAGCCTAATGTACTCGACCAGACATTGCATTCTCAGTGAACTTGTTAACTAGATTTAGCTCAGCGCCAACGCAGCGTCACTGGAATGGTATCAAGAACATCTTCGATACCTAAAAGGAACCATTGACTTGGGACTGTTCTTTCCCTACAGAGAGACAAGAGGGACCACAGATGGAACTGCAATCCCTAAAGGAAATTTTGATGGCGAAAGCGCCACTCCCTACACTAAAACGCCAAATGACGTTTTGGTTGGTTTTGCTGATACTGGGTACCTCTCTGACCCACATAAAGGTCATTCCCAAACTGGTTATGTATTCACCATTGGGAACACGGCGATATCTTGGAGATCAACCAAGCAAACCCTTGTGGCTACCTCCTCGAACCACTTAGAGATCATTGCTCTACATGAGGCAGTTCGTGAGTGTGTATGGTTAAGAGCTATCATCACACATATTCGAGAGACTAGTGGTTTGAGTTCTACCACTGAAGAGCCTACTTGCATTTATGAAGATAATGCAGCTTGCATCGAACAGATGAAGCTATGATATATCAAGGGTGATAATACAAAACACGTATCGCCAAAGTTTTTCTACAATCAGCAACAACAGGTCCTCCTCAAGATTCAAGTGAATCAAGTAAGGTCTGAGGAGAATGTGGCAGATTTGTTCACCAAATCACTGCCTAAGGACACATTTGAGAAACATGTGAAAAGCATAGGAATGCGAAGACTTTCCAAGCTCCATTGATTAATATAAGTATCAGGGGGAGGTGTAGACGTTAGGGGGAGTCTAACACACACATGTCATACTCAAATGTAAAAGGTGCGTTGTGCTCTTTTCCTTCGACCAAGGTGTATTTTTTGTCCCACAGGGTTTTTATTGTTACTTGGCAAGGTTTTTAGTGAGGCAACAACTCATGCACCATTTCATCTTTGACTTGGCACAAGGGGGAGTGTTAAAGAAAAAACACATTATGTGCCTTCGTCAAAGTGATTGACGGAGAGGGAATCAAGCAATTAGCAATTACCATCAATCAGCATGGATTACAGACCAATCAGTAGTTAATGTCATCATTGTAATTGTTCTTTCCATTGTAATTCTCTCCCTATATAAAGGGGTTATGAAATGAAATGAGTAGACCAATTCCAATTGTCATTTTACTTTAACATCAACAACAATTTTGAAATACAACTCTCAATTTAACTCAATCCTTTGAGTCATTTATTACATCACCACATAACGAAATAAAATGTAAGGCTCATTAAGAGCATACACAATCCGTAATATAAAACAATAGGTGCGAACCTAATACAACTGCTCTACCCAACTTGATCTCCACCCTGAACGTCCTGACCTGCAGGATTAACCGTACACCATGGAATAGTGCACCGGGATTGCAAACAATACACCCGGTAAGCTTTTGAAGCTTGTATGAGTAAACTCAAAACAAGATAAATCAATAATCACTGTTTAACCATTTCAAACCAAAATCAAATTAAAACAACCACGTCAACTCCACAATTCATTCCAATTCAAGTCCCACATGGACAACTAAAGAAAGGACACCGACACTTTCTTTTAAAAGTATATACTCATGGGCACATGATAACTCAAAGTTATCCCCCAAGCAGTATATTGTACTCAAAGACACACGATAACTCAAAGTTATCCCCCAGCGGTACAATGGCAGACAAACTAAAGTTCTAACTGAATCGTAGCCTGTCACCTTGGCCAAGGTTCAAGCATCTGATATAATTGCCTCATCACCAATGTGACAAAAGGTCCTTAGACCGAACATCTATAAGTCCAAGTGACTCAAATATTCTACTTATCTCAAAACTACACTTCAGCTCAATAAAATAAACAACATCATGGTAAATTGTATTCTCGTAAAAGTAAATGCTCGAAATAACAATTCAATCAATTCTCAATCATTATTTCACCTAATGCCACACCATTTAAATATATATTCTACGTGTATATTTATATATATACACACACACACAAGTAGTCATTCACTCAGGAATGTCTAGTAATACCAACTATAGTTCACAAGCATCAAAAACTGAGAAATTCATTTTTATAATTAAAATCTTGTTTTTACTTACCTATGGACTGTAGACGATCAAATCCATATTATTTAAAACAAATATTTATTTTCATAAAATAATTTTCTCATTTAGTGAATAAACGTAAAATAAAGTAATTTGGTTCATAAATGAACCATGTGAGGTTTACTCACCTCTAAATCTAGCTGCGTCTTCTCAACAGCCCAAAATCACAAAACGTTCATCAACTCAAATCCGTCAAGCATCTAATCAGATACGGTCTCAACTTAACATACAATTCACAAAACACAATTATACAATGATCCAACGGTCAGATCCTCATGGATCGTCTTTATAATCATCCTCACAAAATTATACAACGATCCAATGGTCGGATCCTCACGGATCACCTTTTGAATCGTCTTTTCACAATTATATGAAGATCCAACAGTCGGATCCTTATCCGAGACCACACAAAGTCATCGGAACACTTCTACGATCATTATATCAGAATTACAAGTCGATCGGACGGTCTGATCCTCACGAATAGAAAACTGATCCTCACGAATAGAAAACCGAAACGATCGAAACTGTAAAATCCCTAACAATTTCATGCGATCCCCAAAAATTATGTATTGTACATCGACATGTTCGTATCGATGTGTAGATTGAAAAGAGGAACAGAAACATCCGGAAAAGGCCGCCACAGATGGCAGCGACACCGCCGTCAACCACTAAGTTAGGTGGTGAAACCTACCTGTAAATCTTTGTCTCAACAAGCCTAACAACTTTCTTAACTAGCATCAAGCCTAAATCAAAGCGTAAAGGGTCGAAAAGTACCTCGTAAGCCACTAAAATCGGAATTTGCCCAATTTTCCAGCGAGCTCGATTTCTCCGTCCACTCTTCACTTCAGCTTGAATCCTTTGAGGAGCATGATCACCATCTTCAGAGGATTCCAAAAGGTCAAGTGGCTCGAGCTATGGTGGCCGGAGATGGAAGATATCGGCGTTCACTTAAAAAGCAAGCACGATCGGTTTTGGCTTTGCTGCACCGTGTAGCGGCAGAGATAGGCCGATAGGCCGCAAGGCCACCATAGATAGCTGCCCAAGGAAGAGACGAAGCCAACGTACTTGGTTTCACGTCCAACGGTGGCCGGAGGAGGGAGATATCGCCGGTGGAAGGAAATCGGAAGATTTCAGTCGAGGAGAGAGAAGAGAGGGTTTCATTTTTTATTTTTAAAAATTATGTCCTTCTTTGCAAAATCAGCATTTTTTTGTCCTTTATACTAATTTGGCAATTTTCTTCCGAAACCAATAACTTCTTCATACAAACTCTGATTTTTGTGTTCCGCATATGCACGAGCTCGTATCGGCGCGCTCTATAATTTTTGTGAAGGAAGTTTTTGCAAAATCCTAATGTAAAAAGTCAATTTTTAAATCGAACGTTTTCGAGCATTTAAAATTGTCCGAATAATTTCAATTTCTCGTCAAATGTACCAGTTGGAACTTTTACTAAATTTCCGAAACATTCACAAAACTAAATTGAAAATTGAGGTCATTACATCGCTACTCATCAACCAGCAAACAACTATAACCGAGGGAAGATCAAGGTTAGGGTACTTATTGAAAGCAGGAAAAAGGCTCAACTACCACCCAGCAGTCCATACTAGGCCCAATCCAAAAGAGAATAAGAAAGGATGAAAGTCAGCGAATAGGCCCAAAACAACCCATTAACCCACTACCTTAGACCAACCCAAAACCCTAGAGTTTCCAGGCGAGAAACCTGAAGGGCAAACCCGATCGAATCCGGCGGCACCTTTGTCAAGCCCGGGTAGATTCCGTCACCGTCACTGACCTAGGCTGCCTTGGATACCGTTTTGGATCGTAGCAGACTCAACAACCTTCCCTCTCTCTTTGGATCTACATGAAATGAACTGCCGAAACTGCACCTACCCCTCACCGGTCTAGTGGCCGGCCTCTGTCCTCCACCATCTTTGAAACTAGAGAGAAACCTTGAGCCCCAACCTGGAAATCAAAAGTTCAAAACCCTCTCCTTAAAGTCACTGCCGCTCCCATCCACAACCAAGCCCAAATTGAAGCAAAAAGCTTGGAATCAATCCGCCGCCGCCGAGCAACACCACACCCACGGCGTTGTCGATGCTCAAAGGCTGGATTGAACTTAGCAAACATGGTTAGAGAAGCCTCCAGACCAGGAACCTCTCGCCGCAACCACGATCGATGCTGAGAACCCTCCCTGCGTCGTTGCAGTACCTCACCGCTCCACGATCACCGCCTTGCCTAAGGGTTGTGTAACGTCCCAAACTGCACCTCACCAGCTTGAGAACGTCACAGTGCCGCGTGTCTCTAAAAGATAAACTGAAGGTTCAATTTACGTCCTAGAAGCCCGCAAGGCATGTTGTTTAGAATAATTTTTGTAAAATGCACAGCAGAACTTCTAAATATTTTTTAGGTGAGATACTTTAAATTGTTAAATTAAACTTATTTGTCCAGAACTTGATATGAAAGATTTCTCGGAAAGTAATGAACCTCAAGAAATAAGAATTTAGCGAATTTTCTATACAAGACTAACTTTCAACAAGTTTCGGTAAACAAATTTTCAAGAAGTAACAGTCGAGATAAACCAGAAACTTGGTTTCTGTTACGACAGTTAAACAAATTAGTTTCCGCACACCCAGCTCCGTCCGATCCAATCATGTTACCAGTGCACAGTACCTGCAACCACACTATTGTAGGTGTGAGTTTTCGTCCTCGCTGCTCAGTAGGGGCTTCACCCCAGTTAGGTTTGAAAACCGACACATAAATAACCCCAGTTAGGTTTGAAAACCGACACATAAATAATAATTTTGGGTATCCAGTATGAAAATGTACTTGAACCATTTTCTTTTAAAGAACAACAAACTTAAATTTTTTTCAAACTCGAAAACCGATGCATGAAACTCAATTACCGATGCTTGAAATTCAAATACGTACGGCACCAAGTAATACCTGATGGCCGGTCTCGTAGACCCACTACATTACCTTACCTCAAATTAATTAATTAATTATTCATGTTACCAGTGCACAGTACCTGCAACCACACTATTGTAGGAGTGAGTTTTCGTCCTCGCTGCTCAGTAGGGGCTTCACCCCAGTTAGGTTTGAAAACCGACACATAAATAACCCCAGTTAGGTTTGAAAACCGACACATAAATAATAATTTTGGGTATCCAGTATGAAAATGTACTTGAACCATTTTCTTTTAAAGAACAACAAACTTAAATTTTTTTCAAACTCGAAAACCGATGCATGAAACTCAATTACCGATGCTTGAAATTCAAATACGTACGGCACCAAGTAATACCTGATGGCCGGTCTCGTAGACCCACTACATGACCTTACCTCAAATTAATTAATAACCAGGTAAGTGTAGTGAGAGCGTCCACTACCTAGCTACACACATGGAACCGGGTCATCATTGCGATTGCGCACCGTCCGACCGGTATAGCAAACCCTTTGGAGGTTAAGGGGATCGAACCCAAGGAAGTCAGTGCCACCCTTCGCTCTCAAGCCATCAACATCTCTCACGTTTTGGTTAGCATGCATTGCATTTTAACATAACCGAGCCACAAAGGTTATCATGCATCACTATTTAATTAAATATAAAAAACAACTAACCAAGTGAGTCCCGAATCCCTACTTGAATTCCGATGTTTATCTTTCATGAAATTCGAGAGTCATGAATCTTCCGTTCCTCAGATAACTGAAGTCCAAAGTCCTACATGATAATCGTTAATAATCCGTCGAACAACATTTAAAGTCTCGACGATTACCAACTTTCCTAGTTTGATCAGGATTTGACTAAAGTTTGACCAACCTTTACTTTGCGACCAACAATTTCACTAAACATATTTTTATCGTCCACATACGGAATTCCGACCAATCATGACCATATTGGAATAATTCGAATATCGGACTAATTCCATTTCATATTAGGTGCACCCAAAACTACTAAGGGCACCCAAAACATTAATTTTCTGGGTTTCATTCCAACCTATTGCCAAATTCACAGAAATCAATTACAATAGCAACAACAACCTCAGTTCACCAACTAGCAGGAATCTAGCTCAACTCGTACTAACCAAGTCATGGATAGTCTTCGAATAGCAACCTTCACTTCTACGACACAGAAGTGACAGAATGTAGCCAATGAGAGAAAATTCTCTGATTGATCATCGTGTCCACAACCCCCTATCAGTTCTGTAATTTTAGTACACTAAGCATCACTAATCCATAACAAATGCACATTTAAATCCGAAACAGACTAAACGAAGTTTTGACCGCCGCCAGTGGTAGAGGCACAACGGCGGCATAGCTTACCCATTTCGCATTCAACTTCAGAAACTTTGGGGTTGAGCATCACCGATTATCAACTCCTGCTCTACATTGGGAATCGACTTCGCAATGAAACCAAGAAGCCCAGAAAAGCCCCCGCAGACGGTGGTTCCGATGGTACTCGTAAACACCCAAAACACAATCTGTCAAAACTCGATCGACGTATGAACCGAAAAATCATTTCAACTCAAAAATTTAGTTTTCACCTACGTATGAACCGTTGACGATTAAGTTCATATATTTCAAAACAATATTTATTTCAATAAATATGATTCCACATCTAACAATTATTTTATGATAAACAATAAAATAAACTCCAATCATTAAGATACAAAACCACAAAACTCTGCTCAAAATATTTTTGTCAAGCTCCTAATTAACAAGGTCTCAACTCATTACAAAACAAATACAAAGGTGTTTAAAGTTAGAAATATATATATATATATAGGATTTTTCTCAGTTGCGGACGTCCGTACCGAAATTTGGGTACGGATTTCCGGTTTTCACCCACTTTCCGATCACATATTTTGATCTTAACCGTTCAGTTTTTAGGTCCTAATGTATAAATCATCTCTGCAAAATTTCAGCCAGTTTGGTGATCGTTAAGGCATCCAAAATTGCAATTTACATGAACGAACCGAATCTGTCGAACCGGAACCGTTTGTGTACATTGTACACAAAGGAAAGAGAAAAGCTTAATCACCCACTATACCCTGAAGGACATAGAGACGGGGAAAAACCCAGAAAGGGAAATCCTAAACAAAATCAACTCAAGAGTCATTTCCATGCGGGCATGGGAGACCGTCGTTCTAGAGCACCATGGAGAGGGAAGGTGGTGGCCTACTGGTCTATCTGTTAAGACCCACCGACTGATTGGCAAGCGAGGCCGCCTCATGAAATTAACTTAATTAATCCAAAAAATATAGAGTTCATGTAAAACTAAACACATCCAAATTTTATATTGACGAACGAAGGCTAATGGAGCAACCAACTACTCCAAAAGAGGTGGGACGCGCCGCCACAAACAACTGAGTTGAGCCCCACGTACTGTCGGTGAACTTCAAAACTAGCATGATCGGAACCATTCAACTTGTAGATCATAACATGAGAGCAATTCTTATACCTACCACTAAGTCTAAGTCGGATAGGATCGAGATATGTTTCCCTCGAAAGATCTCACTGGCCGAAACTTCAAATCCAAAATTCGACCTCCATACGTCGAATCGATCTACAAGTCTAGCATGGTTGCAAAGAGGAGAAGAAGATCTTATCCAATGGGTTTCAAGCGCTGCCGTGACCGAAAGAGAGAAATCTATCCAAGTTGTAAATAACAGAAATTGGCGCTCTCCGATTGGAGGCGTATGGTGATCTTCGTTGGCCTTGAGTGGCACGAGGAAAGAGAGGAGCACGAGCTGAGCCAGTCTGGGTCGGTGGCATTGTCGTGCGTTACCGGACGAAGGATTTATGGCAGGGTCGAGTCGGTACAATTTGTGTCGGGTTAGGGTTTTCTGGAGAGAAAATATCTTGAGGAAAATGGAAGGTTTGGAATTTCTTAATTTTTTGAAATTTTTTCTATTTATAGGAAAATTTCTAAAAATAGTAAAACTTTAGTTGATCGTAACTTTTTCAATCATTTTGTTTTCCACCATTGGATTTACATCCAACGGTCATTGAGCACAATTATATGATAAGCAATTGATCGAGTAAACACCACTGGGACTTCTATAATATGTGGGCTTGATGAATAAGTCGATCAAATTGATGCAATGAGTGGCATTTATTCCTAGCACGTAGTACTTGATCACTGATTTTGGCCACATATCTAGAATTTTTTATGTATACACCGTTCTGGCTTGGAAATTATTGAAATGAAATTTTATTTCTCTACAAAAAAAAAAAAAAAAGGGGAGTGAAATTTGCACCCCCAATATTACAATCTGCACCCCCTTCTTAATTTTTTAATATTTTCTGATGCTCTCTTATATTTGTTTCCCATATTACCCTTCTTCTCCAACCATTTTTCTTCAGTCTCTCTCTCTCTCTCGTTGTCATCGAATCCCAAATCATTTTCAATACCATCAAAACGGTGAAACTCGCCGTCCCAGGGACGAGAGCCGTAAGAAGCGACGGCGACGAACTCGCCGAGAGAGGAACGGCCGGACTGTAATCGACGGACCCGGGTGGAGTCAATCGAGTGGTTTTCTTTTCGTTCTGTAAGCGAAATCATCATCGAGTGTTGCTCCGTCGGCGAAAGACAACAACCTCGAGTAATGCCTACAAAATTCAGCATCCTATTGTTACGAAATGGCTCATTCGAATCGTATAGAATCAGTAAGTTCATAACAACTATTCAATTCTCAATTTCCAGAAACCTCAGAACATCAAACAAAGCCTCAATTTCTTAGCCTAGTGTGTAATTTGCACTGTAAAACAATTTCTGAGATTGCAACTTTGATAAATTACACTTGCAAAATAGAGACACCAGAAGAAAACCTAAGAATCTGAGCAGCAATGGTGAGATTACCAGAGGGTTGGGGAGAGAGAGTGGTGAGGAGCTTCCGCCATTGGAGACGAGCGCGTGGAGCTTCGGCGAGGGGCGCGTCGGGAGCGAGGAGTCGTTCGGAGAAGATGAAGATTGGAGATTTGAGGACTCTGGAGAGCCTGCGAGTGTTGGAGAGCACTTGCATGGCTTCGGGAGGACCGAGTCGGAGGCCGGTTTTGGGGTCCGAGTCGACTCGGCGAGTTCTGTGGTTTTGGGAGACAGAGAGAGCTAAAGCCCCGGTCGGCTTTTCAAGAGCTGTTCGTGAGCTGAGATGAGGTAGAGCTTGCCATCCTTGATGATGGGTCAGTCGTGGAGGAGGCTTCCGGGCACTGAATGCAGCAGTTGGGGATTTGGGATTCGATGACAACGAGAGAGAGAGAGAGACTGAAGAAAATGGTTGAAGAAGAAGGGTAATATGGGAAACAAATATAAGAGGGCATCAGAAAATATTAAAAAATTAAGAAGGGGGTGCAGATTGTAATATTGGGGGTGCAAATTTCACTCCCCAAAAAAAATCCTAGTTCATTTTTATAAACCTACTAGATGCAACAACTCTATACATGGCCAAATTAAAAACTAATCTGAGTTGGTTATATGAGAGAAAACACAAGCACTACAGCATTTCCAAGCACTAGCTACAAGTATTTATTTTGTTTTGGGACTACACACAACCAAGATATTTTTTCCATGTAGTTTAGAAAACACATTGAAATTATTTTTCATTCTCAAACACGTAAAAAAAATATACTTAACACTCAACTATTAATTCTCACAGCTGAACTATAAGCAAATTACCACACCACATGCGATATCTATATAATTCTCTTAACACTGAAAAATTTGACTCACAAGCTGCCCAAAGTCTTCAGCCTTCTCATCAGCCTTCTCCGTAACTTCATCACTAGGATAATGTCGCGACGGGTTTGGCTTTGGCTGATTTACCATCTCAGTTGTCACTGGTGAAGGAGTCTGGTCATGTAATTCTTCCCTCGTATAATAGTAGTAAAGGGCAATACAACAGTAGAAGAAGAAGACAACAGAAGTTAAGATTGTTAATGCTTTGTAATATTTATCAAGATGACTCGCATCCAAGTTGTTATCATCAAACCACCTTCCTCTGAACGCCAAAACACTGAGACCAACAAGTATTTTTCCAATACCTATGATCAAGCCAGTGGTGTGGGATCCATAATACCCAACCATTACTTTATCACCTTCAGACACTCGATCAACAAGAAAATCGATCATTCCATACACCGCTAGGCCTTCCATGACTCCCAATAAGAAGAACTGAGGGGCTAACCAAAAGATGCTTGCATTTGAACTGGTTTCTAACCTGTGGATCTCTACTTGCCAAGCAACCAGACAACAAAGCACAATACAAGCCATTCCGCACCAAATCCTCAGCCGTGATGGTTTCCATGTCTTTGGAATTAGATTCCAGAGAAATGAGATCACGTACTTTGCAAGTGAGGAAAACAGATTGAAATAGACTGCAGGATCATAGTTATTGAATGGGTTTTTTAAGTTATCCATTTGTTGAAAAAAGAATGTACTTCCTGCTGCCCTTATAACACTGTATGCAAGGAAGAAGGCTAACCATATAGATAATGTTTCTGTCAGAAAACGTTCATTTTTCTTTAATATATTGATGAGTCTCCGTACATTCCCTGACCTTGTTTGTTCTAGGACTCTTGGTGCCTGATCCAAGTGATTGACTTCGTCTGTTCGAGCATCTTGGCTTTGTTCACTGTTGTTGACATTGTGTATAAAGTAACAGGGGAAGCCCAACAAGAACACTAAATAAGAAACTCCCATTGCAATTGTTGAAATTAAGAATATTTGTGCCCAAGTTGTTTTTAAAAGGAAAGGAGGAACCACTGCACCTAAAAACCAAGGGAGCATCCACAAAGCATCTTTCTTGTCCTGGTTTACATCATATGGGAGTTCTGCATGATTATGTTCGCTTAAGTATTGTTCATCAAGAAATTCTTGCAAAACAGCCCACCGCCCAGATTCGCCCAATGTTATTAGTACCATAGCTCCATAGAATACTCTAGATGCAGTGCCCACGCTCATATACTTAGCAGAAAGCCATAACAGGATCAAACCCTACAAAAAGAATAATCGATATAAAAAAAAAAGTAAGAAAACATATATACTATATATGCACTAGTTTAGATTTGTAGATAAAACATCAGTCCTATCATCCTCCACTAACCCTAATCATTTCGTGTAAACTCTACCTCATCTCATGCCCTACTTCGTCGTTTGTATGTCCTTAAACGGTTCCTAGTCGGATGAATCACTAACCGGACAATGGGGATCCAAAATAAACTATCATAGCTAGCACTATGCCACTATGTCTGCTTGATAGAGGAGATGGCCGGTCGATCTCGGATCATGCGTTTGTGGGACACCAAGGCAAGTGTATGGGTGCTTATAAGCGTAGAAGGTCACTGAACTGACCTGACAACAAGAGATCTTGGATGAAGCTTATGCACGTCAAACAAGATCTCTTAAGTCGCAACATATCCAAACTAATCCTTAGAGCATCTCCAATAGTATAGTCAATTGAAGTGTGTCAAAATTGAATTTGAAGGATGGTGTAGCAATGTTATTTTTGTTCAATTTCTTCTCCAATAGATGTGTCAAACAATATCAATACTTTATTACTTTTTAAAATTATTTTAGGATTAATTTCAGTTTACCCCCCTGAGGTTTGGGCGTGTCATCATTTCACCCCCTCTACTTTCAATTTTGATTTTTTACCCTCCAAACTTTCCAATTTCAATCAGCCGTGTCCAATTTCTCCTATTTCGTTCAAATTGGACGTTAACTCTGACCTTTGAGGTCTGAAATGGTCATTTCAAGACAAAAAAAACTAAATAATAAAATAAAATAATAAATAATAAATAAATAAATTTTTTTTTTCTGTTTTTTTTTTATTTTTTTATTTTTTATAATTTTGTCTTCAACCTATACACCACAAGTTATAATAGGTTTATAAAAAAAAAAAAAAATACTCTAGGTGGTTGAAAGCCGCTCGCTGGTCTACGATATTTGTGATATATCTCCGATAAAGTGAAGAATTTTAGGATATATCCCCAATAAAGTGAAGAAATATCTGTAAAAAATAATTTTACACTTTATCTGTAAATAAATATCTGTATATCCCCAACAAAATGAAGAACTATCTGTGTAAAATCATTTTTGGTCTACGATATTTGTGATATATCTCCAATAAAGTGAAGAATTTTAGGATATATCCCCAATAAAGTAAAGAAATATCTGTAAAAAATGATTTTACACTTTATTTGTAAATATCTGTATATCCCCAATAAAGTGAAGAAATATCTGTGTAAAATCATTTTTTACAGATATTTATTTACAAATAAAGTGTAAAATTATTTTTTACAGATATTTCTTCACTTTATTAGGGATATATCCTAAAATTCTTCACTTTATTGGAGATATATCACAAATATCGTAGACCAGCGAGCGGCTTTCAACCACCTAGAGTATTTTTTTTTGTTTTTATAAACCTATTATAACTTGTGGTGTATAGGTTGAAGACAAAATTAAAAAAAAAATGAAGAAACAGAAAAAAAAAAAGAAAAAAAAAAGAAGAAGAATGAAAAAACAGAAAAGAAAAAAAAAAGGAATTTTATTTATTTATTTTATCTTGAAATGACCATTTTAGCCCTCAAAGGTCAGAGTTAACGTCCAATTTGGACGGAATAGGAGAAATTGGACACGGCTGATTGAAATTGGAAAGTTTGGGGGGTAAAAAATCAAAATTGAAAGTAGAGGGGGTGAAATGATGACACTCCCAAACCTTAAGGGGGTAAACTGAAAGTAATCCTACCAATAATTAACTTTCTTTTATCTCTTTCTTCTCTCCTCCTCCTTGACTTCTTCTCCTTATGATTCTTCATCTCCTTCACCACTTCTCCTTATGAATTCCATAATTTCTTCTCTCATTCTGATCAGGACACCGCCACCACCTCCAACGCAGACACCAACAACGACAGATTTGACATATCGGGGATATATGTGAGATTGAAAACTGGGTTTCTTGCAAACTGGTCATTGCAATAAACTGGATTTGTTGCAATTGGAGAAATGAGTTTTCGAAACTCAAATGTGTCGTACAGGTTAAGAAGCTTATTGAGATTGGAGAAATTTGATTTGGCATGGGTTTTCTAAGAACAAGGAGCTTATTGTGTTTGTTATAATTTGTCACTGTAAAGTACTGGGATTGCAAGTGGTCATTGTACGTATTTGAAGGCTGCTATCACTCTTTTCTCTAATTTGGTTTTGGATAAGAAGAAAGGGAGAGAGACGAGAGAGAAGGAGATAGAAGGAATAAAAAAAGAACAGACAAAAGAGGTTGGGAATTGAAATGTCAAATTCACTTAGGATTTGACATATCTGTTGGAGTGAATTCCTCTTTCATTTCTTACTGTTAGACATTCCATGTGGCAAATGACTACTCCATTGGAGATGGTCTTAGACCTCAGGCACCACATGTGGCTTATCGGTGCGTTGGTATTCTTCGATAGCATCACGTACATGCTATGGCCTTGCTAAGCATTACAAATATCATTCAGGATTATTACTTTACTTTAGAGTTGAATGACTGCGTGTACAACAAGGAATCTATCATCTTCTCATGAAGAATGACGTCCTATATGAATACTTGATGTGAATTGAAGCAGGGGCGGAGCTAGAAATTTTTTTCAGGTAAGGCAAGACAATGGCAGGAGGGGAAGAGAAGAAAATTAGAGGGAAGCTATAGATTAATTCTGGAGGCAATTATGAAGATTTTGCCCTAGGTTTGCCATGTTTCTGCCCAATTTCTGTCATTTTCTTCCCCAATTCACCTTGTTTTGCCTTGATTTTGCCTAATTTCTGCCATTTTCACATACCTTGCCTACACCAAATCAATGTAAACTCAAAAACCCAGTCTAGGCAAGTGTCTAATCTGGGCTCTATGTGAATCCACCCCTGAATCGAAGTCTATGGACAAAGCAATTATAGATGATGTTTTCTAATTATATCTAATCGATTCACAATCAGATAAAGTATGATTGCATGATCACATTAAGGGTTTCACTTCTAACTATCCATACCCTAATAGTGAGATCAAGACAGAGAAAGATAAAAGTATTCTATTGGATTGCACTTGCAGAAATAATTAGGTTCATTGATGATTATGGATTTTAGATCCACGGCATACTGCTAGGTGTCAACCATGGTCTGTGGATTCCTGTTTTATTAGCGTGTGTTCTAATAGCTAAGAAATAGTTATATCTGACAATAAGTGATTGGTGGTCACGTATCATGAATCCACATCTAAATTCAAAAGAATTCAAAACGTGTTTAGGCTAATTATACGTGCAATTATATATGTATATTTCAGACATAACACAACAATAACTAATTATACATTATCATTAGTTACTAACTTGCAGCAGACTTTCAAAACAAATAATGTGTAATGTCTTATAGCCTCGATCTTACAGCCTACGGTAAATTTTGACATCCAAATCATCCAAAATTAGTAAAACAATGGGGAATACTTTCCTTCTTAACATATATCTGTAGAAATGGAACTGTTTGATCAGTAAGCCTAGTCAGAGGATTGTCCATATAGTCCAATTTCTGAGAATCTATTAGGATCACTATCTAATGATCCATGCATGCCAACAATGTCTTTCAGCTTAAAATACATGGACTGGTTTATAGAATTACTATGATTCTAGTGATATGAGCTCCTACTTTCTTCTATTATTCAATGAAAAAGTACAAGAATCATAAACAACAGAGTTTTGTAAACAGAACTAAAAAGGTAAAAAAGCACGATGACGATAGCTCACACTTAAAGGGTCACATACAATACAAGTATTCAAACTTAAAGGGTCACATACAATACAAGTATTCAAACTTAAAGGGTCACAACCCCAGCTTTTAGAGAGAGAGACTCTGCCTTCTCTCTAACAAACCCAGCTTTCCAGCTTTCCCCCTTCTCCCCCCCTTTCTTGCCAGATCTAGATCACTCCGATCTGGATCTTTGGCTTGAAAGTTGGGGGAGATACTTTTTCCCTCTCCATGAGGCTTCTTCCCACCTTGACAGTCGGTGGCACACAGCCCCGCCCACCAGGGGCGCTTTTGCCCGGAGTTTCTCTCCGATCTGTGGCCATGTGCCTCTCTTTGCCTTCCTCTGTTTTTTCCTTTCAGTTGGGTCTCCCTTGTTGTTTCTTTCCTTATGGATTTCTTGGTTTGTTTCTCATGTTCCTGACCAAATATTTTCCAGATCTACTTTGTTTCCCCTCAAACCCGTCCCTTTACATGTGCATCGCTATCTCCGGTGATGCTTATCCTAAGCCTACTGCCATGACCTGTAAATATGCTCCTCGGAGCTCATCTCAAAACGGGAGTTGCCCGTTAGTGCACCCGGTGATGCTACAAGGAACTGAGTACCCTTTGGGTGCCTGTCCCTTAGATCCTTTTCTGGATCTCACCTCTCTCTCTTTTCAACTAGGCTATCTGGTTGATTTCTTGGCAGATGAAGATCTTCTTGTTGGAGATGGTTTGAGTTATGTGCTTTTGACTTTTGTATCTGGAAATTTGGCGGATGGGTACTTCAGAACCGCCATCGATCCCCTCAACAATCTCTCGTTCCAGTTGGATGTTGCTGCTGGTGGCTGTGCTCTACCGTGCGGCGGCGCTGCTGGTTCTTCTTCGTTGTCGGCAACTGTGTTGGCTTGCCTGGTTTAGGCCCACTATGTTTGTTGTTTTTCTTTTTTTGTTTGGGCCCTTTGGGCTCTGTTGTCTACTTTTGTTGGCTTCTGGAAGGCCTAGCTGTCCTTGTGTAACAGTTTCTAGTTGTTTGCCAAAAAAAAACTTAAAGGGTCACACACAATACAAGTATTCAATGGACACCAATACGGCAATAAGGTGAAATTGATATCTAGCAAGAGCACGCCTTAATATCTTGATACTTGTGTATAGTGACTAATGAAATTGATAAGGTACCAATTAATGTAATTAATTAGTGAACCCATTAGCTTACTAATTGATAAGAAACAATTAGCAAGCTAGTACTGGATTTTTTTTTTTTGAACAACGTACCCATTTCATACTTAGCTAGTACTACTTCAGATTAATTAAATTGTAAATTAATTCATAAGTTAATTAGTGAACCCATTAGCTTACTAATTGATAAGAAACAATTAGCAAGCTAGTACTACTTTTTTTTTTTGTTTTTTGAATAACGTACCCATTTCATACTTAGCTAGCTAGTACTACTTAGTAGTACTTCAGATTAATTAAATTGTATATTAATTCATAAGTTAATTATATTTTTTTTTTTAGAGAAATAGTCAACTAATATTGAAGTTCAGCAAAATTACACATAATGACCCTCTCAGTAGAGCTATCAGATAGAGTCATTACCTAAGTAATTCAACCTTTTATGGCTAAGAAGCTTAACACATATCCATACAACACCCTGCACTATCTAAGAGAATATCAAAAGCAAAGATACTACAAGGGGCGACTTTTCTCAAACTTTATTTGCTCCTGATGCCAATTCCGGAGGATTGGCCCCATCCACTGTTTCTCCGACCTCGGACCCAATGGCCTTCCAATGGCTTTGAGGAAGATGAACTCACCCCCACCTCCATCTCCTTGGATTCCCCAGTCTTCTTGGGAAACCTCTTCTTTTTAGGCTTTGGCATCCCTAGCCCAGCCTTTGCTAAATTTCTGCTACCTTTGGGCCGTCCCTGCTTCTTTGGGGATAGGTAGATCATCCCATTAGTATTTGGAAGATCGAAGCCCGGTTCAAAGGTCAATGGCTCCGAGACAACTCCCTCCCCCAGCTTAGCCTTCTTGCCAACCCTAACCAATTCAGACTGGGCTTCACGGCAACTCCCCGATAAATTAGGAGGTGAAACCGGTGAAGCCAGTTCCACCGCCGATGGAGGTTCCACTGTTCCCCTGGAGGCAACAACAGAATTCCAACTTGGGATAGCTTCCAAATCAGCAGTCTTAAACAAACGACTCAAAGCTAGGCCACCCACCACTGGGCTACTCTGCCCTTTCACCTTGTCTCCGCTAGGGTTCGTAACCTTTGCTGCAGCCGCTTCCAAGACCTGTTTCTCCTTACCCCGAGACGCCGGCGATTCATTACCAATCAAACCAGAGGACGACGCCCCCAAGAACGGTGCCGCCATTGCCAGGGCCACCGCCAGAACCTGCTTCTCTCGCTGGATCATCAGAAACTTATCACAGCCTTCCACGTCATGAGAAAACAGCCCGTAGTCCCTACATAAGCCTTTAAACTTCTCATAACGGATCTGCACCTCTGCCGAGATCCCAGCCTTAAAAGTGAATCCTCGAGTAGTCCATAGACGCGCCTGACATTAATCTGGCCCCGGAATTTCTGTTATGCCGCCCCACGCTGCAGTGGTAGTGTGTCCACCTTCAGAAACCTTCCCATTGAAGATCCTATGAGAATTAGGGTTTCCTCCGTTCTCAGACGTGGAGGTAGCCCTTTGATTCCCACCCAAGTCTCCACCATATGCAATGGCACCGCCTCCATGGCACTCAGACCATCATACTCCCAAAGCACAAGCATCCTACCCCCAAAATGCCACGACCCCCGTGAAGAATACGATTGCATTCCTCACGGATTTTGAAACGGAGAACAAACTTGTCTCCTTCGTGAGCCATGATTACCAGCCTGTTCTGCATCCCCCAGAAGATCGCTATCAAACCCGGTAGGCTCGTCTCATCATTAGGTTTCTTGGATAACATATGACCCACCAGATAGTATCCATCCTCTGCCACCGCTGCCGAACCCAGCGATCCAAAATCCACCACTACTGCCTACGTTAAAGCCAGCGTTGCTGACAAACGTGTCGCCATCTCCTCCGCCATAGTTGGTAGAGGAACAAAAGAAATGAGGAAAACCCTAATCCTACGTGAGAATCAGGAGGCAGATGCTTCCGTTCTCAAACCCTAGCAGACGGCTAGGTAACCCTTAAAAAAAAAACTATTCATAAGTTAATTATATTGTCACATATCAACTTGCTAAGTATGAAATGGGTACGTTCTATAAATGGGGGTCCAAAACAAGAAGAAATAAAAGACGAAAGACTTGTTTGCAAGAATAAAAACAAGTTGCAGTTATTACGGAATTGTCATTATTTTGGGGCACCTGTAAATAGGATAAGATGATGAAAGAGATGTAATTAAAGAGATAGACTAATAGATCTAGAGCTGGAGAAGTAATTTGATAGAGAAAATGTATCGTATTGAATTGACTCAAATCATAATGAATTGTTAACCATACATTCATACATGCATGAAGCTATTTTAATGAGGACTATTTCAAGACTTTCTAATCAACGGTTTGGTAGACTTAATTTTTGATTATATTACGGCAAATAAATATTTAAATGTTTATACATACATGAGTAGATCACTTTTGAGATTTTTTTTTTCAAATTGTTAATCGTTAAGATATCAAATTAGATTAAATCAATGGACGAACCAAATCTGTCAAATATGAACTGTTTATGTTCATACTTGATAAATCACGATATGAATTCTTTAACGATTTTCAATTTGGTTTAAAAATTGCATAAATGATCTACACATGAATATCTAAACATCTAACGATTGATTTGTGAAAATATGATCGAAAAGTGGGACTCAAAAAAAAAAAAATCCTCAACTAGTCCTTGAGTTTCAGTTTGTTCCATGCAATACTACAATGAGAATGCATAACATGTTTAATATACTTGGGCTCTGTTCCTTGAGTTTAAAAGCTCGAAAGTTATTCAAGTGGAACGGAATTTCCTTACAATATATTAATTTGTTGAAGGTTGATACTGATAGTTCTTTTTGTGATCCGGACACAACAGGTTGCACTGTTGTGTCAGCCTCACAGGCTGTTCTTCAGACGTCGGAAAATGATCTGCAAGCTTCAACACCGATCTCTTCCAACCAAACACCAGCCCACATTCGTTGGTATCCACCTCCGCAAAATACAATCAAGGTTAATTTTGATGGATCTGTCAAATCAGGTGCTGCTGCATCGGGCTTTATCTTCAGAGATCATTTTGGAAACCCAATTCTGGCAAGTGCGACAAACTCGGGTCATGCGACTGTACCGATGGTGGAGGCAATCGCTTTACGTGATAGTCTTGCTACTGCGAAGGATAGGGGATTTCAGTCCCTTGAGGTTGAGGGAGACTCAAAACTTGTCATTGATGCTGTCAATGGAGTCTCTCACCCACCTTGGCGGCTGCGGAAAATCATTCGGGATGTCAGAATTCTAGCTGCTTCGTTTTCTACCATCACATTTAAACATGTGTTTAGAGAGACAAATTTTGCTGCTGATTCTGTTACTAACCTTGGCCACTCTCATTCCGATCGTATTTGGTGGGTTAATCGCTTTCCACCTGCGGTCTCTAGAGCTATTTTGTTTGACTCTGTAAACTGTGGAGGCCCGCGTGGCCTAAGTATTTAAGGTTCTTCCTTACGTATCAAAAAAAAAAAAAAAACAGGTTTGGGGGATATATTTAGAGACCATGAGAGAAGTTTTGAATGCAATTGATGTGGTGGTATTGACAGTTATTGAAGCTTTGTGGATTACTTGGGCAAAAAGATAGACTGACATATGACTTGAAACTGATTCCTCTCTAGTAGTTCAGTATTTTAAGAATTAGAAACTGGTTCAGTGGAGATTACGGATGGATGGTGTGGAATAATTGTTTATACTTCACAGTATGATTCAATTTAGAGTCACTAGTACTTATGGAGAAGACAATGCTGTAGCAATCGCTTGCAAATCATGTTGCACTTAATTGTGGTTCTAGCTTGTGGGAGTTTTTGCCTGCCTTCGTTGATGGCCCATATGAGCATAATTTGTCTTATGCGGTATCTTAGAGTTTTTGTTAAATGTTATTTGTGTTCCATCTCTTTAGTTTGATTTACCTTGTAATCCGGCCATTTTTTTTATATATTTTTTTCATTCTTATTAGTGTATGGAAAGAGTTTTTTTTTTTTTTTAATTTTTTTTAGGACTAAATTCAGTTTAGTCCCTTGAACTTTAGGGCTAAAATCACTTTGGTCCCTGACTTTTTTTTTTAATCACGATGGTCCCTGCAGTTCCAATTTCCATCAACCTAGTCCAAAATTTGACTTTGACTCGAAAGATGAAGTCATGTGCTGAGTTGGAGCCAACATAGGGGCCCACTTTTCTGATTTTAAACACCCAAAGAAGGGCAAAATGGTCATTTCAATTTAATCTAATTTCTAATTTTTTTTTTCCTATTTTTTCTCTTCATTTTCTCTCTTTTCTTCTCTCTCTCTTGCGCTCTCTCTCTGTCTCCCGATTCGCATAACCCAAAATCTGATCTGAGCCATGATCTCCGCCCTCCTCCTTCTCCTCCTTTCCTCTACACCCGCCTCTCCCACTCCCATTCCCACCACTTCAACTACCGCCACCAAACCCCCATCTCCCGAAACGATGACGTTTCCCTCTCCAACCCCGTCATCTCCGAGGTAATCACCGCCGCCGTCACCACCATCCCCGCCGACGACACACCGGTGGCCACAACTTCCTCTCGACACTGCTCTCATTCCACTTTGGTTTTCACAGAAGAGCTCCGCTGAAAGAGAATCGAAGCCCGAAAGCTTCTCAGGTTCGCCGGCAAATTTTTCGATTTCGGCCAGTTCGTGACGACTCACCGATAGCCGAAGCTTCCTCTCGATATCGTGGACGTCCCTATCGTATCGGATTGTCCCAAAAACGAAGCATGAATGAGAATCGAAGGAGATGGTGTAGGGGTTTCACGGTGGGTTTTCTTCCTTTTCCGGCTACCTTTGATTTCAACTCAGGTATGAAAGTTGGTCAATTCTTCGAGCTTTACCTCTCTGTATACTTGAATTTGAGTTTGGATGAGATTTGAAGAAAGTTAGGTTTTGAGCAGTGGCTGACCACCGTGTAGTTACTGTGCACAGCGGCGATGGTGGGAAGGATATCGTGAGGAGCAATCGGTCGTCGATCTGATTACGTTTCGAAGAATTGCAGAAATTTCAATCACAGGGTCGTCGGATTTGATGTGAATTTCTGGGTTTTTTTTTTTTTTTTTTTCTGGTGTGGATTTCTGGTTTCTGCTGCTGGATTTTGCAGTGATTTGAAGATGGCTCATCTGGGTTTTATCACAAGGTCGGGTTGGATTGGATGCTTTTTACGATTTTGATTTTGGGTGGCGAAGATGTAGTGAAATCTGGTTTTGCTGGTGGTGGGAATGCCTCTGGAGAGTACAGAGATGGTGGGTTTAGGGAGATTGGAAGATGAGGGAGAACAGAGAGAGAGAGAGAGTGTAGTCGGAGACTGGTTTTGATGGTGAAGAGGATTGAGAGGAGGAATGGGTTGCGCTCCTGGTGGCGGTTGAGCAGAGCTGCAAAGAGGTCCGGGTTTTTGGGGTTAGAGAGAGGGTTGTGGGATTTAGGAGAGGAGAGAGGAGAGAGGAGATGAGGGTAGTTTGGACATTTTGTCCAAATTGAGGACCAATTTCTGCAAAGTGGGCCCTGATGTCGGGGCCAAGTCAGCGTATGACGTCATGTTTCAAGTCAAAGTCAAATTTTGGACTCGGGTAATGGAAATTGGAACTGCAGGGACCATCGTGATTCAAAAAAAAAGTCAGGGACCAAAGTGATTTTAGCCCTAAAGTTCGAGGGACTAAACTGAATTTAGTCCTTTTTTTTATGACGTATGAGGAGAGGGTTTGTCTCTAGCTTCCTCATTTATCACGGCTGGGTTTTGGTTTGGTCCCCCAATTTTTTATGTATTTATTATTTTTATTATTAAATAAAATATGGAGATTGGGGGTGGGTTTTTAGAGTCGGTCAAACCCTTCTTCTTAGGGGTTGAGGATGAGACAATATTTCTGCATTGAAGAGGTTAATATCGCTTAATCTTTCATTTGAAATGAAAAAAAAAAATGTCATTTTACCTTTATGAATTTAACACTCTAAATTATCTCATTTTGCCTCCATGTAAACACCCTAATCTTGTGCTTTTGCCCTTCTAAATTCAATAAAATTGGGCTTGTAATCACCAATTTTAATTAGTATTTTTTTCAAAATCTTTTGATGAACTATTATTGAAATTTTGTCACTTCGTGTAGAGTTTTGGATTCAAAACGGTCTCAGTGCAATTATGAACAAGCCACAACTTATGAGTTAATTAAATTTTGCAAGTTTGTTTTAGTGCTATCACAAGTATAAGTAGGTAAAATTGCTTAATGAAGCGTCGGATATGAGCCAAGTAAAAGCCAAGAGATACTTACTATAATATATGTAGCATTGGTGGTGACGATTACTTTAAAAGAACCCATGTACGTGCGTGGAATATGCGCAAGGACAATCACCATAATGTCTGATACCCCATCTTGGATATTCAAAATTACAGTAGCTATTTGAGAATGTGGATGCTCCCACATATACGAGAGGTACGTTATCAATATAGAGACTATGGCATGGTTTGCGAAGCTATGGCTGAAAACCAAACCTGTGCATTTTATGGTATCACAAGGAACACAGAAGAAATTACAGAAGCTATATATTGGAGATTTTGAAACACCAAACATAATTCAGAACTATTGCTTCCAGAATTTATCAAGGCATGAATATCAAATCAGATTAGACGATTAGTAAATACGTACCCCGGATGCATACTGTAGGCCAGGAAAAGTAGAGGTACTTTCTGAACCAGTCTCTCACTGAACGTAAGACCGCCCTCACTATTGCGGGCATCGTGTGATATATCTTCAAATGGATCGATGGAAGAAGTGAAGCACGCCGGCCTGCTTTATTCTCCAAACAAAACATACAATCATCAGCTACGTACCGACAGTAGCCATAATTATGTATTTTATAGTAGTAACAAAAGCACCAAGTACAAAATTTCAAACAGATTGCATGCCTACCTCCCACCAAAAACAAACGTTAAAATCTTGCAAAAGTATATGGCAGACAGTGCAAGGAGAAGATGAGAACCATGAGCCTGATGCAATGGTCTTTATATAGGCTTATAAAAATATGATATACATATATTTAAGGTTTTTTTTTCTTTTTTTCCATCAACAGTACGTATCTAGACATTTAGGTGATTTTCATTCAATATCTATTTTATTTTTTAAATCATTTTTTTTTCTTGCCGCCTTTGACATTGGCCTCCTAAACTTTTTACCTTATTCTTCAACCCCATCAAAACACCTCACTCTCCCTAAACTCTTTACATTATTCTTCAACGAATCCACCCCATCAAGCCATTTCCGAAAACGAAGTCGTTGTTGGCCGAGAGAGTGAGAGCGAACGACTCGTAACCAACTTGGACTTCGCTCGCCGATTTGTCTCAGAACAACACCTCAGTCCTCCTTGATTTTGGTGACTGACGAAGTTGATGTCAACGAAAGGATCGGCGGCACACTCCATCGCCGATTTCAGATCTCCGGCGAGTGAGGCTTCCAGAAAATGAAAAAAAGAGAAATTTATTAAATAATAATTATATTTTATTAACAAAAGCAGTTTTTCTTTTAATTTTTTTTTTAAATTGGTAAGAAGATAATTTTATCCTTGAAAATCAAATCATATGCGTAGCACGTTCATTTTAACGCCTCCGTGACAGCAAATGGATAGAGCTACAATGTTGATAAGAAAAATGAGTCCATGTATCACATTGGTAACTTTAAGTTCAGGTATTATCTTGAAAATCACCTAACTATTCGAACACTGTTGGTGAAAAAACCCTATATATAATTCTTTTTTTTTTGTTCGATTTGAACTCTGAACTTATAAACAGAAATTATCACTAACTGTTAAATAATACATAGTCTCAATATTAAAAAAAAAAGTAATACAAAGACTCAAACCCAAAAGCCAAGTATCATAAGTCTCAATTTTATAAGTGAGAGGCCGTAAGTTCGATTAACAATAGGTTAGTTGCTATATATAAGTTGTTAATTTAATTAAAAAAAAACTCAGATAAAAAAAAAGTAATACAAAGATGACATAAATTTTGTATTTTTTTTTTAAATGACGCCAATTAATTGTTAAGTAATACAAAGACTCAGACGCGAAAAAAAAGTAATATAAAGACGACGTAAGTTTTGTTTTTTAAAAGTGACGCCAATTAACTGTTAAGTAACACAAAGACTCAGACCCAAAAAAAAAAATGATAAAAAGGTGACATAAGTTTTGTTTTTGAAGATGACGTTAATTAATTGTTTTACAAAGGCTCAGACCCAAAAAAAAAAAAAATAATACAAAAAAGAAGAAGTTTTTTTTATGAAACTGACGCCAATTAATTAATTGTTTAAGTAATATAAATTCTGTTTTTGAAAGTGACGCCAATTAATTGTTAAGTTTTACAAAATCGACTTAAGTTTTGTTTTTGTTTCTGAAAGTGATGTGAAAGGAGACTTCTGAATTTTTTGTTGGTTTTGACTTCCGAGTCTAAACCTCCCTCAGCCTTATCTCTCCATCTCTCCTTCAGTCAAAGGACCGATAGATCTCAAACCGCTAGCTCCTCCGTTACCGTCAAAATCTTCGACTTGTTTGTGCATTTCAGTTGGTTGATTGTATGACTGATTTACTGCAATGAGCTTTGGGTATATAAGTTTAGCTTGTATTGGTGTTAGCATTAAAGTCACCCTTAAGTATAAAGGCCAAATTATAGTGTAGTGAAATTTTAGAGTAAGGGATATCGTATCCAATGTATTGGTAAATCCCATTCTAGCTAGGGAAAACCTAGAGGAAAACTCGAAAGAAAATGCAAATTATATACAATCACAAACAAATGCTCACAAGTGAACCTATGTTCATGGGGCGTATGTGCAAGATGGTGTATATTGATTTGATGTGATGTTGGGAATAGTTTCGAATCAAATTGAAACAACTAGAGAAAGTAAAATAAACTAAGCTAAGCTAAACAAGTTGTTATCAAATGGATGGGAGTTAACGCTTGGGTTGTCCACCATAGCCTCCCTTACATGCATTGATGCTCAAATTACAAGTGATGCAATCCCAAATACCCAATTACTGTCTTAGCATCCGGGTAAGAGTACTAAGGCCTAATCTCCTTTGATTTTATCAATTCCAACCGGGTAAGTCTAGAATTAATGAGCAAAAACCAAATCCTATTATCGGGTAAGTTTCAATTCATTGTTCCTAGATGCATAAAGATCAGAGTTTAGATAACCAAGCAAGTAAACCAATCCTATGTTTAGGTGATTTTAACTCACTACCCTCACATACACAGATGGGGTGCTTTCATGCTCTTAGTGTCTAGATGTGACTAATCTCAAAACACTAATCATAAGATGACAAATGCATTAGTTGAACTGGGTGTACACATGCCATCAAGAGCAGAGCAGGTAATGGACAATCAAGGAGCCCAGCAAATGTTTCATGGAATGTATGATGTAGTGCTATCTATATATATATATATATATATATATATGTATACAGATCCTATCCAGAGCGGAGCTCCGCTTTGAAAATTTACGTGTGAAGTTCGAGTTTTGGGTCACTTTTCGGTCGCATATCCACATCTCGACCGTTCAGTTTTTAGGTACTAGTGTATAGATCGTCTCTGCAAATTTTCAGCCAAAATGATGATCGTTAAGGCATTGATAATTGCCTTAAAGCTAGTACGGTTCAGATTGACAGATTCAGTCCGTCCATTGGTTTAAGCGAGTTAAATACCTTAATGATCATCAATTTGGCTGAAAATTTGCAGAGATGATCTATACAGTAGTACCTAAAAACTGAACGGTCGAGATGTGGATATGCAACCTAAAAGTGACCGAAAACTCGAACTTCACACGTTAATTTCAAAGCAGAGCTCCGCTCTGGATTGGATATATATATATATATATATATATATATATATATATATATATATATATATATATCTTGGGATCATTGAAATATTGCAAGACTACATGGGCAGGAAGATTGAACATGCAAATGTTTCTTTGCCTCTGGTTTTGTTACTGCTGCCTAGTATATGTACTTGAATCCTTTTTCCCAAATATCACATCATGTTCAACCATTAATCATTGACAAGCCACCAACGAAATATTAGAGTCCATAAAAAGGGAGAAAATTTGTGTTCATATCAAATCAAGATACGGGTTAACAAGACCAATACATGCATAATGCAAATGCAATATGTTCACATGAAATTGCAATCATACAAATATCAAATATTGTTACATGTTACAACTTTTCAATATCTTTTCAATTTAAATCTTAACACAGGCATTTACAAATGAAAAATGGGACTCTGAACTTCTACACCGAAAGGAGTAATTAAAGTTCAAGGTATAGCTCTTCTCAAAAAAAAAAAAAGTTCAAGGTATAGCTAGCTGACACAGGTCATATCATCTCAAATTGTCATTTGTTGCAATGCTCTCTGTTGGCTGCTGGGGGTTGAGGCCTTGAAGGAACTCCAGGAGCACCTGTGCCATTAGCTGTTGGGGGTGGTTGAGGTTTGTTCGTCTCTGGTGGCTCAACTTTGAGATATAGCTGCAACTGCACATATATTGATATACAACAAATAGCAAAATTAGAGGATAGCTCAACCAATAGCATAAACCATTAAACTAGAGGCCTAAAAGATTGCAAATTCTAGCTTGATTCAACTAGTAGGCTTTAAGTAGGTATATCAAAATAAAAATTCTTTTATTTAATCTATTACTAATGCAATATATTCCATTGTTCCAGACTTCATATTCTAGTCAATTGAATCTATTGAATTTTTGTTCAGTTCATATTGAAATGAATCCAAATTCATCAATTCAGTTGCAATGACACTACATTGAGCACCAATAGTTTTACTCACTTGTGGAAGCAAATAAGTTTTTTTTTCAGATACACTCTACACAACCAAAATAACACAACGAACACACACCTGGAAGAGAAGAGACTCTGCGTTGTCTCTCCATCGAACTGCTTGGTTACTCTATACCCCAGCCTACAAATTTTCACTGCAAGTAATCAAAACAAAGATATAATTATCAGCCTATGAGTTTACTCTGACCCCATTTAATGTATGGGCCAAGTAGGTACCCTCATTGTTGTGCAACCTCAAGCAAAGTTTACACTCATAGCTACAAAACCCCAGCAAGAACTATGAGATTGCACGATTAAGATACGAATACGAAGAGAGAAGAGAAAGAGAAAGGGGTTGATACCTTTCAAGGTGATTGCGCATGAAGTATGGATCTTTGGCAAGATCGATGGTCTCAAGGACGAGTCGTCGGAATCGCTTTTGGCAGCCGATTGCTTCTTTTTGAGCGGAGGCTGCGCCGCTGCTACCGGGCTTTGAGCCCCCACTCTCGGTCCATGTTTACTCCCCGGCTTTTCGATTTGAAGAAGAACTTATCTACCGAGGAGAAAACCCGGTGAGGCTCTAGACGTCTTCTACTGAGCCAGCGAGACCGAACGTCAAAATCTACAGCTGGGTGAGGAGATTTCTGAATGGATTTTATATTTATACCTAGCCCCCTAAAATCCCTCACAATCTAACATTTAATGAAATCCTTAAGAATCTTTAAAGTTTTGAATACCACTATATTTTAGTGGATATTTTAAAATCTTAATTGAATACATCCAGATTTAGAATGACATTTTAAAATCCGAATACCTACAGACTTTTGAAAGTCTAAAAAAATCCTATAAACTCTCAATTGAATACACCCCCCTTATTTTCTTCCAAAATAGACAGAACAAGATATTGATATCTCGGTGTTTGACTGTTTATTACTCCAAAAGTGTCGGCAATTAAATACCTGCTCTTTCAATTTAACAATCCAAACAAGAGATAGTTAACTGCCCTTATCTTATCTTATCTTCTCTTCTCTTCTCTTCTCTTCTCTTCCCCTCCCCTATACCTATTCTATCTCTTCTACTAACTAAAAGATCAAGCCCAGTGCAATTGAACTAACCTTTGTTTCTGAGGCTTGGAAGTTTGGTTCAGCAGTTGCATCAGCAAGGTCTTGTATCAAACGTTGGAAACCCTGCAGTTGACAAGAGACACTTCAATGAAGGTGGAATGGCAATAGGTAAGCGATCAGAATCAATTATAAGAAATTAGTGCTCCCAATGAAAATAGATAGGAAAAAATAAAAAATTAAGCAAACCAATTAGCCAAAAATTAATTTTAAACCAATAAAAATTAATCACTTTTTGGATTACATTGATACTAATGCCAGATGCTCACTAATGCGAAAACGTGGGCATACATTTGCAACCATAACTGAATATGAATTATTCCATATGAGAACCCGTGAGTACAAAGATTTGCAGAGATCCCTCCAGGACTTGATGGACTTTTTTCTACTATTTGTACACGTTAATTCATCAATAAAGTTTGTCGTCCCTTTGCTTCAAAAAAAAAAAAAGATTTGCAGAGAAATAGAGAATGTTATAGAGAGCAAACTACAGGTCCATGAACTTCAAAATAAGATAAACTACGGGTCCAAATCGAATCTAACTTACAGAGGAGTCAACTAATCCCCCAGGGTTATTAGCAGCTTCCCTCTCGCTACTAGTACTTTCAAAGCTGAAAACAAATGGCGACCAAGCCTAACAAGAACAAAGATTGGAACCAATTAGGACAGCACATGAGTCAGCTAAACACATATGGCAGAAATGAACCAGAAAAACCTCTAGTACCTCATTTTCCACGATTAACATGCCTTTATTGGACGATTTCATTTCATCAACAACAGACAAATGCACCCGAGGGAAACACTAAAAGAGAAAGCCATTCCTTTGTGAGAAACCTCTACACCATCAAATTACAATGAATCGGAAATCAACGCTTCAGAGGAGAAACTCATTACCTTATCTAACTCATTCAAAGGCAATTGCCATAGTAAACTCCAGATGGCACTACAAGGGAAAACCCCTTTAGAGACAAAAGTATAGGCGACACAAGTCATTTGCGTCACTAATAACTATTATGGGTGATACAATTTTTTAGTTTGTCACCTATAAGTTGTCATCTTAAATTAAATTTGCATTAATGTTTGCGTGACAAAATAATAGAGAGAGGAGACAAAATCTTTTTGTCTCAACTTTTTATTAGAGACAAAATATAATTTTGCCTCCTATTCTTTTTATAATTTAGGCAGTTGGCCTTCATTCCGCCAGCGGGAAATCAAAATTTTAATTGAGAGGAAAAAACATTGAGGCTTCAAATCTCCAAAACGGCGTAGTATTAAGAAAAAGAGGATGATGTATAAATACCTTTTTTTTCCCCCTTTTTTCATCCTATCCACCGCGAAATTCTTAGTTTCCCAAATGTGCACGACTTCGAACCTCAAACTGCTAGCAACATGAACTCCACCTTCGATCAACAACTACTTCATCTCCTCAAACCTCAAACTACTACAACATCTTCTCTCTAATCTCTTCTTTTCATTTCTCTACCCCAGCAGCCCAGTCTCAAAATCATCCTAAATCACCAGCACCAAACCCCTTCATCTTGGGTTTTTGATCGATCAGGTAAAGTTTTAATTTTTCTCTTCTTTTCTTTTTATAATTTGATTTGTTTCAATGGGTATTCTCAATTTTCAATTGTAATTTTGTTTTGATTACAATATACCAGTTGAGACGATGGGTTCTTATACTGGTAAGAAAACAATGGATAATTGTTTGAGATATGAATTCTTGATTGCTGTAGACTTTTCAATTTTTCAGTGTTGTTATTTTTTGATGATATCATCTCTCCGATTTTGGTTTTATATTAGTTGGGTTTTTGTTTTTGTTTTCACCCATTTAGAATCGACAGTCTTGTTTATTTAACATATGCACGTCTTGATGGAATTGTTGGGGGTGGTTGAGTTTTATGTAGAGAGATGAGCCCATGTTTAAATATATTTGATTTGATGTGGTGGATAGTGATGGCTTCAAGAACTAATTGTTAATATAGGGAAGTGACTGTAATTTGCTGGAACAATTAGTTAACATTTTGTTAACATTTTTACTCTCTGTTTCTCTTTAGTTTTGTTTTGAAATTCATTGTCTTCTGTAGGTGATTGTTGAAAGTGCTGAAAAGATCGTGATGCAACTGATCAATATTGAGAAGAACAAGTAAGTTTTCTAATTTACATGTATTTATGTCATATACATTTTGACATGGCCTTTGTCTTTGCTTCTGTTTATAATATGTTACATTTAGGCTCATTAATGTTATTGTCCTTAGTAGTTTATAAAGAAGCTACTCTATGATCAGGAAGAGTCCTGTAATGTCCTTTTTCTTGAGAAGAACTTGTAATGCTGACCTTTCGATCTCTATCCTATTTGCTATCTCATCTCTTCAAATTTTCACTAGTAAAGGAAATGAGCATTTCTCCTTTTCCCGATCTTTGTCTCAAAAACATCTTCCTCTTGATTTTTTCCACATAATTGATTTATCTATATCTAAAAGTCACAATCTTTATGCACTTGGCCCATTACCCTATCTCTTCTTAGACACATTCTTCATTTCTCCTATCCATGTATCTGTTTTTGTGTGCCAAGCTTCAACCCCTTTAATGCCATGTTCTGTTACACACCTCCTAAAATATTTTCAGTATCTACCATCTTGCTTATAACTAGATTCTACTCTGTTCGGTTGCTGTCAAAAGAAAATGAAAAGATTATTTCATTTATTGGCATTTTCAATGATTGTTGTTTTGTCATTTGAACTTATTTATGGAGGGTAGATTGTGAAGACTCGAATTTTGAAAATGTATTATATTACTTGATTATATTTCTATTTCTTAAATTAGTTTCATTGCCCAGTTTCCTTAATTTTTCTTTTGGGACTATATTAATATATGTACATTAGTAAATGGTCATTTTATATTCTTTTGTCAAGGTAAATGTCATCATGATCGAAACCCATTTAGCTCTAGCTTTGTTTCTCTCTCATAACCAAACATATCTCATTTACCTTCTGTCACCTAGCTAGTCTTTGGGCTGTTCTTTGTTCCTATCCAATTAGTGCACCAATTAGACTCATTTAAACTACTGCTCATGAACTTCCACACCGACATAGTTCTCTTTCTTTCAAGATCAGTTCTTATTACTCTCTTTATTTCCCATCGTCGCTGTCTCCATCTATTTCAATTTCATATATTTCTTCCTGTATGATATTGCTCCAAAATACTCGGTTTCTCAATTCCTCCAACCGATATTCGTTCAAATCTTTGGACTTTTATATTAAGTCATGTTGATCACTGCCTTTCCTATTTAACATTGATACGGAGGTAATTGCTTTTGCCTCTTTAACTATCTATAGTGCTTCATTTCATATTTATGCTTCATTCCGTTTGACTAAACTTATAGTCACTTACTTGTAGCCAAAGATTTTGAGATTATGAGTTGTTCTCTTAATCATTTTTTTTTGGGTTGTTGTGTTTTGATCTTATTGTTCAAAGTTAGTTCTTTTATACCTCTAACTTATTTTAAGTGTATGATTGGTTTGCTGCTGCTTAGCCCCAAGTGAACGTACTATGTTCACATTTCTTTTGGCATCTGATCTATTTTTGTTGTGTGAGAAAGCGTTAACAACCTTTAATCACAGCTCACTTATATCTTTACTAATTTTCTACGGACCATATCTTTTGGCCTTGATAAGCTGAAATTTTATTTTGCGTTTGTCTTGATTTGTTTTTAGGTTTTGTTGAGCTCACTTCAATCCAAAAATTGCTTTAGTATTACACAAAAGGTGTCGAGGTATGCTCTAAAGTTCCACGTAGTCTATTAATATCTTCCTCTCTCCTTTTTTATTTTTTATTTTGTCATTAAACTATGCATTATGCTTTTATTTAAATTCTTATGATACTCTGTCAGTGTGTGTGTTAATATTTGACATGTTCTCTTCTTAAATGTTTATGCTCAAGATGTTTAAAGCAACTCTAAACAATACCAAGGAAAACAATAAGCGTGCATACCAGCCACCAACGCGTCCTCTATCATGCCCTCAACCTCAACCAACCATACAACAGTCATTGCTCACTCAAACTAGGGAGAGCCGGTCTGCAGGTAAGTGTTAACTTTAGGATATTTGAAATCTAATAAGGGTGGAACATTTCGTGGATATAGGCTTGTGTTAAAATTCCAGTTCGACCCTCAACCTTTATTATATGCTGGTTATTGTGTGATTAAGCAATCAGCATCCTCATCAGATAAAGTAGCTAGCTTTCTTTTTTTGGTTGGGAACCTTAATTACTGTTTTCCCCCCTATTTTTGACAGCTGCATATTTCAGATTTTAAATGAACAAAAACAGATGAATTTTGCATGGCTTTTAACCAAAGAATTGACCAGTGCAGTCTGGACATAGCCAATGCTATGTTTGTTAACGAGATTGGGTCATTCACACGCAAATTAACTCCACTCAAATTCAAATGGTGGAGAAAAGTACCTAAGGATGCCAAGAATGAAATCAAAGAGGTTCTGACAGTGAGTTATATAATATATCTTTTCTGTTTAGTTCTTGTCTAATTTAGTAACTTCTTTTTCACTTTATTGTAGACTAATTTCGAGTTTGATTGGACTGACTTGGAGCTGAGGATATTTGTGGAGAAGAAGATGGCCAAGGCATTTGGATCTTGGAGATCCAAGTTGCATGGACATTTTAAAAAGTATGCTCATGATTTAGAATATGCTCGAGCACACCCACCCGGAGAAAAACTCTTTGGTGAAAGATCAATAGATGAATGGGAGTGGCTTTGTGACGAGCTGTTCATAGATGAAACCTATGTGGTATATGAATTCATCTTTATTGATATTGTTTAAAGTTCTTTTATTATATTAACTGCATATTAATGTCCTGTTATTGCAGAAACGAAGTCAAGTTAATGCTGCAAATCGAAATCAGAAAGAGTATAATCATTGTGGAGGTTCACGGCCTTACCAAAAACATATGGAAGCTGCACTTAAGGTAATGAATTATTTATAGTCTTTATTAGAATAAATCTGTTGGTAACTAGACTTGGTGGTGTCTTGCTTGTTGATGGTTCAGCTCTTGGTTTAACTTTATGTGTGGATGTTGATTTATTCTTTGAGAATAATAGAAACTAGGATAAACACATACATGTAGGCAACTCTGAATTCTGAACTGATTGATTGCAGATTGTGCAGTTTTTCTTTCAAATTTATTGGTAATTAAGTAATTTCTTCCCCTGTTCTTCTTTGTTTATTTGACTTTTCTTTCACCTCATGTCAGACTCGATTCTTATAGTTTAATTTAGTGTGTTAAATAAATGGGGTATCTCTGTACATTTATCACTGCTCGTATATTGAGAAGCAGAATTATGAGTTTTAAACTGGGCTGTGAACCTGCTATGTGTTCATAAGTATTATATATTGTTTGATCAAATAATTAGTATTGCTTTTTCTATAGGTTTCAGAGTCATTGATTCTTCTATATGTTTCAAATGAGACAGCTTAAAGGTTCAACCTGAACATTGAAGTTGTCACTTCTCTAGAATTACGAAAGGCTAGTTTTAGATATTGCATCCAGCGAGGTGCACTTCAACTGAACCAAATGGTTAGAGTTAAGGAGGTTACTACTGCCTATTGAAAATATATTGTAACATGAACTATCAGTAAAAAGAAGGGGCATGTCCTTGGTCCTTATTTTGATGTTTTGGTTGGAATGTGCCCTTGCTCCTGCAGTGTGTTTAATTATTAATCTGCTCATGTGTTTATGGTCTTTATTGGCATAAATCTGCAGGTTTGAGGTATTGAATTATAATTGAATATTTATAACATGTGCTATATGCATACTGATCATATAACTTTTTATTTTGAGCACAAACAGAAAGGTAAAAATGTGTCATTTGTTGAGAATTGGAGCACTATGCATCAACATCATGACGGTCAATGGATCAACAAAGCAGCTGAACAAACTGGGGTTAGCTTTTGTTATAGATATTTTCAATTGGTAATCTTATTTTTATCACTTTTTAATTAGTTAATTTTTTCTTCTTCAATTATGTAGAAGAAAATGTTAGCAGAATTGAATCAAACAAAGGAGAAGTTAGCTGAAGTCCTTGAGACTGCCTCACTTGATGAAATAGAAGTTCCCGTCTCTATGCAGTTGGATATCTTGGCAAATGGCGTTGGGGTTGCAAAGGGTAGAGGCATTCGCGGTCTGGGCTATGGTCCACGGAAGGAACCTGTCCATTATTCTGAGAGTGATAAATCTGCAAATGCTTCCGTGACAGAACAAAATGTGATTGAGCTGACAGCCACGGTGGAAAAGCTTTTGAGGCATATCAATCACATAGAAGAGCAACTTGCTATTGTTGAAGGGTATACTATTCATCATTCCAGTGATGATGATGATGATTATGATAATGGGGATGATGATGAGGTGAATATCTGTGGGGATGAAGATGAGGGTGCAGACTAGCTTAGGACCTTAATGTTTTCCGATGGAACTTTAGTTTTATATTATTAAACTAGAAAACTTGATTTTGCTAGCTATTGTCTATGTAGAAGTGTAGAAACGCAAAACTTCACTTTCTCAGTTATACTATCTTTCATTTATTCAATGCAATTAAATATATTTTTATTTAGTTTTATTCAGTGCTGGAATTTGTTATATAAAATTGAGAATTAGATATTATGTCGCCAAGAATGGGTGTCAAGGTGACATATTGTCACCAATAATATATAATCAATTAAATATGAAAATAAAAATTTAATTAATTTCAAAATATTCAAAGTATGGGTAAGTTTGTCACTCATTCCGAACAGTTTGTCACCCATTCCCAACAATCCCGCCATCTTATTCAAATTACCCGCCATTTATTGAATTTCTGCCCAATTGTGAAATGTTTTAGGTGACAAAATATAGGCGTATAGGAGACGAAAAATATTTTGTCTCCTTTATTTTTGGGTGACAAAATTTAGCTTTTGTCACTAATAAGAATCTGTCACCCACTATTAGAGACAAAATTAGAGACAAAATGATTTTGTCACCCATACCAATGGGTGACAAATTTGTTTGAATGAGAGACAAAATAGGTTTGTCACTAAAGGGGTTTTCTCCTGTAGTGTGGCGAAGATCCTGTCCAACAAAGTCGACACCAAACATTAATCCATCAAGGCATAAACACTATCAAGCGAAGCGGCACGAACGGCATCGAGGAAAGCACCATTTGATTTATTCTTCAGAAGCGGTGGTAGTCGGTGACTCGGTGGAAGAGAAGAAACGAAACAAAACAGAGGCTGCTGCCGCTGTTTCGCTCCAAGGAGAGGAAGAGAGAGAGAGTGAATGGCAGAGTTGTAAAATAATTTAAAATAAACAATGAACTAATGCTTTTTTTTTTTTTCTTTTTTTTTTTTGAAAAGACAATGAACTAATGCTTAGTATATGCCAAATTCAAGAGATTTTACATGAGTGTGTGAGGAAAGCATGAATGGCACCGTCTAGGGCTGGGCACGGGCGGGATGGGCCGAAATCTAGCTAATCCCGATTCCAGGCCCGGAATTATTAGTCGGGACGGGCCGGGACGGTTAAGGCTATTTTGAGAAGTGATCCCGACAGGCCCGAACCCGATCGGTACCGGGTCGGGACCGGGCCCAATCCGGGACAAACCCGAAAGAGAGAGGAAAAAAAAAAAAGGAGAAGAAGAAGATAGGTTCCTGAAATTTCCTAGTTTGCATTTCTTCTTTTCCATTACTTCAACTCTGCAATCAAATGACCATTTCAAAGAGAACAAGCAATAGTCCAATCCCCCAACTGATCTTATTCAATAAATCAAGCACATTATGAAGTATGAACAACATTAAAATCTAAAAGCCTAAAACTGAAGAAGAAAAAAGACCAAACGCCCATGAACTTGCCGAGCGGCGAGTAGTAGATCTTGTCGAGGGCCACCATGAGGAGCAGGAACTGGATGGCCTGGATCGGCAGGGTCAGGTCGAAGCCGTAGAGCGCCGCCTTCTCGGTCTCAGCGGCAAGGGACAACCGGGCAACGGAGAGGGAGGTGGTAGAGATTAAGGAGAGGGATTTGAGGGATTGGAGGAGGTGGGTTTTGGTGAGCTTGGGGATGGAGATTTGGACGCGGCGAGGAGGCCATTATCATGTTGGCCATGGCGAGATGAGAGCTTGAGCAGCTTCTTCTTCTTCTTCTTCTTCTTCTTCTTCAATGGGGGATTAGATTTGGCTTAGTTTTTGTTTTGATATTTTGGATTTTTTTGAGGGTCTGTGTAATTTTTTTTGGTTACAAGGGTCTGTGTAATTTGTGTGAGTGGAAATATTGGAGAAGGGGTTATGGTTTCTAACTTTCTATGGAGAAATAGAGAACTGGGGATTATGGTTTCTATGGAGAGAACTAGAAAATGGCTGAATGAGAGAGAATGGGGAGATCGGGTTTAGGTGTGTAGAATGGGCTGAAACAAATTGTGATCAAGTGTGGTGGAGTACATGTTAAACCTTAGACTTGACTACATGGACCAATTACACTAAGCCACATTGAATAAATAATGGAAGATTTTATTTATTTAATAATTCGGTACGGGACGGGATCTAACGGGATTTATTGGGCTAGTCCCGATCCCGGGCCCGTTTCTCTCGGGACGGTACGGGACGGGCCCAAACAGTAAAATTTTGATTTTAATCCCGGCCCGTCCCGGCACTTTTCGGGCCGGTTTCGGTACGGTATCGGGCTTTCGGTTTTAGGTGCCCAGCCCTAGCACCGTCAGCATGAGTTGAGTAGTTGCTTCCACGCCGAAGACAATGCTCACCGAATTGGAAGAGATAGGTTGATCATGCATCAGCATTGAACTACACAGTCAAGGTTATTATATAAATGCATACATTAGCTAGCTAACCAGCAAAACGTACTTGTTCTTTTTCAACCTTCTTTTGATACAAAGATAGAGATATAACTCCTTTATTTTCTTGTTTTTATATTGTGTTTGTTCCCCTCAATTGTGCCAGCACAAAAATCACAAAGTTACAACTAGGGTTTAGGGTTTAGGGTTGGCAGAGTTGTAAAATAATTTAAAATAAACAGTGAACCAATGCTTGGTATATGCCAAATTCAAGAGATTTTACATGAGTGTGTGAGGAAGCATGAATGGCACCGTCAGCATGAGTTGAGTAGTTGAGATGGAAAGCTTCCACGCCGAAGACAATGCTCACCTAATTGGAAGAGATAGGTTGACCATGCGATTCAGGATTGAATTACACAGTCAGGTTATTATATAAATGCATGCATTAGCTAGCTAACTAGCAAAACGTACTTGTTCTTTTTCAACCTTCTTTATACAAAGAAAGCAAAATCCTATGTCCTTAACTACCAAGGATCCTGACCATACATGGCATTTGGGCCATCAAATTTGCAGGACAATCTCCTAAGTATAATTAGGTACGTGCAGGTCTCATTCAATATAGTAGAAGGTAAGTAGGATTATATTGTTAGGGGAGTGCTGCCACCTCAAGACCTGTATGTTTTTTCTTTTGGTTTAGAAAAAACCCTAAACTATCTGTGCAATTCTGATTTAAATTTTGAAATAGAAAATATAATTTTTTTTTTTCTCTGGTTTGGTTTCCCTTTTCTTTTTCATTGAAAAAAGAAGATTTTGAATCATGTTTTGTATGACTATGAGTTTCACAAACACGAGTCCGGATGGTGGAGGAAAGACTAGATCTTCTTCCAATTTGTTTGAAGTCGCAAAAGATGGAAAGAGACTTTGATTCGAACACTGAGAGAGAATTTCTTGCTTCTATGACTTACACTTAGCAGCTGCCAGCTGCAAGTGCTCTCCTGACCTATTTTCATGTCTCAAACATGCAAAGCGTCTTTGTTCATGTGAAATGACTCATAGATATGTTCTTCTCCGCCACACTCTTGAGGAATTGAATATGCTGGTTGAAGCATTGGGAGGTTATAAGCCAAAAAAGTATATATGGACATCAAAGCACCATGGAGTAGTTTCTATAGACAACGCTGATATGCATGCAGCTAAGAAGCCTAAGCTGGATCAAGAAAGTGGCATGTACAAAATAAAGTCTTGTGATCCAAGGGGTACTTAATTTCCTTCAAGAACAATCAAACTTCTTGAAGCAAATCCAAATTTCTGACTCATAATATTAAAAACCAAACAAGAATAAAACACGCTCGGCACGATTCGAACCCACAATCGTCTGATTAGAAGTAAGACGCCTCATTAATTAGGCCACGAGCTTCGTTGCTTGTAGAGCCAAAAAAGAACCAAACTTGAGGTTTACTATTAAATTATTGATGCGCAACCCAACAAAAACCCTCGCAAATTGGACTTTTGAGAGGAAAGGAAAGAGACCAAAGAGAAGAGAGAGAGATAGCAATGCCATGGAACATCACTCTTTGGATGGCCGAGATGGTCTGGTTGGCTCTCACCGGCTGGATCCCCTCTTGCTTGACTGTTGCTGACGAGCTCGCCACCTCCCTCAGAACCGGAGATATCGGCCCTTTCAATGTCGGCTGATATTCCCCGATCACTCCCTTCCTTATGTAAGTTGATTTGTGTTGGGTATTTCATTTCTTATTAGAGAATTGTAAAGCAATAGGCATGCGAGGCTTATCCACCAAATTACGGTCCTTGTGTTGGAGCTCAACCTCTAAAACCCTTCATTTCCGATTCTCAAAATTTCATAAGATTGATAACTTTGCCACGCTCGCTAAGCCATCTAAGCCCAACAAACCCCACTTGAAACAACAACAACAAGAACCCAGCTCGTTTGGATCGCTGTTCAGTGAAATAACTGAGATTTTAGGGGCTGAACATGTCACTCTGGATAAAACCCCATCTGGGTTTTTTTTATTTCCAAGGAAACCCATCTTGGGGTTGGTGAGGTTGGGGAAGAGAATGCTAAGGTGAATGCACTGGGAGAAAAGGAAGATATAGCTGTTGTGGAGGAAACCAGATTCGAAAGCGTAGCTGAAACTGATGTTAGCCCAGTAGTTCGTGAGGTTACGAAGATTGTCAGGGCGGAAAATGGTTTGGTTTCGATGGAGGCTAGGAAACGGTTAGACGAGTTGGGTTTTCAGTTAGATTCAGAGATTGTTGACAAAGTTTTGAAGAGGTGCTTTAAAGTGCCACATTTGGCTTTAAGGTTCTTTGATTGGGTGAAGCTGAAAGAAGGGTTCTGCAAGAGAGTTTGGGCTGGTGGAGAAGTTGGTGGAGGATGGAAAGGAACTGGTGCGAGAAAGATGTTAAGACCTGGACCATTCTTATCCAGATGTATGGGAAGGCCAAGTTAGTTGGAAGAGCCTTGTTAGTCTATGAGAAGATGAAGAAATGCAGTTTTGAACCACACACAGTAGTTTTCAGAATGATGACACGTGCTGACGTGCACTTTGTGCTGCTGGAAAAGCCGACGTGGCAATGGAATTTTACAAGGAAATGGTACAGAAGGACATTGGACTTGATATCACTGTATAAGCTGTTATTGAACGGCATAGACTCACCAGTTGGTGTATGATGGACCAGTTGCAATGCAAATCGACTCACCATCCCAAAGTGAGTACTTTACCCCCTGGCTCTCTCTATTCTGTCTATTGAATCCATTTCACCAGTCTTTGAAAGCTCATTTTGTGAACACTTATGGCAGGAACTCAAATGGTGTTGTAGAAGAACCCTGATTTGGTTGGCTTTGCTTTGATTCAACGGAAACTTGGCAATAGAGCGGAGTTCAAATGTGTGGAATGTAATTTATGATATTCGAGATTAATAGCAATGATTGATGACATTTGAAAGTGTATCATATGGATCATGATGTTTCCTGAGATGGGAGATGCTGAAATTTTCAGTATCATGTTTTCTTGTGTTAGCTAAAGGCAGCAGTAATTAGTTGAAAATAAAATCTCAGTCTTCTAACAACATAAAATAGAATAAGAAAAGAGAGAAATCTTGGATTTGGAATGAGCATCCTGTCTTATAATACTCTCAGGCAACTGCTGCCTGAGGAAAGCTAAAGCGATAGGGTATCACTACAAATTTACAAAATACAATGACTATTAGTCATCTGCCAATCTATGGTATAATCTTAATTCCTGCCATTGAACGCTCGTATTCTTTCCTAAAACGCAAGAATATCACTACAACCCTCGTATATACATCCTAAAACAAAAGTCACTAAGCTTGACTTGCGCATGTGGCCTACCCCTTAAGCTTCTCAAGCATGCACAGAATCACAAGATGCTATATGCACCCAACCTGGAAAAAACAGACAAGAGCAAAGATCAGCCATCAGCTCAAACAAGTTTATCAGATGTAATTATGGCTGTTGTAGCTACAATAAGAATTGAGCCCTTGCATACAACTTCATCACAACTCGAGTAAGATTCATTGAAAAAAAAAAAAATTGACTTATCAATAATCAGATCCATCATATTAGCAGACCTTCCTAATATTCATTTATCAATATGCAGTTACTTCACCCATCCTTTTGAGTCATTCTAATGCAATTCAGTATAGAGGCTATAAAACAACAGTTCTAAGTGCAAAATAGAAGCGAACATTAACACATTTATTTTGTATACATTAACATATACCGTTCATCCTAACTATCACTATACATACCTGTAGGATTTCATACTAAATCAATCACCCTCAAATTACCTTTGGCATACTATGACTGAACTGATATGATAGCAGCTGCCATAAACAATGCTTCTTTTCCAAGTGGCAAAATCTCCATTTTCCTGAACCATTAACATTATAATAAAAGGTACACGGTAAGGATAAATGAGCCTAATTAAAAAACAGAAAAAATTTGATCAATATCTGATGAGGGTTGAAGTACAACACATGCTACTGAACGACTTAACATTGCAAGCCTCATTGTAAAATCCATTTGGATATTCTATCATAGAATACACACAAGCACCTACACAGGCACTAGATAGACGTCTATTTAAATGCTTCGTTACCATAACAGAGTATATGCATAGCTAGGAGGCTAGAGGCACAGTAGGTGAGATGCTACTCAAATCATTGTCATGGTGAGTATCCAACTGAACAAGAAAGACGACTCATGCAATTTCTTAAGAAATTTGCAAATACACGCAGTTTATTTGTACGGTACCCTCTTAAAGCCGTTGATTGCAATAACCATACACATAAATACACAATCAAGAATGTTATGAAAAAAATGACACATCACACCCTAGAAAGCCAAATTTATAGATATTTCTGAGAAAGTATTCTGTTGATAGCAAGAACATTCACCTGAAGGCCGTGTGCTAAAAGCAACTGAGCTAGTTCTGGCCTAATCTTTTTTATGGTGGTTTTTGTGCTGGTGACATTTGAAAAGCACTTCAATGCTCCATTGAATGATGCATCATCTGTAGGTCATTTGATCTACGAGTTCGAACAGAAGGCTACAACATGCAGAGTGTGATTAGTTAAATGATGATCAATCAGGACTCAATCAGGACAGAGTGCAATTCAACAATTTCAATAACCATAATGACATAACAAGTCCTTCAGGAATACAAAAACAAAGAAAGTAACACCATAGATAAAGGATGTCATGACAATACAAGCAGAAGGACCTTCGTTGGGTGATTTGGACACATAACTGGTTTTCTATAACTTTGAAAGCTCATCTTACCAACATATTTCCACAAATACTGCACAACTATCTCAAGCTTCCATTTAGGTTCATTGAAAACCTACAGTGCATCCTCATGAAAAAGTGGCAGCAAAAAAAGTGTCCAACTTATCATAAATAGTCAAAATTTAAGGTGATAAAATCTGTAACTCTCACCATTAAAGTTTAAGGGAGATTTCAAACATGTTCCGTTTGTAGTCAAACATACTGACTGGACCATATGCTTCAGAGCATACACAAATACAGAAACAGAACGAACCATAAATGGAAAATGGAAAGATATATGAACCTGAAGAAATGAGTCAAGAATATCCTTATCGAAAGTTAGCTCATCCAGAACTATCTCCAGCAGAGGAGTTCTGCACCAAACCCAATAGCACATTGGTTTTCAACAAATGAATGACGATCATAGAAAAGCAACAGAAAAATTAATTATATCAAGAAAAAGAAACAAGTACCTGACACCATCTGCTCTTGTAGTAGACCCTTGCATTTCTGCTGTCTTCTTCGACAAGTCAAGCTCCATAATCTGAACATCCCAAATTAGTGTAGACAGTGAAACTGATTCGCAACTATGAACTATCCATTAAGACATTGCTGAGGGGCTTACCATTATCAGAAACTTCTGCATGGCTATACAGGTATTCTTTCCTATCTGAAGCAAAGCAATTGTAGCAGCAGTATCAAAATTTTCAGCTGGTTGTGCCATAAACTTCTCTGAACTTATCAGATCATCAGTGAATCCAGCATTGGTTTGATACAGCTTACACATAATGGCCAACCAATCCTTCATCAAGTTTTTGTAGTTTATCTTTCTTGATACCTTCAAAAGATAATTTAAGTTTGAGTAAGCATCATGATATAAATATTCTATTAACAACTACTGTATCGATGATAGAATACAAGATTCTTCACTATTCATCGGGATTCATGGGTCAAGAGAGAAATACATACCAAAAGCATGTTGAGCAAAGACTCTCAGAAGGACCCAGTTTGCAGTTTCTGCATCCAATAATGAGCAACTTAACCCTTCAACAAATCTAGACATAATTAAAAAATAAAATTAAAAATGAATTTACCTGCATAGATACAGTTGCAAGGTTGAAAATCTCCTTCAAGAGCGTTAACAAGGTATTGAAACAGCAACATGTTCCCTAAGGACTGTAATGAAACAAGGTTAAGAAAGACCAAAAGGAGGAGGAAACTTTTGTTAGATAGTGAATGGAAATCTAGTGAACACATAATGCTTTTGCAGTGAATAACCTAACAAACCTTCAACTGTCGCACAGGCTTCTTTGAAAGGACAATAACATATAGAAAAATCTGAGTTATGAAAGAAATGTTCAGACCATAACTACATTTAAAGTGCTGGCATGAATTGAACCTGATTAAATCATTGACTGATATTTTTGTCTACAACATTATGCAGAGACAGGATTCATTTATTGGTAAAAGTACATTTAATTGTATCACTGTAATTAGTTTCGCTACAACAGGGTTTATTTCTGCCTACAACATTGTCCTACTTTTGGAAAATAGAACTGAAATCCCTGCCTTCTGTAGTAGATCATTTCTATTGCTACTTCTGCCTACAAGGATATTCTACAATTATCCTATCATTGGAAGCAGATCCATTTGCAGCTTTATGCAAAAATGCCGGTACAACCAAAATAATAATGTCATGGCAATCCATAGACTAGTTTCAAAATAGTTTGTGATAAACAAAGTATATAGACACTAACAGCAGTTTGGGTTGAGAAACATGGAAAACAGGAGAAAATATTAAAATTGTCTTGTTTGGATTACTATATGTAAGGAGAAATAGAGAAAAGAGAAGTGAGAGCCTTATTTTCTCTTTTTGCCCACTTTTATTTTCTTCCAGAATAGAAATATGTGGACAGAACAAGATATTGATATCTCGGTGTTTGACTGTTTATTATTCCAAAAGTGTCTGCAATTAAATACCTGCTCTTTCAATTTAACAATCCAAAGAAGAGATAGTTAACTTCAGAATATTCCCTGCCCTTATCTTCTCCTCTCTTGTCTTCTCTTCTCTTCCCCTATACCTATTCTATCTCTTCTCCTAACTAAAAGATCAAGCCCAGTGCAATTGAACTAACCTTTGTTTCTGAGGGTTGGAAGTTTGGTTCAGCAGTTGCATCAGTACGGTCTTCTATCAAACATTGGAAACCCTGCAGTTACCCAGAGACACTCCCATGAAGGTGGAAGGGCAATAGGTAAGCTATCAGAATCAATTATAAGAAATTAGAGCTCCCAATGAAAATAGATAGGAAAAAAAAAATATTAAGCAAACCGATAAATCTAATGCCAAAAGTTAATTTTAAACCGATAAAAATTAATCACTTTTTGGATTACATTGTTACTAATGCCAGATGCTCACTAATGCAAAAATGTGGTATACATTTGCAACCATAACTGAATATGAATTATTCCATATGCAAAAAGGTTTTTGAAAAAGACAGTTTCAAACTACTCAACAAAGTACTTTAACAAAGTACAGATGGAAGAGTTGTCATCAAAGTAAACAAGCCAAGCAAATTCTGCACATACATATGAGTACCCGTGAGTACAAAGATTTGCAGAGAAATAGAGAATGTTAATGAGAGCAAACTACAGGTCCATGAACTTCAAAATAAGATAAACTACAGGTCCAAATCGAATCTAACTTACAGAGGAGTCAACTGATCCCCCAGGATTATTAGCAGCTTCCCTCTCGCTACTAGAACTTTCAGAGCTGAAAACAAATGGCAACCAAGCCTAACAAGAACAAAGATTGGAACCAATTAGGACAGCACATGAGTCAGTTAAACACATATGGCAGAAATGAACCAGAAAAACCTCTAGTATCCTCATTCTCCACGATTAACATGCCTTTACTGGACGATTTCATTTCATCAACAACAGACAAATGCACCCGAGGGAAACACTAAAGAGAGAGAGAGCCATTCCTTTGCGAGAAACCTCTACACCATCAAATTACAACGAATCGGAAATCAATGCTTCAGAGGAGAAACTCATTACCTTATCTAACTCATTCAAAAGCTTAAAACTTGCCAAACATTAATCCATCAAGACATAAACACTATCAATTTCCTATATAGCCAAAAAGTTACTAATAATATTTAACAAAAGGTAATGCCTACTAGGTAGGTGGAGTTCCATTTTCGGGTACAAGCGAAGCGGCACAAACACGAACGGCATCGAGGAAAGCAGTTCCTGTTCACCAATTTCATCAATCACCAAATAAATACACAGCCTTTATAAAACACCATTTGATCCATGAGAAAGAACAACAGTGAAATCCGAGTACCAGACACAATTGAGTTGAAAATTTCATCTTTCATCAACGAAATCACTAGTATTTCAATTAGTAATTTTAATTTACCCTCGGAGATCAGATTCAGTAAAAATAAGCCAACGAAATCGAAAAAAGGGGAATAGGGCTTTACGGTAGTCGTTGGCGTAGTGAGTGTCGTCGGCTTTGGCCAAGATGTTCTCTTCTAGGGCTCCGGCGGTGGTTCTCTTACTGCTAGGCTTCTCCATCTTTTGGATCCCAAAAAAAAGGAATTGGAAGCCCTAAATTTGATTTGGGACTGAGAGCTAAGAATTGAGGGGGGGGGGGTGTTGTTCCCGCCAATAAGCCAAGCAGTGTACGACGTCGTTCTGCTTAGAGAAGTAATTGAGAAAAAGGGTTTTATTTTGGGTGAAAGCCGAATATCCGAACCAACTAGACTACAATGGATTTATCATTAACTTCGCATGATTGTCCCTATTTATATTCTTTTGTTTCTTTATAAAAATAAGGATTAAATACTTGTTACTCCTCGTACTTTTCCCTGAAAAACAGTTTGGTCCCTCGCCTTTTAAATTAAACTGAATAGTCCTTATTCTATCAAATTCTCATATAACAAGTCCAAAATGATCCGAAATGACTATTATGCCCCTCATTTCCTATTTTTTTTATTATTTTAATTTTTTTCTCTATTTTTTTAATTTTTCTCCCCTTTTTTTTTATATTTTCTCTCTCCCCTGACCTCTCTCTCCCTCGACCTCTCTTCTTCTTCTCTTCCTCTGCAACCACCGGAGAACACCAGCGCCGCCCTCTCCTCGGGCTCCCCCGCCTCCACCGCCGAGAAGCTCCAGAACGCCTCCGTCCACACCCGATCTGAGCTCTCCGACCCCCTCCGCTCCATCACCGCCCTCACTCTCCAGCTCTCCAAAACACGGTCGGCTCCGGCGGATTCAACGATTACGTCGGCATCTTCAGCGGCGGAGTCACTAGAGATCTCAATGGTTGGCTTTCGAAGAGGCCCGAATGGAAGGCGATGTGGGGGAGAGACCATTTCTTGGTTGCAGGGAGGATTTCATGGGATTTCAAGGCCTTCGCTCGGGTCAAACTCAAACTCAGCCGAGCCGATCGAAGCCGATTCATGATGGATGGATCGTGGACTGCAGCTGTGATGCGGCGAATTCACGAGCGCGTAGTTGGATCCAGCCGTACTGCTGCTATCTCCTCCACCAGTCATGTGTGGCTTCTCGGCGTTTGCTATAAGTTCGATGAGTCCGAGTCCGCTCCACTTGCATTCGAACACGATTTCTCGTCGAGAATCTTGATGACGTATCGAAGAGGATTCGATTCGATTGAGGGTGGGGATTCCAAGTGTTTTAGCAGCGATGTGAATTGGGGGTGTATGATTCGGAGCAGTCAGATGCTTGTGGCTCAGGCATTGCTTTTCCACAGGTTGGGAAGGTCTTGGAGGCTGCCTATCGACAAGTCTTGCGGCTTGGATCAAGAGTATGTTGAGATCTTGCGTCAATTTGGTGATTCCGAAGCTGCGGCTTTCTCCATCCACAATCTGATTGAGGCTGGCAAGGCTTATAACCTTGCTGCCGGTTCCTGGGTTGGCCCTTATGCTATGTGCCGCTCGTGTTCTCCGGTGGTTGCAGAGGAAGAGAAGAAGAAGAGTGGTCGAGGGAGAGAGAGGTCAGGGGAGAGAGAGAAGGAGGGAGAGAGAAAATATAAAAAAAAGGGGAGAAAAATTAAAAAAATAGAGAAAAAATTAAAATAATAATAAAAATAGGAAATGAGGGGCATAATAGTCATTTCGGATCATTTTGGACTTGTTATATGAGAATTTGATAGAATAAGGACTATTCAGTTTAATTTAAAAGGCGATGGACCAAACTGTTTTTCAGGGAAAAGTACGAGGAGTAACAAGTATTTAATCCTAAAATAAATTAGGTATTGTTTTGAATAATTCCTAGATTCATCCAACAGCCAAACTTGGATATTTCTGTTTCTTTATAAAACCTAGGTAATGTTGTTCATCCTCAAAAGATAATTCTTAGGTTCCTCAGTTTACCTAGGAGGTGAACCTGTTCATTCAACGGTCACCCAGCCGGCCATGAGTATGGGAACAAATGACATTATCCAAAACTACTACTTGGAACCAACTCGCTCGAAGCAGTTCACTGTGGAACAGTGTCAAAATTACTTGGTCTCTTGCATGGTTCATTAATTCAGGTTGCTTTGGTTTGAAACATTTGCTTGTAATTTGTCACATAAATGTAGCACAACAATCATGTTCTGTCCCAACTTTCTTGCAGGCAATGCATAGGCTAGGAGGCAAAAGATTGGCTGTTGTTGGAGTTCCACCATTGGGGTGCATGCCACTTGTCAGAACACTAATGGGCGAGACCAAATGTGTGGAAATTTATAATAAAGTGTCATTCACTTTTAATTCCAAGATTCAAAAGAAATTATAGAAAATTACCAAAACATCTGGAATGAATATTGCGTTTGTTGATGCTCATGGTATTGTTGAAAGTGCCACGAACAACCCACAATTGTATGGTTGGTGAATTTCTTTGTTACTTCTGTCGATTAATAATTAATCATGCATATGAGAAAAACTTGAAATTTTTTTTTGGCATGTCTAACTGAAACTTCAAAGGGTTTTGTGGGACTGGAACTATAGAGTTTGGAGAATCATACAGAGGATTAAAAACATGCACTGATCCAGCAAAGCATGTATTCTGGGATGCTGTTCATACGAAATCGTTGCTGAGAAAGCTTTGCAAACTCTTGATGGCATAGAAACTTTGGGACTAATTAAACTTTGGATAAAAGGTACATATAGTTCTTGTGATTTGGAGTAATGCTCTAATTAGGTCGGACACAAAAGAAAGAGAGAAAGCGATGGCAACCCTTATTATTTTGCATCAATAACAGAAGTACTAGTTAAATACAGATCTCAATCAAGTTCTAGCTCAACATCTTAATGAAACTATTTTGACGATGATCTCACTCACTTATCCTTCTAGCTAGTACGTACAGATGGAAAACTCTGTCGAGGGATTTGGTTGGGTTAGCCAAGTGCTTAATGTATTGATTCACTTGACTCGTAAATTCTATGCATCAACGTCGACCTTTAATTCATTTTCAAGCAATTCATTCAGGATTTTCAAGATGTACAGTGTGTGTAACAATGTTGGATGCATTGTGTTCGACTAAAATAATTAAGAAATAACAATTTGATGATCCCTCGTACATGTCAATTATTAGAATATGGTCATTTCGGTACACTACGTACATATAATTCTGCATTAAATTTAGGGAATTTCAATCTTGGAGTAGAGAGCCTCAAGGCGTCATTTGGGTTTAGGGATGAAAGACATGGTAGCCTTTGGTAAAAAAAATAAAAATAAAACAATGGTAACCTTTGGAAATGCTATCGTGGCACAAAAGATAGTTTTTCAAATTTTTGGTTGAATTCCACTAATCTCTCTGCTCGATCTATTACTTGCGTTAATGATCGTTGATTTCTTTAAACAATACCTCCTATTGTTTTTCACACTTTCCTTATTGGATCTGGATCTGGAATTGTGTTAATGGTCGTTGATTTCCTTATTGCTCTATTACTCGCGTTGAAAACTTCTTTTGGGTTGATTTTGGATTTGATAATGTACTCCTTTAATGAGTTAATGAAGTTCTTTTCAATAAAAAATGAAAACCCGGCCATGAAGCAAAATAGAAATCAAAGACATAAGAAACAGTTTTTCTCTTCTACGTCAATCATTTTTAGGAAACATAAGGTCATCTTTTTCAAACCATACCCCAATTTGAGACCCCAAAAAACTAATAGTTGGAGTTAGTATAGCTAGCGTAGCGTGTCTTGAAACAATTTGTCAAGAAATAGATAGGGTTAATAAAGAGTTTTGTCATCCACATCTTTTTAGGAGATCAAAAACAGATTCAAAATTTATTTTGGGTTGATTTTGAATCGATGATGAGAACCCATGAAGGAAAATAAAAACCAAAGACGTAAGAAACAATTCTTCTCTTCCACGTCAATCATTTTTAGGAAACATAGGGTCATCTGTTTCAAACCATATCCCAATTTAAGACCCAAACTAATAGCTGGGGTTAGTATAGCCAGCGTACCTTGAAACAATTTGTCAAGAAATACGTAACCTAACAGATAGAGTTGATTTTAAAGAGATAATCAGACACCCATGAAACAAAATATTTAAGAAAAAGTTATCTTTTTACGTCATATGCTCATTGTCCTATAAATGACCATCACTTTGTACATTTTGCGCGCATCAACTAAACTGACATACTTATCAGAAACCAGCTTACCACCTTAAGAGATGGCAGGTTATGTCGATAGCAGAAACCAGCTTGCCACAACAATCATTATAATTCTCTTCTTATCGTCATTGGCCCATGCAAACGACGTCGACGTTGCCGAGATCTTCAACCAATGGATCATCAAGTGTCCAACATCAGAGGGTGTACTCAACCGAGGTTCACAAACAAAACCGTTTTGAGATATTCAAAGCCAACTGGGAATATGTCGAGAACTTCAAGAAGATCGGCAACAAGACCTATACCTTAGGTCTGAATAAGTTCTCAGACTTAAGCCCGGAAGAATTCCTGGAAATTTATAGCTGCGGCACAGATCCCACTCCCACCATGCCAGTACCCACTCAAACTCGACCTCCACATATCCTCATGTCGGCATGGATTATCTTGACTATGAGGCATGCTATGAATCAAGGGACTGGACGGAGGATGGATATGTGAGCCCCCCCGGAATCAAACTCCGTACTGTGGTGATTACCGAAACCCGAGCCCCCCTGGGAATCAAACTAGTTTATTTAATATCTCATGCTGTTTCTTTCGCTCAAATTAACTAGGTTTTTGACTGGAAATTTTCAACTTTACTGGCTTTGAACTTTATATATCCTTCCTAATTTAGTCGTCAAGATTTCATCTAGACCATTATATTATCACTTGCAAGCAAACCATCATTTCATCATTGCATGGCATGAGTATTTGAAATGATAATACCACAGCCTCAAAATGGAATTCAAGCAGAGGAAGAGAAGTATGGGTAGTAAGTTTTATCTACATATATATATAGAGGTTAATTTGGGGGTCTAACAAGTAACAACTAATATAGGTAGTGTGGTTTTATTCATTTTCAGTCATCAATGACAATTCATAAATCTCTTTCTTGCACTTAAGTTCCAAGCTAAACTCTCTCTTCACAACCCGATAAGGCGGTGTGGGATTCGATTGCATTTAGGACCTAGCAAGTAATAAGGCTTTGAACTCTTAGAATTTATGTTTTCGGATCAAAAGTAGTGTGCACGACAGTTGATATTGAATCCTTCTATATATGGCAATGAGCCCACAACGGTTAAGGTCCTATGGACTTTTTAATTGAAGAAAATCAAAGAAGTTAACAAATGGCCAAATGGGGAAGAAATCTAGAATTTTTAATGCATTATGCTTCAGCCTAGCTAGTTCTTAGGGTTTGTGTAAGCATATTTTGCTATTACCATTCAATACATGATTTTCCATTGTCACAAGGAAAACAAATGATGCAGATAGGCTTGGAGAATGATTCTCCTATCTTCCCGGTGGTTCAAGGAAACAAAGAAGAAGATCACAGAATCGGATCAAAAAGATCAAGCAGAATTGATTCACTGATCTTGAGTTTAATATGGTATTCATTCCATATCATTTTGCATGATTTTAAATTGATATGCATATTGGTTAGATTGATTCAATATTCTCATTTGCATTAAAGAGTTTTTCTAACATGCATATCAATTTGAGATATTGATTGATCTTGGTTAGGAAAGATTCGATTGCATATTCAAAAACAGTTTTAAACCTTCCTATATTTATCGTAATTGATAATTAAGACAAGATTCGATTGAGGGGGAGTGTTTCTCCCTTATAAAAGGTTTCGAAACTGAAGTTAGGGTGTGGGTTTTTTTTATGCATAAAATTGTTCTCTTTTGAACTACTTGTTTTGTTCAAATCAGTTTCTGAAAAACCCTCTTTACTTGTTTCATGTATTCCATTGCATAATCGTTCATATTTACTCTCAAGATCAGTGATTCATTTGAGAGCAAGGAAGGTTGAAGATAGATTATCTAGAATGTTGTATTAGGAGTTAGAACAGTTGTAAAACAAGTTAGCATGTGTTGCTAAGTGAAAGTGTTTGTTATGAACAACACTACTTGTATTCTGTAAACTCTAGTGTTTCATATTGGATTGCCTTTTCGTGTTGGCTACGTTAAAAGCCACGCAGTGAAGTTTCCTCAGTGGAGAGGTTTACACTGCGTTAGCAAATCTCCGTGCTATGAATCGTATTTTCTTTGGATAAATTCATATACGTAAAGTTCCTTCTAATATTTGTTCCATCTAGTATTTTCAGTTTGTAAATTGACTTCTTACTTTCCTTCCCTTTAATTTTTATCATGAATGCACGAAGGTGCATGCTGGGCATTTACGACCGCAGCAACAGTGGAAGGGATTGCATACATAAAGAGAAATAGCTCAGTTCAACTATCCGTGCAGCAAATCGTTGATTGTGATAAGTGGTCTAACCTAGGCTGCAGAGGCGGTCTCGTAACGGATGCATTTGACTACGTAAAACGGAACGGAGGCCTCACCAGTGCCGACAATTACCCACATGATGCTAAGGATGGAATATGCAATCTCGATAAGGCAAAACAATTTAAAGCAAGTATTACTGGGTTTGCTCGCGTGTCGCCGAATGACGAGTATGAGCTGATGAGTGATGATGGCAATATGCCAGCAGCCGGTAGCGGCCGATATTAAGACGACAGATGATTTTCAGTTTTACACTGGTGGAGTATTCAGTAAAAACTGTGGAAATGGGGTGATAAACCACTCTATGACCATTGTTGGAATGGGGGAGACTGATGACAGCGTAAAGTACTGGAAACTGAAGAACTCATGGGGTCAGGATTGGGGCGAAGGAGGGTACATGAGAAAGATCAGAGGAACTGGCAAGCCAGAAGGTCATTGTTTCATGACTTCATCAATGCGAGAGCTTCTTATCCCAGAATTGATTGACGATGAGAATATGGGACACATTTTCCAATAATTGGGAATTTCTTCCTTAATTTAGATCAATTAATACCCAATGGGAACTTTTCCTTTTCCTACTATTATATGTTGACTTGTGAGTCATGTTGTGTAGAACAAGTTTGCTTGCATATAAAGTAAACTTGTAGAAGAAGGAAACTTGGAGAACAAGATGTGTAATGTAGTAGTGTAGGGCTTGTATATATACCCCCATTTACACCATTGAATCAACATCAGAAAATTCATCACTCACAAATATTTCTTCCTTTCCATTTCATATTTTGACTTGGTATCAGAGCAAAGATCCGAGAGGACTTTGTCTCTTTGTTTTTCCTTCATTCTTCTTTCCTCACACTCTGGGGTAAGATTGTTCCTTCCTCTAATTCGGAGGTTAGGATTGTTCTCTGTCTTTTAGAAGGTGAATTTTATCCTTGTAACGTCGAGCTTACTCGCCCAACACCACTAGGTCCATCCAATTAATGCGATGTCTAGGCCAATGATCGAATAAGAGAAAGGTAACCGAAAGGTTGAAAAGTGAGCATTGCTCCACCAAAATCTTAACCCTCCTTATCTGGTCGCATTAAAAGGAGTTACCGAAAGGTTGCGCGATAGGCAACACTCAAGGATCAGATTTCTTTTCTCTTTACTTAGGAAGTACTGCTGCTTCTTGACTAGTCGATTAATCCCTCTCGACTTGTCAAACATACCTTCTGTCTCAATTCCGCTGCATATTGTTTTTTCGTCGGTATTCCAATGGCTGGCCTTGATGCTCCACTTCTAGAAGGAGGGAATACTAGCAATTCCGGTATTCAAAAAGTTGAAGTCTCCGTTCAAAACCCAGATTCTTCATCAGGTTCATTCGGAGGAGCAAAACTGAATGGACCTGGGAATTACAGGACATGGAAGAAGATGATTTCCGCTCACCTTCGTGGAATCCATAAGATGGGTCATGTCACCGGTACCATTAAAGCACCGGCGAATGAGGAAAGTGAAGAGTATGTCAAGTGGGAAGATGCTGATGGACTTGTACTGTCAATTCTGTACAAGGCCATGACTGATGAGGTGATCCAATTGATCATTAGGTGTGATACTGCTGCAGAAGTTTGGAAGACACTCAATGATCTCTATCTGAATGAATCTGATTTTTCTCAGATCTATGAGTTGTTGTGCAATGCAACAAGGATGAAGCAGGATGGGCAAGCAGTTTCAATGTTCTACACCCAACTGAAAAACATTTGGGCCGAGATTGATCAACGGCGACCAAACAAATTGAAGAATGCTGAGGATATTACTTGGTACCGGAAGGAGAAGGAGTTGAAGCGTGTGCACCAGTTTCTGAGTGGATTAGATGCTAGACATGACAGTGCCAAGGGAGAGTTGTTGCGTCGGCAAGAGCCTCCTTCCCTCACTAAGGCTTTTACCTACATCCGCAAGGATGAGTCTCAGCAAGGTAGCACAAAGGCAGTTCATTCTGAAATCTCCAGCCTGACAATCCAAGCTAAGCCCCCACGGGCTCAAGGTCCACCTCCTGGCTTCAGTACACCACAATCAAGATTACATCCCATGACTCAGGGTTGTTCTCCAAGCAGGTCTGTATGTCAACATTGCAAACTGACTGGACACACCAAGGAGACTTGTTATAAGTTGGTTGGGTACCCTGCTGGATACTTCAGCAAACCCAAACCAACTGAACCTCGAGGTTGAGGAAAGGCAGTTGTTCATCTTGTTCAGAGTTCAGAGTACTTTGGAGTCGCTGGGCAAGATCATACCACAGGCAGTGATGGCCCTCCCTCAGTCTCAATGGTTGTTAGAGGTACTGGTAAGATTGGTATGGCTTTAAAAATTTCTAACTTTGTAGGTTCAGATACTTGGATTATTGATTCTGGTGCTTTAGATCATATGACCTATGATAGGAAGTATTTCATCACCTTATCCACCCCTAATGTGTCATATGTTACAAATGCCAATGGTGAATCCTTTCCTGTCCTAGGTATTGGGTCCATAAGAGTCACACCTACCTTAGTATTGCATGATGTATTGTATGTGCCAGACTTGTCTCACCACTTAATCTCAGTTCCCCAACTGAATACTCACTCCTTGTGCTCTGTGACATTTTTTCCCATGTATGTGGTGTTTCAGGATCTTCTGACCAGGGAAATCATTGGCAAGGGGTATATGAGGGGGAGACTGTTTCATCTGGATCAAGCTTATGCTGAGGAAAGACCAAGGAAGAATGTCCCAGTTGCTTTGACTTTGACTTCTAGAGAGCTTAATGAAGTCTGGTTATGGCATAGATGCTTAGGGCATCCGTCATTCAGCGTAATGCGTAAAGCTATGCCCTCTTTATTTGTTGGCATTGATGAGTCGTCCTTATATTGTGAAACTTGTGTTTTGACGTAAAGCCATAGAGTCAACTATCCATTGAGTCTTTCTAATAAAAGTTCTATGCCTTTTGAGATTATTCACTCTGATGTGTGGGGACCTTCCAGAGAACCCACTGTTTCTGGAATGCGTTATTTTGTCTTGTTTATTGATGATTGCACTCGATTATCATGGGTAGCATTGCTTAAGTCTAAGGATGCTGTGTTTTATGCTTTTCAAGCCTTTCAAAAATTGATTCAAACATAGTTCAATGGTCATATCAAAGTTTTTCGTTCTGATAATGGGGGGGAGTTTGTTAATCATGATTTTCAGGAATATTTCCAAGAAAAAGGTATAATCCATCAAACCACTTGTCCTCAAACACCTGAAAAAAATGGTGTGTCTGAGCGTAAAAATCGTCATCTCCTAGACATAACACGAGCATTGCTATTTGGTGCTCATATGCCCAAGTCTCTTTGGGGTGAAGCGGTTCAAACTGCCTCACATCTTATTAATTGTCTTCCTTCCAGTGTTCTTCAGGGGCGCATTCCCTTTGAAGTCCTATCAACCCGTGTCTCTATTCCTTCCTTCCATAATCTTCCTGCTCGTGTCTTTGGTTGTGTTGCCTTTGTCCATATACCCAAAAATCAGAGGTCAAAGTTGGATGCCCGAGCTCTCAAATGCGTCTTTGTAGGTTATGGTTCTCATCAGAAAGGCTATAAGTGCTATCACCCACCTATACGAAAGTTCTATGTCACCATGGATGTGTCATCTTATGAAGATATGTGTTATTTCTTCCCCAACAACACCTCTCTTCAGGGGGAGAATGAGTTTTTTGAAGAGATGTTTGTTGGTGGAGAGTTAAAGAAGAATAAAGACGCAGAAGAAGAGAGTATTGACATCCCGAAATCAACTAGTCAAATCGACCAGTCGAACGAGGAAACTGGCGAAATGGGCAGAAGTGTACTCGACCAGTCAAAGGAAATTTTTGACCAGTCGATTCTGAAGCTGAAGAGGAATCTATTCCAGCTTCCCCCTCATCTGATACTTCACCTCCTGATGGTGAACTTTCTGGTCAAGAAGCTCCATCTCAGGTATGTCCAGTATCTTCACCTAGTAACCCTGTAGAATCTGTATCTTATACATATGTGTTACCTAGTAGAACTACCCGTGGTCAACCAGCAAAAAAGTATGAACCTTCCATAACTGCTAAAGCCAAATATCCAGTAGCTAACTTTGTGTCACACCATAGGTTATCTAAACCTTATGCATCATTTGTGAATCAAATATCCTCTGTATCTGTTCCTAACAAAGTGCAGGAGGCTTTGGGAGACCCAAAGTGGGCCAAGGCAATGGAGGAAGAAATGGAGGTGTTAGAAAAGAATCACACCTGGGAACTTGTACCACTTCCTCGTGGTAAAAAGATTGTTGGGTGTAGATCGATTTTTACTGTTAAGCATAATGTCTGGCACAGTAAGTAGGTATAAGGCAAGGTTGGTGGCTAAGGGGTTCACTCAGACATATGGGATTGACTATGATGAGACTTTTGCTCCGGTAGCCAAGATGAATATTGTTCGGGTGTTGTTGTCACTTGCAGCTAATCTGAATTGGCCACTTCATCAATTTGATGTAAGAAATGCTTTCCTTCATGGGGAGTTAACTGAAGAAGTATACATGGGTCTTCCTCCTGGGTATGCATCAGATACACATGGTGATGTTGTTTGCAGATTGAAGAAATCCCTTTATGGACTTAAACAGTCACCCCGGGCATGGTTTGGCAGATTCACTCAGTCCATGAGACGCTTTGGATACAAGCAGAGCAATTCAAACCACACCTTATTCTTAAAGCACCAAAAGGGGAAGGTAACTGTGCTTATTATATATGTGGATGATATGGTAATAACAGGAGATGACTTGGTAGAAATTGGAAGTCTTCAGAAGAAGTTGGCTTCTGAGTTTGAGATGAAGAATTTGGGAGATTTGAAGTACTTCTTGGGGATTGAGGTAGCCAGGGGGAGAGATGGCATCTTCTTATGTCAGCGAAAGTATGTGTTGGATCTCTTGGCAGAGACATGCATGTTGGATTGTTCTCCGATTGACACTCCAATCGAACAAAATCGCAAACTAGCAGAATATCCTGATCAGGTTCCAACTGACAAACCAAGATACCAGAGGTTAGTGGGACGCTTGATATATTGGTCACACACTAGACCTGATGTTGCTTATGCAATTAGTGTTGTGAGTCAGTTTATGCATAATCCAAGTGAACGGCATATGGAGGCAGTGGTAAGAATCTTGAGGTACTTAAAGTCAGCACCAGGAAAAGGTTTAATGTTTTCTAAATATCAGCACCTCGATGTTAGTGGATATACAGATGCAGATTAGGCCGGTTCTATCACAGACAGGAAATCTACATCAGGGTACTTCACCTTTGTGGGAGGAAACCTTGTTACTTGGAGAAGTAAGAAGCAAAAGGTTGTTGCAAGGTCAAGTGCTGAAGCTGAATATATAGGTATGGCACATGGAGTGTGTGAACTTCTGTGGCTACAAAATTTACTTCGAGATTTGGGTTTTAAGCCTAAGTCAGCAATGCAATTGTACTGTGATAACAAAGCAGCTATTGACATCACATAATCCTATACAACATGACCGAACGAAACATGTGGAAGTTGATCGACGCTTCATTAAGGAAAAGCTGGATGCAAAGTTAATTAATCTCCTTTCCTTTTGTTCCAAACGAGGAGCAATTAGCGGATATACTTACCAAAGCTGTATCTAGCAAGTTGTTCCATGACTCACTAGGCAAGTTGGGTCTTCGGGACGTTTATGCCCCAACTTGAGGGGGAGTGTTGACTTGTGAGTCATGTTGTGTAGAACAAGTTTGCTTGCATATAAAGTAAACTTGTAGGAGAAGGATCTTGTAGAAGAAGGAAACTTGGAGGACAAGTACACTTGGAGAACAAGATGTGTAATGTAGTAGTGTAGGGCTTGTATATATACCCCCATTTACACCATTGAATCAACATCAGAAAATTCATCACTCACAAATATTTCTTCCTTTCCATTTCATATTTTGACTTTATATATGTATGAAAATAAAGGTAAACATTATAAATGGTGTCTAATTTGAAGTTTTACTCAATATCACTCTCGTAGTTTTAAAATGTTTAATGTCACAAGCTCACACTTGTAGTTCACAAAATTAATCAATATTAGTCTAAGTTATTTTCTTTGGCCACATACATGTTATGTGCACGGTTATATTGGTCTTTGCTCTTAATTATTATTCATTTTATTTTTTCAATTGAAAGGAAAAATTCTAATAATAATCAAGAGAAGATTAAAAAAAAAAAAAAAAACTGGATATTGATTATTGAATTTTGCAGAAAAATAAAAAATAAATAAAGATGAAGCACATATCTACCAAATGGATTATAGAATCACACGAAGTAATTAAGAAATAGAGAGTTGTCGACTATCAAATATTCAACTTTGAACATTCCCTTTATTATTACAACGAAAAATATCAGAAGTATTCTAGAAATTGACATCCACCCAACCAGAAAGGACCTCACAACCCTTGAATTTCATCCCCTCGTCTAAGATACCACTGAAGACAGAACATTTATATATGACAGTACTAGGGGAATGGGGCGACGACTCATCCTTGACCTCAATGTCAAGAAGATAATTGAATCCTCGTACCACTTGACTCTCACCCTTGAGAACGCTCTGGAATACCAACTTCTTGTGGGATTGTTTGCTGATTTCAGAAACTGCAAACTCCGCGATCTCTTTCAGATAGGGTTTGTTGAGATTTCGGATGGGACCCCAGCCACCGGAGAGCCAGAGTTGGTCAGCAGCGATGAAATGGGAGAGGAGGAGGAGGAGAAGGCAGTGACCCATCATTATGGTGACGTTGATTTTCTTCGTTCAAGTTTGGCTTTGGAATAGAGAAGGTGGTGGATGTAAGGAAAGAGATCGAGTTGGGGCTAGGTGGTCGGCTAGGGCTGATATAAGTATATAGATATTTTGTTCTGACGGTGCATTAGAACCAATTGTATACGTAACCTACCTTACTAAAGATGAGCTGTTTAAATAATCAAAAAAAAAAAAAAAAAAAAAGATGAGCTGTTTAGTTCATCAAAAAGAAAAAGAAAAAGATTGGGCTTAGTTATAGCTCAATCACATAGAAGTCTAAGCCCAATTTGCACCAATATTAAGTTAATTGTTTTAGAATGAGAGATTTGAGAGAGATTGATGAGAGAATTGTGTATTTTATTATTGAGATAGGGCTCCTATTATATAAGGATTACAAAGTACATGTTCTAATGATACAAGGAAAACTAATCCGAATAGGACTAGGAATTCTAGAATTTTCTCTCCTATTACAAACATGAAACTAATCCTAGTTTGAATAGGCACACATATGTCGATTTCCTTCAACACTCCCCCTTGTGCCGCTCAAACTTGGTGGTGACGCTTCATCTGTTGCCTCGTTAAAAACCTTGCTCGAGTGAAAAACCCTGTGGGACAAAAACTACCTCGAGGAGGAGAAAAAGAGTACAACACGTCCTTCACTCTTCGAGATCGAACATGTAGACATCATACCTCCCCCTGATGTCGATATCTCCCCCTGATTGCTACGATCATGGGAGTTCGGATAACTTTTTCAATCCGATACTCTTCACATGTTTCTCGAAGGTGGATTTAGGTAACGACTTAGTGAATAAGTCCACTACATTATCCTCTGATAGGATTTGATTTACTTCAATCTTTAGAAGTGATTGTTGGTGCTGATTATAAAAGAACTTTGGCGATATATGCTTGGTGTTGTCGCCCTTGATGAAACCTAACTTCATTTGCTCAATACAAGCTGCATTATCCTCATAAATGCATGTAGGTTCATCCGTGGTAGACTTCAAACCACAACTTCCTCGAATATGTCTAATTACAAATCTTAGCCATATACATTCACGCACGGCTTCATGTAGAACAATAATCTCTGCATGATTTGAGGAAGTAGCAATAAGGGTTTGTTTTGTAGACCTCCAAGATATCGCAGTGCTTTGCATGGTAAAGACATAACCCGTTTGGGAGTGACCTTTGTGAGGGTCAAAGAGGTACCCCTGCATCAGCAAAACCCATCAAAACATCTTTGTCGTTTTGATGGAGGGAAGGAGGAGGGCGCCGGCCACCATGGACGGTGGCGGCAACATGGCCGGCGGTTTCTCTATGGACGGCAGCAACTTGCCTCATGGGGTCTGATCCCAATTTTCCATCATTCCTCTTCTCTCTGTAGGGATAAAATAGGCTCATATCAATCGTACCTTTCAAGTATCGAAAGATTGTCTTTACACCAATCCAATGGCGGCGTGTTGGCGCAGAACTATGTCTAGCTAACAAGTTCACTGCGAATGAGATGTCCGGTCTTATGCATTGAGCTAAGTACAATAATGTACCTATTGCACTTAAATAAGGCACCGCGGCCTCTAATAACTCTTCGTCCTTATCCTTTGGACGAAACGGATCTTTTCCGGGCTCAAGACTTCGGCCAATCATGGGAGTACTCACAGGCTTTGCTTTATCTTCATTAAAGCGCCTTAAAATTTTCTGAGTATATGCAGACTGATGGATCAAAATCCCATCACTACGGTGCTCGAGTTCTAAACCGAGACAAAACCGTGTTTTCCCAAGATCTTTCATCTCAAATTTGGATTTCAAATATTTAGTAGTTTCATTGAACTCATCTAGAGTTCCAATTAGGTTCACGTCATCGACAAAAACTGCTACGATTGCAAATCCGGAACTTGTTCTTTTAATGAACACGCATGGGCATATTTCATTATTAATATATCCCTTCCCAATCAAGTAGTCACTTAGACGGTTATACCACATCCGCTCGGATTGTTTTAATCCATATAGTGAGCGTTTTAATCTTATTGAAAACGCGCTCCGTGGTTTTGAGCCACTTGGTCATATATCTTGGTCTGATTATTACACTTTTGTAGACCAGCGAGCGACTTTTCAACCACCTAGAGTCTCTTTTTGAATATAGATGAAGTTGACATTCATATGTATTTATAGGTAATTCAAATAAATTAACTCTTTCAAACAAAATATATTTTCCCGGATATCCGCAATATTTTCGATATCTCCCTTTTTCAAAGTTCTGATAGATATGTAGATAAATATATTTTAATCCTTGGTGACAACAGAGAGATTCATAATTTTCTTTTCAATTTGTTAGAAGGGCAAAATAGGAATTTAAAATGTTGAAATATAAAAGGAGATCCAAATAACCATATGAGAGGGATGAATATATCTCGTATTAATCAAGAAAACTGGAAGCAACCATTTTGCAAACTTTTCTCTCTGAAGAGCTCCAAGAAACCCGGAGTGCCCTAGTTTCGGGGTTTTGAGAAATTCTACTCGTCCGGCGGCGCTCGAGGTCGGTGCAGGTTCGCCTCGCCACTATTGGGTCGCTGCCGGACGGGTGTTGAATCCTATTTGCTCGGGAAGTTCAGAAAGAGGAGTCGGGCTCAAGGTGTTGGACGGGGAAGGATGGTTTCCAGACGAAGTCTTTCGGGGTGTTCGCGTCGCGTTGTGCAGTGATAGGATCGACTCCGGCGTGGGCTCTGCGGCGGCACGGTTTCTGATCGGTTGAGCGGCGGTGAGGATCTGGAGGATCCGGGTGGCTTGTGATGCTGGTGGAGTGTGCGACGAGGTCGAGTGGTGACAGTGGTATGCTGGGTCGGGCCGACGAGGCTTGGTTGACCGTGGTCGGAGCGGCAAGGTACGGCGGACACGTGGTGGAAGCAGCCGGCGCTGCACGGACGCGAAGAAGGTGAAGTTTGGGCCGGTTCCAAATCCTGCTGGGCCTTGTGTTGTTGGGCTTCTCTTTTTGGGCTACCCTACTGAGCCTTTAATTGGGCTAGGGCTTTGGCCCTTGGCCCAACTCTATGTTTATGGCTTTTTAGTCTATTTACAATAATTTTCTTGTATTAGGAATCTAGATCTCTAGCGCCTCCGGCGTAGTACCAAAGGAGGATCTCCGCTACCTCTACGGTCTGAAATGTATAATGAGTGGGTCTATTTCTACGTACCATTGTGGGTACTACCACTACCTCCTTGTCTGTCTATGTCCTTAAATGACAACGGCAGGGTATGTAATGGCCTATTCTGGCTTGTGATGAATATACTATTTCGCCTCGTGGGCTTGATTAAAAAAAAAATGAGAGGTATGAATATAAGCATTCATTATCATTCTCCCAAAAAAAGAAAGAAAAAAAAAAACCTCCATATATCACTCTAGCCCAAAATGGTACTATCCAACAAATAGCCCAACAAAGATCATAAAAGACAAGGAAGGACCCATCTACACCCAGATTATACTTCTTATGAAAGCAGTTGCATTCAACAACAAAATTTTATTTCAACAAACTCATACGGTCATACCATTCTGGTGACTGCTAATCTCTTGGATTTTCTATTTGCTCACCCAATACGTCATCATCTCCTCGACATTCTATTTTCCTCACCCAGTACGTCACCCCCAGCCCAAACCTCATACTTCACATCAATCTGTCGCTCACATTTTACTACTCGAACTGCATTAAGCTTCAACACCAAAACCATCAGTTAAGAATCTGCAACAAAGAAGATAGTGATGTCTAACGCGCAAGAACACCCCAAGAAGGCATTTGGATGGGCTGCAAGAGATTCATATGGTGTTCTCTCTCCCTTCAGTTTCTCCAGAAGGTAGATTGTCAACTAGTTCAACACTTCTTTGTTCTTCCTCTTCAGATTAAACCATAGTACATGTTTGTTTTATATTTCTAAAGTTCAACAGATTTGATTGCAGGGAAACCGGAGAGAAAGACGTGACATTCAAAGTGTTGTACTGTGGGATTTTCCATTCGGACCTTCACATGATCAAAAATGAATGGGGCTTCTCTACCTATCCTCTGGTTCCCGGGTACGTTCGACCTTTTCCTGCACACTCTTTACTACTTACTAGTATAACTAGTAAAGGTGTTTACCATTTTCTTAATGCTTGAATTATGAACCTCTTCAGTAATCTAATATGAACACAATTCGGCAATGCAGGCATGAGATTGTCAGTGAAGTGACGGAAGTAGGGAGCAATGTACAAAAATTCAAAGTTGGAGACAAAGTCGGTGTTGGATGCATGGTGGGAGCTTGCCGATCTTGTGATAGTTGTACCGACCACCTTGAGAACTACTGCCCCAAACAAATACTCACGTATGGTATGAAGTACTACGATGGAACCACCACCTATGGCGGTTACTCTGACATTACGGTGGCCGATGAGGACTTCGTAGTCCGTATCCCGAACAACCTACCCCTTGATTGTGCTGCTCCCCTCCTATGTGCCGGAATCACAACCTACAACCCGTTGAGATATTTTGGACTTGACAAGCCCGGCATGCATGTGGGTGTGGTTGGCCTAGGCGGTTTAGGCCACGTTGCGGTGAAGTTTGCCAAGGCAATGGGAGTGAAGGTTACAGTGATCAGTACGTCCCCTAATAAGAAGGAGGAAGCTGTTAAACACCTAGGTGCTGATTCGTTTTTGGTTAGTCGTGACCAAGATCAAATGCAGGTAATTATTCGAACAAGTTACATCTTTTACGACTTTTAAGTGGATTATTCAATGAACAAGTTACTGTTACTTAATGTTTGTTTCATTGATTAATTTGTAGGCTGCCATGGTACCATGGATGGGATCATTGACACAGTTTCTGCACAACATCCTCTCTTGCCTTTGATTGGTTTGTTGAAGTCTCATGGAAAGCTTGTTATGGTTGGTGCACCAGAAAAGCCTCTTGAGCTTCTGGTTTTTCCTTTACTCATGGGTAAGCATGTAACGACGAGTAGTTGGCTTTACCTGTTATATTTTGCATTGTAGGATTATTAACAGAGCTTAATGTAATGTTCGAATTAACAGGAAGGAAGATGGTAGCTGGTAGCGGCATTGGAGGTATGAAGGAGACACAAGAGATGATCGATTTTGCAGCTAAGCACAACATAACAGCAGACATCGAGGTTATCCCAATTGACTACTTGAACACTGCCATGGAGCGCCTTGCCAAAGCAGACGTCAGATACCGTTTTGTCATTGACATTGGAAACACACTAAAGGCTAGCTCTTAAATTCTACAACCCAGACTGTGTCGTTGAAGAAACAAGAACAGAAGTAGAGACTGATTTGTTGTTTGCTACATTCATTCTTTTTCTTCTTTTAAACTCTCTTATCTTCATCACATTATAAGCAGAATGTAATGTGATGATTCGAAATAAATGATTACATGAATAATTTACTGCCTTCTTTTAATGATTTGAAATAAATGAATATTTGAATAATTACTGCCTTCTTTTGTAATGTTGTTTTGCTATATAATCACTTCAAACTGTTTTGCTATATCTCTAATCCCTACTCCTAATGTAAATTCATCAAAAACCAAAATTAAGAACTGAAAACTAATATCTGATACAAAAATACATGGATTTATCAGCAATGATGGCTGACTTTAAGATTTAACTCTAAAGGCTGAATTTCTGCTCTATCACAATGTCATGAACTAAAATTCAAGAGATTTAGTTTTAGAGAACCCGGAACAACTATCAGAAGTGCCATATGAACTCCCACTAGAATAATCGATAGGGGTCTGGTTTAGACATTCTAAAACCAAATACCTCCGCTTTTGCAGCTCTATTGAGAAGGTTGTTGCCTCAAGAATGACAGGAACCTGTGCAGTAGAAATTATTAGTGACATTAAAAAGACATATTAAGCAAAACAGAGTATACACTCAAATAAACAAAATGTATGATTTCAAATAAATAATTTCATCCTGATTTTATTGTTATAGTATAACTTTCTAAGTTTCTCCCAGTTTTTCTTGTACTTTTGTTCTTTTGATCAATGATCGATTGAACTTGCTAGTTGTTTAGTAAAACTCTACTTGCATCCAACACCAAGTTCCAAAGAAGAAGGCCCAGTTTGTTTACGAGCTTCTTGTTTGGATCCAAAATAAACATTTTGGCCTGACAAGGCGTGTCTTGGAGAAATTGAGGCGTGTCTTGGAGAAATTGAGCCAATGTCAGTGGCTCAAGCTATATATTGTCGACAAGCTCGAAATATATATTTAGAGGCTAAATAAAGACTACTATGGAAGCATGGAAGCATGAAAAATTAACTTTAGCATATTTTCCTACTTCGGCTAGAAAAAACCGAGCTAGACAAGGAAGGAGGGGTGGCAGACTGACCAAATGAACTTGAAATGAGCTGAAACTCTGCAGATCCATTCTAGACAGCCCAAGGATAATTTCTTATGAAGAGTGCCAGAGATGTTTTTGAGTGGAAGACCTTCAAACAATCAGTCCAATCTTTTGCAGAAGCAAAACTGGAAAACTGGACCTGTAAGAGGTCCAGCAGCGTTTTCGGCCCAACCACTATACCAAAAATTCTGAAATTTTTCCAGGGTGATCTACACTCATAATGGAACATTTTTTATGAAGAGGTCATAGTGAAAGTTGGAATTCTTGTTGGAGAAATAATTGAAGGAATAAAGGGGCAGAAACTGACCTAAAACCAGCTCAATATTCACATGTTCATGTTTCCTACCCACATGAAGAAAGCTAGATGCTTTTCTTCTTTTCCTTGGATATATTTTTCAAGACAATCTCTTTAATAGATCATCATCACTTCCATGTTGTTGCACCTTCATGCCTTGCTTTCATTTCATCATTTCTCTATCTTTTCCATATTTTACAAATCACTTTCATATTCCACTTTCATTATTTTTCTTCCACTCATCATTTCACTCTTCTTTTTCTTCCCTATATAAACACCTTCTCTTCTCATTCTAAAACACACATTCACAACACAACAACAACATCTCTAAGATGATCTAAGTTCTCTCTAGAGCAAACCTCTCTAAGAGCAACTCCTCTTCCTCTCCTTTTCTTTCTCTTAGCGGTGATCTCACTCCTAGTCCTAGTCTTCTCAGAAGCCGACTTTCAGTGCCACCAAACCCTCTGTCAACGTGCTTCGGTCCTAGTCTCCTCGGGAGCCGACGGTAGTGCCGCGACCACAACGGTTACTGAACCAGCTAAGCAAGGGTAACGCCCTAGCAACCCAGCCAAGCTAAAGTCACGCTTTAGCAAGATCTCAACACTTCCCGGTGATGTCGCTCTGCTCGATCTACAATATTGAGTATCGATTGTGTTAACAAGAAGAAAATTCAGCAAAGTCCTCACCACGAGGCAGAAAGAATCCCCACGACGAGGTTGGTGCTCTCCTCGTCTACAATTGCTTGATAGAAGTCAGGTCAAGGGACACCCCCGACGACCGCACCCGAACGGTGCTGGCACGCCCGCGCAGAAAAGAGACTGTTGACCAGCTGCAGCAAAATTGGAGCCAAACATTTTGGCACGCCCAGTGGGATAAGGTTAGAATTTTTCAACCACCGGGCTTCAAAACAAACATTTTGGCACGCCCGGTGGGACAAGGTTAGAATTTTTTTTTTTTTTCACCATCATTGGGATGCCAAAGGAAAATCTTTACCAAAAGAAATTCCTGAAGTCATGGCGACGATAGAAGGCTATGTGCCCATTCCCATTCCGGAGAATGCGAGCATAGAGGAGCGACTTGCTATCTTTCAACAGAACACTGCTTCGTATTATGCGAATTTGAAAAAGGTCCTGGCGGCGCAGCAGAAGAGGAGGGATGAACTTTTCCATTCAGCCCAACAAGATTCGTGGCAGACTTGGGAACAGCTGGCCGACGTGACCCAACCAGCCCAAGAAAACCACCAGCAGTCGATGAATGTCGTTGCGACCCAGCACAAACAGACCTCATCGGAGTTCGCGACCTTGCGCAAAGAAGGTTCCAGCTTGGCTACTCAAGTCAGTTCGCATCAAGACAAATTGGAACATCAAGAAACTGCTCGCGAAGAGGTCGTTTCTGAGACTAACTTGCTTATAGGTGGCAATCAACCTAAGGGTCTCACTGGTGAGTCACAGCCTTACACAGAGGCTGTGCATGGAAAAGATCATCCACAAGATTGTTCTTCTGACAATACAATTGTCGCTGAACAAATATCTGATTTCTCCACTGATCAAGCCAAATACGTGGCTACTGATCAGATGCATGGGGGGCAAGATGGAGCCCATGTTCATTCTGTTGATCACCAAAAGGAATTTCTTAAAAATTCTAATAGCCAAGCGGTGATTAAATATGATCTAGGCGACCTAATTGTTGTTTTTGAGGCTCTTGATCATGAGAATTCAAACCAACAAGTGGTCGTCTATAATGGCCAATCTGTGGCTAATTCTATGCCAACAAAGATACTTGGGGGCAAGATTACTCCTCCTACGAGCCAAATTGCTTCCAATTCTTCGACGAGAAGTATCTTTGTTCTTTTCCTACAAGCTCTCACAGGAGGGATTTTTACCCTACAAATTTTGATACATCGGAGCTTGGAGTGAAGCATAGATGGCCTCCCCCGTGGCCTTCTGGAGGTTAGCCAAATATAGTGCTGCTAACTTCTTTCTTTGTTTTTAAATTTCCTGTCAATTTTCACTTTTCATTTTTTTTTTCGTCATTTGAGAATCATAACGGAATAGGTGAAGTCTCTTTTGTTAATATTGGCCTAAACTCCTTATTGGTGCCTAGTTCAGATCCCTTAAGGTTAAGGGCGGCTTTTATTAACACTTGTTGAACTGTCTTCATACTTATGACCTTTCTCATCTTAGTAAGTATAGCCTATGTGAAATGGTGTCTAGAAAGGGGACAACGTTCATGACAGGTTCTTGAATCCAAAAGTGCGTGCAAATGGGCCTAAACCACTATGTGGGAGTAGCTCATGCCAAAATGGATTCTGCCTCTCTTGTTCGCCCTCCCCCACCTGGCCATTTCAGTAAGGTTGCCCAAAGGATTTGAAAGAAAATTTGTGTCTAGACGACTATACTTGGGCCGCATGTCTAAACCTTGATTCACAATGTCTTATTAAAAAAAAAAAAAAAAAAAAATACAAAAAAAAATACAAAAAATTGTGTTCTTGCCTAATAGTGGCTGGAATTTGCTAATATACTTAAGAGGCCATTGGTATTGGTCTGGGCACATATACAAGAGGCATTTAATATGCCTAGTATGGTATTAGCAGTGGAGGAGGTCAAATCAATATTTTTGCCAGTAATTGTGGCGAAAGCTGGGTTGCGAATTGTTGGCAGCGAAGTGGTTTTAATTACATGGCCTTGCAAAGGATGGTTCGCGAAGGAAGACTGGCGATTAATATATGTATGCTCACTATGTATAATTAAGAGGGAGAGAGGCTACTGTTCAAGTAATTTTAGTCAAGCCAATACAAGTGGCTTTGGAGCAACGACATTATAAGAGGAGTGCTGATTCAAGACCTCTTTAGTCAAGACGAGGACCTTTGACTTCGAGGTCTGGGGGGCAATGTTTGGACCCAAAATAAACATTTTGGCCTGACAAGGCGTGTCTTGGAGAAATTGAGGCGTGTCTTGGAGAAATTGAGCCAATGTCAGTGGCTCAAGCTATATATTGTCGACAAGCTCGAAATATATATTTAGAGGCTAAATAAAGCCTACTATGGAAGCATGGAAGCATGAAAAATTAACTTTAGCATATTTTCCTACTTCGGCTAGAAAAAACCGAGCTAGACAAGGAAGGAGGGGTGGCAGACTGACCAAATGAACTTGAAATGAGCTGAAACTCTGCAGATCCATTCTAGACAGCCCAAGGATAATTTCTTATGAAGAGTGCCAGAGATGTTTTTGAGTGGAAGGCCTTCAAACAATCAGTCCAATCTTTTGCAGAAGCAAAACTGGAAAACTGGACCTGTAAGAGGTCCAGCAGCGTTTTCGGCCCAACCACTATACCAAAAATTCTGAAATTTTTCCAGGGTGATCTACACTCATAATGGAACATTTTTTATGAAGAGGTCATAGTGAAAGTTGGAATGCTTGTTGGAGAAATAATTGAAGGAATAAAGGGGCAGAAACTGACCTAAAACCAGCTCAATATTCACATGTTCATGTTTCCTACCCACATGAAGAAAGCTAGATGCTTTTCTTCTTTTCCTTGGATATATTTTTCAAGACAATCTCTTTAATAGATCATCATCACTTCCATGTTGTTGCACCTTCATGCCTTGCTTTCATTTCATCATTTCTCTATCTTTTCCATATTTTACAAATCACTTTCATATTCCACTTTCATTATTTTTCTTCCACTCATCATTTCACTCTTCTTTTTCTTCCCTATATAAACACCTTCTCTTCTCATTCTAAAACACACATTCACAACACAACAACAACATCTCTAAGATGATCTAAGTTCTCTCTAGAGCAAACCTCTCTAAGAGCAACTCCTCTTCCTCTCCTTTTCTTTCTCTTAGCGGTGATCTCACTCCTAGTCCTAGTCTTCTCAGAAGCCGACTTTCAGTGCCACCAAACCCTCTGTCAACGTGCTTCGGTCCTAGTCTCCTCGGGAGCCGACGGTAGTGCCGCGACCACAACGGTTACTGAACCAGCTAAGCAAGGGTAACGCCCTAGCAACCCAGCCAAGCTAAAGTCACGCTTTAGCAAGATCTCAACACTTCCCGGTGATGTCGCTCTGCTCGATCTACAATATTGAGTATCGATTGTGTTAACAAGAAGAAAATTCAGCAAAGTCCTCACCACGAGGCAGAAAGAATCCCCACGACGAGGTTGGTGCTCTCCTCGTCCACAATTGCTTGATAGAAGTCAGGTCAAGGGACACCCCCGACGACCGCACCCTAACGGTGCTGGCACGCCCGCGCAGAAAAGAGACTGTTGACCAGCTGCAGCAAAATTGGAGCCAAACACTTCTATAAGCAGCAACTTAATTGTGCAATTTTTAAAATAGGCTGCTTTTTAAAATTTCAAAAAACACATTTTGCTACTTAATTTATAAGTTAAGCAGATTTTTGCACAATATAAGCTGTCTCAAACTGGACCGAAGCCAACTGTAGCTTGCCACATCTATAATTCCGGGCCTAGATTCCATGTGGCAACTGGCAACAACCATAACATCAGCCATAATGTAACGCACTCAAAAAACAATCACTTAAACCAACAAATAATTTACAAAACAACTGCAAAGCAAGGTCGACACCCATCGGTATATCGTAAGAGAGCTCGCGCCAACCACCTCTAATTAATCTTGGATCTAGAACGGTTTTGCGAGTCTCTAAAAATCAATGTGAGAAACTTTCTGAATGGACCCATCAGTATTCAATACATTTTCATACTTTTTCTTTAATTTATAAATTAAATTACGTGATTATGTACGAAGAATAAAGGTAAGAAAAATGCATATAAATGAAGTATTTCTCTTTATATTCAAGTTTAAATGTTAATTTTCATTTTCTTTTAATGATTTTCCTATAACTACTGTGTTAGATTAAAAAGCATCTAAATTATTATATTTTGGAATTTATTTTCTCAATTTAGTATCACAAAATTAGTGATTTCAATTTATTTTGGGGGCCGTGACCACTTACCCAATTTTAGAACAAAAATTGCCCACTTACTCCAGCAAGAGTTTTTTAACCCCATTTACCCAATCTAACCTCTAGAGACAGTTTTGCCCCTATAATAACTCTTTCCTCTCAGACTCTCTCTCTCACTCTATCTCTCTCTGTGCCGCGCACCACCTCAGGCTCCCGTCTCTCTCTATCTCTCTGCTCCGGCACACCACACCAGGCTCCGGTCTCTCTCTATCTCTCTATCTCTCTGCTCCGGCGCCCCACCTCAGGCTTCGGGCCACCACCTCCATCCAGTCCCCACTGCCATCAGAAACGATCGTCAACCGTCATAGGTCCCTCAAGCCAGCCCCCAGATCGGAGCTCAACCCCCAAGCGCCGCCGTCACCGAACCAGACTCTCTCTCTCTCTCTCTCTCTCTTACTGCCATGGCTGTTCCGGCACCCCACTTTCAGCTTCAGGCCAACCTCGATCGATCCACCTCCGGCGTCACCAACAACCAAACCACAGATCCACCGATCCAAGGCCCACAGCCACAACTCAGCCCCCAACTCCGATCCGACTCCGAACCCAGGCCGAATCGACTCCGCTCCAACGTGAAACACGCTCCGACGACTCCTCACAGTCCGGTGGGTGCCCAGATCAATTCTTGGGTGCCCAGATGTTTTTTTTTTTGTTTTTTTGGTATAATGAGATTTTTTTTTTTTTTTTTGTATCTGTAATGGTTCATTTGAGGGAAATTATATGATTATTGGAGGGTAATAATATCATCATTGGGGCAATAACATGATTATTAGGAGGCAATAATATGATTATTGGGTGGCAATAATATGATTATTGGGAGACAATAATATGATTATAAATCGATCAATTATGCCTGTAGTGTATTCATTTAGGTTTTGAGAGTTCATACAATTCACTGGACGACAATAATATGATTATTGGAGGAAATAATATGATTTTTGGGAGGCAATAATATGATTATTGGGGGGCAATAATATGATTACTTTGGGGCAATAATATTGTTACTGGGTATTATTAGGGACCGGTCGCCGGATTCCGATCACCGGTCGCCTGATTCCTGTCCCCGGTCGCCGGATTCCGGTCACCGGAGTCCGAGGCCGGCCACTAGTCACCGGAGTCGGCGGTCGGCCGTTGGTCACCAAAGTCCGGCAAGGTGGAGGATGATTTCTCCCTCTAAGTGAGAAAGAAGGAGAGGGTAAAAAAGTCCCAAAAATAAATAAAAAGAAATAAAAAAAAATTAATTGGGTAAAGGGGAAATAATCCCTTAGAGTGTTTTTGGTAAATGGGGTTTTTAAACTCTTGGTGGAGCAAGTGGATAATTTTTAAGCTGAAATTGGGTAAATGATCATTTCCCCTTTATTTGGAGCGTGTTTTGGTAAGAGGTGATACAAATTTTTATTTATTTAAATTAATTTTTCATATTTTTTGAAATATTATATAATAATTTTAATTATCATGCCAACAACGTGTCGTGTCTAAATTTTTTCTAATGACATATCACCGTACTGTGTCATGTCGTGTCGCATCGTATCAGCTTATTCACGTTGGAATCGGTGTTTGCTAGACCACAAAAAGTCAAAAAGATTGAGGATGGGACAAGACAAAGATGCAGATAAGTATTTACACAATCCACGACTAATTAAAAACAGGTGAGAAAATATTAATTCCTAGCAAATGGAGGAGGACCACAAAAACTGAAAGAAAGAGAAGGAGTTATTGTCTTGTTCCTATCACGGATTGTTTTGTGTAACGTGCTCTCTGATGCATGCATGCATATCATGTTCCTATCGATCGATCTCGTCGCTTGATATATGGAGTTCATAACTTTTGCCGTTAGTGGAACGAAAAATTTTCTGTTTAATATTTACTACTAAATTGTAGTAGACATGCTACGTTAATTGGATGCAACAATGTTCACAAATGAATTTGACTAATGATTACGTTGAACCTCATCATCTTTTTAATCATACCTCTATAATTGTTATTTGGATATATGAATAGAATCACTCCATAAGATATTATCATCTTTTATTAAAAAAAAAAAATTAATGTAATTTGATCTGAATACATCAATCATGAGGTGAATCGCTTCTACTGGTCAAGAGGATAAAGTTATTTTCCATACGAAAGAAATTCCGTCATTGAATTTGCTTCCATTCATTGACCCAATACCCAACTTCTCATCAACAAATCATCTGCCCTATATATAGCATCTACCGCTCGAAAGATTTGCACTCCACTTCGAAATCTCTCTTGATCTACCTATCAAACATCATCTCTGTACCGTATTGAAGCCATATTATACCGAAAACTACATATTAGTCTGCATTGTTATAACTTATACAATCGAAACTCGAGGAAAAGAAGCAAATGGCACTGTCTCCAGAGCAAGAACACCCCAGGAAAGCATTTGGATGGGCTGCAAGAGATACATCTGGTGTTCTCTCTCCCTTCAAATTCTCAAGAAGGTACTCATTTGAAAAAGTAGTCGTTCAGTATCTCCGTTTTTTATTTTGTTCTCTGAAATTCAACTAATTTACAAATTTGCTGCAGGGAAACAGGAGCGACGGACGTAAGATTCAAAGTGTTATACTGTGGAGTATGCCATTCGGACATTCACATGGCCAAAAATGATTGGGGGATTTCTACCTATCCTATAGTACCTGGGTACGTTTATGTTCATACGGATTATGAGTGATATTAATATCTTAATTAATTGCCCTAGTTTAATTATGAAGTGTATCTTTTTAATGTACTTGGGATGTGCAGGCATGAACTTGTTGGTGTAGTGACAGAGGTAGGGTGCAAAGTAAATAAATTCAAAGTTGGAGACAAGGTCGGAGTTGGTTGCATGGTGGACTCTGACCGAACTTGTGATAATTGTGTCCACCACCTAGAAAATTACTGTCCCCAACTGATACAAACCTACAGTTCCAAGTACTATGATGGAACCATGACATACGGAGGTTACTCGAACAACATGGTGACTGATGAGCACTTCATTGTTCGTATCCCGGACAACTTACCACTTGATGGCGTTGCTCCGCTTCTATGTGCCGGGATTACAACCTACAGCCCGTTGAGATATTATGGACTTGACAAACCTGGTATGCATCTTGGTGTGAATGGCCTAGGTGGTTTAGGTCACGTGGCCGTGAAATTTGCCAAGGCTTTGGGGCTCAGGGTTACAGTGATTAGTACCTCCCCTAATAAGAAGAAGGCAGCTATGGAACATCTCCGTGCTGATGCATTTTTGCTCAGCACTGACCAAGATCAAATGGAGGTAATCATTCGATGAATAAAATCCGCGCCTTCATGATTTTAAGTTGATTCATCTATGCATGTTTTGGGTGAACTAATGCAGTTTTTATGACATTGTAGGCTGCCATGGGAACAATGAATGGCATCATCGACACAGTTCCTGCAGTTCGACCTCTAGAGCCTTTGATTAAATTGTTGAAGACTAATGGAAAGGTTGTTACCATTGGTATAACGGTGCAGCCACTCGATCTTCCAGTTTTTCCTTTGGACCTCGGTAAGCATATTTGTAATTACGTTGAGAAATAAAGTTAACGAACTGGTTTTACACTGCTGGGGACTAATTTGCATTATTGAACATATACTTGAGAGTTGATAACAACATTGCAATCACAGGAAGGAAGATGGTAGCTGGCAGTGCCTTTGGAGGTATGAAGGAGACACAAGAGATGATTGATTTTGCTGCTGAACATAACATAATAGCTGACACTGAGGTTATTCCGATTGATTACCTGAACACCGCTATGGAACGCGTTGTCAAAAAAGATGTCAGGTTTCGATTTGTCATAGACATTGAGAACACATTGAAGTCCGACTGTTAAGTTTCTTATCCAGATCAATCAATGATACATCAATAATTAACTTTCAGTATGATGGAGCTCTCCATATATCTTCACATTTCTCACATATAATGTGATAAGATGGGAGTAAATAAATGGAATTATTGTATAATTAATACAGATTTCAGTTGTATTGTTTTAAATAGGTTTATGTTCTTAATAATTATAGTAGTGTAATAATTCTACTCCTGTATTAATACTAAAAAATCACACACTCCATGGGTGTAGGAATGAGTGTGTGAATGGTGAGAAGTGGCTAAATAATTGTGGGAGGCTGTTTTTATTAACCGTCCCACTTTTTTCTTTTCTTTTCTTTGCGATCTCTCCCGCTCAATGCAAGAAAAAAATAGGTCCATCATTCACAAAACAATGAAGGCCCAAAACTAAATGTTGTGCTTAATGCATGCTGTCACCAACCAGATTACTTAAATAAAGCCTCTTGAACTAAGATTGAAGTTTGGAATCGGCTTTCATGGACGGGTCCGTATAACTAGGGATGACAAAAATCCCCAGCGGGGCGGAGCTCCATTGGATACCCGCCCCTAAGAGCATCAGCAATGGGGACCTATATTTGGGTCCAAACTCAAAATTTGAGTCCAAAGTGTAGGAACTGAGCTGCAGTGGGTCGGAATAAATTGGACCCAAATCTGCCGGAGACCCAAATTTGAGAGCAAATCTGATCCAGTCTTGGACCCAAAAAAAATTGGACCCAAATTTGTGGGACCCGCCACGTTGTGTTGCTGATGCATGCAAGGACATGCAAGTGGGAGTGGCAAGTGGGAATGGATCAGAAAAGGAGTGGGTCCCGCAATATTAAAAAACCAACGGCTCTTTGGTTTTGAAATCAAAGGTCATGATTGAATTATTAATTCAATCTGACGGTCAGAAAATAATTGAATAAAAATTTGACCCAAATTTGAGTCTAAAAATATGAGTCTAAAATATGGGTCCAAAAATAAGTCTTGCACCACTGCAGCACCTAATAAAAGTAAGTCCTGTTGTACACTATTCAGATGGACCCAAATCACTATTCCAGCTTATTTGGACCCAAATTTGAGTCTAAAAAATGAGTCTCCACTGCTGATGCTCTTATGGGGGGAGAATTCGGGGACAAATAGGGAATGGGGATGGGGATCCCCAATCCCCGCTATCTAAGATTGGGGATGGGGCGGGGATGGTATTGTGATCCCCATCCCCAAACCCGCCCCAATAATATATACATATATTTAACTTATATATATATTAATTTATTTTTTATAATATAAATCATAAATATATACATTTACTATTTTACTTTAATGGCTACACTTTTACTTTAATGGTGTTTTGACTTTTGCACCTACTAAATTATGATTTATGGATTTAATCATGTTTTAAATTTATTTGTTGTAGATTTTGATTTTAAAAAAGGCAATATGAGAAAAAATTATTTTATTTATTAAATTCTTATTAGGGATTTGGGGCGGGTTTGGAGGCTTAATTAGTCCCCAGTGGGGATGAGGACGGAGAATCCCCAATATATTTTTATTGGGGATTGGGGCGGGGATGGGGGTAGAGAATGACCTCGGGGATGGAGATAGTATTGTGATCCCCATCCCCAACCCGCCCCATTGCCATCCCTACGTATAACAGAGGTAAAGTTTATGAATGATTTGATATATGCCTCTTTAATTTGACTTTGTAAGACGCTCTGTATGCACGTTATCCTTTTGTTTCGAGTTGTTGGCCATATAATAGTTTTGTCCTTGGTCCCCTTTTGGGCGGGTAAACGATGATGTTTTGGAAGATCCATTCAGTAACTTCAGAATTGGGCAAACAGTCACTGCAAGGATCGTTGCAAAGACTAATTATTCAGATAACAACAAAAAGAGTTTCCAGTGGGATCTGTCATTGAAACCTAGTTTGTTAACAGGTAAAGTAATATCGAGTATTTCTTGCCCTGAATTGGTTCCACTACTTTTTCTTTCATCAGTATAAATTTACTTCTTCTATGACTCTTTGAGCCTCATCCCGAGTATCTGTAAATATGTATAGCATCTATTCTTATATAAAAAAGTGGATGCCCTCTTCCATCTTTGTACATTTTTTATTTATATATAAGCCATTTCTTATATCTAGAAATGTACCTTCTGTATATTTATGACCATCTGGTCTGCTACTTTGACTCTTTGAGCCTCATCATGAGTGTATACTATGTATACTTCTATTCTTATATGAAAAGAACGAATGTCCTCTTCTATCTTCGTACATGTTTTATTTATCGGTAGGGATGCTTCTTCTCGACAGATAAAGCTACTTACTAGAGTTCGGGTATTGAACAAACGGGTGGCAACTTATGCCATTTCTTTTGTCTAGAAATGTACCTCTTGTATAGTTATGGACCATCAAATCTCCATAAATTTAGAACTCTTCTCTTTAGGCATTTCTTTGGCTTCTATTGCAGTACTGACTATATTTTTCTTATCTAGAAATAAGATATTGCTCAAATATACTTCTCGTCAGCTGTATATACTCCTGTGATAGTTTCTGCGTTATGATGTTTACACCAGAGCATAGTTGGCCTTCATGATGTTTAGTGAAGACATGAATACATTTTGATTCCCTAATGCTACAGTGATATCAAATTTATTAGAAGTTCAATCAATCACTTGTGGAATAGAAGAGGTTGAGAATTTGCGTCAATTCTTCTTGAGCATATTCTTATTTTTATCAATTAGCTGGAGTCACAGTAAGGGCAGGGTTAGTTGAGCCTTATAACTCCTTCGTCAAGTGAAGAATAAAGAAGTCCCTAAATGTCTTTTGCTTTTGCTAGGACCCATTGAATTTTTTCCTCCATCTTTTTCCATGTAGAACTTGTTGTATTTATTTCAAACCTTTCTGATAAACCCTCGTCTGCGATATTTTTTTTGAAAGGATTTGATTTAATTAGATATCAAAGCCATGAATACAGGCCAGAGTCTAACATGCACTTACATAAGAATCCGGTGAAATCCGGAGAACCTATCTAAGCCAATACTAAACTCATTAGAGTCTAAAGGGACGCTCGCCGGAAAGCAAGCCTATAACGAGCAAAAACAACCTCGCTACTCTAAGGCAAAATCATTCATCTAGTCTAATTTGTCAGCACGCCATTGTGGTACAAATAACAACTAAAAACATCTTAGAACAACACATAGAGATTATCCTAACTCTACAAGGCTTGTAACCAGATGTCTAATAGTAGAGACCTAGAAAAATGCTAGCTCCTTCTCCTGAGAGTTGGAGCCAACACCCTTCTCGACCTCATCGGGAGCCAACAACCTCGGCAACAGGTTGGTCTTGCTCTTCTTAACCGAAGCAATTGCAACAAACTCAACCAGCCCAAGCTTGAGCGCGAAACCAGGCTCAAAGAACCAAGCCCAAATCTGAGCAGATGGAGAAGATCCCATCAGCCTAAGTTTAGGCCCAGGCCCACAAGCCCAAATCCATACCCGAGCAGACACACCAGCAACCCTCGCCTCCAGTTGCTTGGCCATAACCCGCCGCCGTCGCCGAGAAAACTGGGCAGAACCCCTAGGCCGCTCCATTGCCGCCGCCGTCGCCAATCTGTCCGGCGGCCGGCCTTGCCAGCATCCCATCAAGCACCGAAAACCTGCAAGTAATCTGCTGCCGATCGGTATCAGAACTGCTTGGTCTCCGACTGCAAAATCCAGTTGACAACCACCTACCCAAAAGCTGCGACAACCGATCGGAATCAAGGATCGAATTGCCTCAATTCCCGTCGCCAAAAAACGTGATCCCCGACCTCGAGAAGGCCAGCCAACCAGCCGCCGCCTCCGTTGATCAACCACCAAGCTGGTTAGCTCCGACCAAACCAGTCAACCACTGATCCCGAGATCGGAAGCAAGCCACCAGACCCGTCAAACCGTCTCCTACCTGTGAAACCCGTCAGGCTTGTCACCGACGCTGCACGCAGATGGCCGCCGACCCCGCCGCCTAGACTCGAAACCCTACGAGTTTCGCTTGAGAGACCTCGTCTGCGATATTGTTAAATCCTCTAGTGGTAGGATACATAGTTATTAATATTCTTTAAATGGAATAATACTTATATAATAATGAAAACTCCCCCAGTGGATCCATGGAATATTCACTAATAATATTGTTTAAATGGAATAATACTTTTATTAATAGTACTAATAATAATACTCTTTTCTACTGAAGCTTGTAATTTGTAATTGATACATTTTTAATAAAGGGCTGACATCTTCCTCTCAAAAATAATACTCTTTTCTACTGGCTCTATAACTCTATCATGGTAAAAATGTTTCCTTGTTGAATTTCTGCTAGTGGAGCTGAAGCAAATTCCATCAAAAGTACCTGTTGTCTTTTGTTTAAAGTACCCTTTTTTCTGCAATTTTTGTGTTCATGTTGATTAAGATATTTAGCTGCTCTTAGACCATCTCTAATGAATATGTCAAATTCACGTGGAGGTCTCTACTGGTAACAAAAGACATACCAAATTACTCCAACTCATATGTCTTATCCTACGTGTAAATGACCTATGGACTTGGGCTGTCAAATTTGACAGAGGCAAAGAAATTGTCATTTGTTGTAAAATGAACATAAAAATAATTTGAGAAAGAGAGAGAGTTTAGACGTAGAGAATGAGATGTGTGTGTATTCATCTCACTATGAGGGGGTTTATATAGGTGTACATAATGTATACAAAAAGGCAACGTTTAATAGCAACGTCAATTACTCCTATACACAATTCTATCAATCACTAATCTATAGTGAAAGGCACATATCACTTTACATCTATTTACATGATTTAGCCATAACTATTTACAACACTCCCCCTTGGATATTTCATGTCAATAGTGTTGCCTAGGCTGTGCGCTTCTAAGTTGCCTCGTTAAAAACCTTGCCAAGTAATAAAAACCCTGTGGGAAAAAACAACTTTGGTCGAAAGAGAAAAGGAGCACAACGTGCATGAATGTGGAGTAGTCATATCACAACAGAGATAGGTGAAGCCTTCTTATCAGCATCATACGTAGGTAGTATGTCTACGAGAGGGATGCAGTAGAGTTGCTACACCAAAACCTTGCCCGGTAAACCCTGTGGGAAAAACCCGTGGTCGAAGGGAAAACATGAGCAAATACATATATATGTTGAATCAAAGCATCTTCAGGATGTAGTACAAGTAGGGTGACCATGCTAAAGATGTGCCTCGTTAAAACCTTGCCAGGTAACAAAACCCAGTGGGACAAAATAACCCTGGACGAAGGACAAAAAGAGTACACGATGGTCAAGTGAGTATGCTTCAGGATACTCCCCCTGAAAATTACATGTTAGGTAATTCAGATAGTTTACGTAGACCAATACCTTGGACATGCTTCTGGAATGTCGACTTTGGTAGTGACTTGGAGAAGAGGTCTGCACGATTGTCTTTAGATCGAGTCTGCTTAACTTCAATCTTCTGATGCTTCTTGTTGTTGATTGAAGAAGAACTTCGGTGCAATATGTTTGGTGTTGTCTCATTTGATGAAACTCGTCTTTATCTGCTCTATGTAAGCAGCATTATCCTCGTAGATAATGGTCGATTCATCAGTGGTGGAAGGCAGTCCACATGTGTTTCAAACATGCTTTTGTGATGGCTCTCAACCATATACATTCACGTACTGCTTCGTGAAAGGCTAGAATCTCAGCATGATTCGAAGAGGTAGCAACAAGGGTCTGTTTAGTAGACCTCCAAGAAATTGCAGTATTTCCAATGGTAAAGACATAACCAGTTTGGGAACGCGCCTTGTGTGGGTCTGATAGATAGTCTATATCAGCATATCCAACAAGGCGATCATCATTCTGAGGATTAAGGGGGTTTGATCCATTCCTTGATGCATAGGTATAGAAGAAGCCCATATCTGCGGTACCTCTAAGGTAGCGAAAAATGTCCTTTATGCCATTCTAGTGGCAGCGCGTTGGCGCAGAGTTATATCTAGCTTAACAAGTTCATATCAAATGAGATGTCTTGTCTAGGGCATTGAGCCAAGTACAATAATGCGCCTATTGCACTTAGATATGGGACTTCTGACACCAATATCTCTTTGAGTCTTCGTTATCATCTGCAGGACGATACGGTTCTCTCTAGACTTAGGACGACCATGGGTGTGCTTGCTTTTATCCTCATTAAAACGTCTTAACATCTTCTGGATGTAATTTGGTTGATGGACCAAAATTTCATCTGCATTGTGCTCGGGCTCCAGGTCGAGACAATAATTTGTTCTCCCAAGGCCTTTCATCTCAAATTCTAACTTCAGGTGCTTTGCGGTTTCCTCAATCTCTTTAAGAGTATCAATCAAATTCATGTCATTGACATAAACCGCCACAATTCCAAACTAGGAACTTGTTTCCTTAATAAACACGCATGGACATAGTTTATTATTCACATATCCCATCCCGATCAAATATTCACTTAGACGGTCATACCACCTCCGTCTAGATTGTTTCAATCCATAAAGTGAACGCCTTAAAACTATAGAAGAGCGTGTTCCGTGGTCTAGAACTATTTACATCGGGTATATTAAGTCATTCAGGAACTTTTATGTATATCTATGTATCGTGATCCCCATAGAGATAAGTTGTGACCACATTCATAAAGCTGCATATTCAGTTTTTCAGAAACTACCAAACTGATAAGGTAGCGGAATGTTATGACGTCCATTATGGGAGAATGCGTCTCCTCGTAATCAACCATAGGGCGTTGAGAAAATTCTTGCGCCACTAGACGAGCCTTGTGTATCACAATCTTGTTTTTCTCATTACGCTTCCTTACAAATACCCATTTAAATTCTACGGGTTTAACATGGGGAGGTGTAGGAACAATAGGTCCAAACACCTTTCTCTTTGTCAAGCAATCTAATTTGACCTGGATTGCTTATTTCCTTTTTGACCAGTCGTCTCTTCGTTGATATTGATCAACAAAGTAAGGTTCGAGGTCATCGCATATTATAGTTTCGGTGGCCACCGCAAATACTAATATATCATCGATGATAATCTCAACCCGATTCCAAATCTCACTAAATTTACTGAGATTTCTCTATTCTCGGGAGTGGGTTCAAATGTTGGAGCGTCCCCCAACATGGTCTCTTCTAGGACGTACCCATAATTCGGATTTATCTCGTGAGATGAATCAGTTTGAGATTGAGATGTCAAGAGGATTCGTTTGTGCAAAGTTTACCCTCTTCTGGGGATAAGAATCCTTCGAACCTAATGGTCTACCTCGCTTCTGGGCAAGGACATATGACTGGATAGCCGCCATGGTCGTACCTCGTCCATCTGGGACGACACATCCTACATGGACTTCTATCCTTGCAGGCACATTTGCAGCAGATATATATGATCTCGTCACTTTAGCTAGATCAGAGAAAGTGTCTAGCATATTGTATTCTATACTCTATAGATCTAGAATTGTCCACACTTCACTATTTTTGTGCGGTTTGGGGATCAAGATGAGACATTGTGAGGACATTCCATGTTAATTCACGTTGTTCATCAGGAATGGTCATGTTCTTATCTCCCCCTAACGGTGGGAAGACTATCTCATCAAAGTGACAATCCGCAAATCTAGCGGTAAAGAGATCGCCTGTCAAGGGCTCTAAAGAGCACATAATGGATGGGACTCATAATCGACATGTATGCCCATCCTTTGTTGAGGACCCAATTTTGTACGTTGTGGCAGCACAGTTGGCACGAGGACTGCACACCCAAATACGTGTAAGTGCGAAACTTCAGGTTCGTACCCAGTCACTAGCTGTAACATGGAGTAAGGTTGGGTAGCAGTGGGCCTCAACGGGACCAACATAGCTGCATGCAAGATTGCATAACCCCATGCAGAAATTAGAAGCTTGGTGCGCATTACCAAGATTCTATCTGTGAGACCATCTTGGGTGTGAACATAGGGAACTAAATGTTTAGCATCAATCTCAAGGGATATGCAATAATCATCGAAAGACTTCGATGTAAACTCTCCGGTATTATCAAGTCTTATGAACTTTATGGGATAATCCGAGTGGTGAACCCTCAATTTCGTGATCTGGGTGAGAGTTTAGTAAAAACAGCGTTTTCTTGTGGACATTAGTATAACATGTGATCACTTTGTCGATATATCAACCAAATTCATTAATATTTAACTGGTTCGCATGGTGGTTGGATATGTCCACAAATTTTCCTTGCATTATGTGCAGAAAAATAGTGGTATGTGTACTAGTCTTTGCATATGATGGTCTAGTATTAAACATTCCTAAAGAGTAAGCTTGGCATAATGTGTCATTATACACAAGACCCTTATTCAGAAGTGATGCACCTGTGATGAATTGAGGATACGGTGCATCATACTTTGACCTGGGTGTCTCAAATGGTCATGCCATAGCAAGTAGTCGCTTGAATTATTTAGCTTCTAGCTAACAGATTTCACTCCAATGTACGCTTCTAGCCGCACACTCGGAGGTTATGCAAAGATATTCCACTCATTTTTCTCAATGGTTTCAACGTGGTAACCGTTGGTTCGAATATCCTTAACACTCAATAACGTTCTTCTGGAACGTGGAGATTATAAGGCCTCATTAATGGTAGCTAGGTGTTTGGACCCAAAATGAACATTTTGGCCTGACAAGGCACGTCTTGGAGAAATTGAGCCAATATCAGTGGCTCAAGCTATATATTGTCGACAAGTTCGAAATATATATTTAGAGGCTAAATAAAGTCTATTATGGAAGCATGGAAGCATGGAAGTATGACAAGTCAACTTTAGCATATTTTCCTACTTCGGCTAGGAAAAACCGAGCTAGACAAGGAAGGAGGGGTGGCAGACTAACCAAATGAAATCGAAATGTGCTGAAACTTTCCAGATCCATTCTAGACAGCCCAAGGATCATTTCTTATGAAGAGTGCCAGAGATTGTTTTGAGTGGAAGGCCTTCAAACAATCAGTCCAATTTTCTACAGAAGCAAAACTGGAAAACTGGACCTGTAAGAGGTCCAGCAGCGTTTCCGGCCCAACCACTATATGAAAAGCTCTGAAATTTTACCAGGGTGATCTACACTCATAGTGGAACATTTTTTATGAAGAAGTCGAAAGCTCATTCTGAAGTCTTGTTGGAGAAATAATTGAAGGAATAAAGGGGCAGAAACTGACCTAAAACCAGCTCAATATTCACATGTTCATGTTTCCTACCCACATGAAGAAAGCTAGATGCTTTTCTTCTTTTCCTTGGATATATTTTTCAAGACAATCTCTTTAATAGATCATCATCACTTCCATGTTTTTGCACCTTCATGCCTTGCTTTCATTTCATCATTTCTCTATCTTTTCCATATTTTACAAATCACTTTCATATTCCACTTTCATTATTTTTCTTCCACTCATCATTTCACTCTTCTTTTTCTTCCCTATATAAACACCTTCTCCTCTCATTCACAAAGACACATTCACAACACAACATCAAAACATCTCTAAGATGATCTAAGTTCTCTCTAGAGCAACCTCTCTAAGAGCAACTCCTCTTCCTCTCCTTCTCTTTCTCTTAGCGGTGATCACACTCCTAGTCCTAGTCTTCTCAGAAGCCGACCTTCAGTGCCACCAAACCCTCTGTCAACGTGCTTCGGTCCTAGTCTCCTCGGGAGTCGACGGTAGTGCCGCGACCACAACGGTTACAGAACCAGCCAAGCAAGGGTAACGCCCTAGCAACCCAGCCAAGCTAAAGTCACGCTTTAGCAAGATCTCAACATTTCCCGGTGATGTCGCTCTGCTCGATCTACAATATTGAGTATCGATTGTGTTAACAAGAAGCTCAGCAAAAGTCCTCGCCACGAGGCACAAAGAATCCCACGACGAGGTTGGTGCTCTCCTCGTCCACAATTGCTTGAAAGAAGTCAGGTCAAGGGACACCCCCGACGACCGCACCTGAACGGTGCTGGCATGCCCGCGCAAAAAAGAGACTGTTGACCAGCTGCAGCAAAATTGGAGCCAAACACTAGGTTCAGTACCATTGGACAACATACAGTGGGTTTTGCTATAACCCTCTATCAGGTTGGATTGGCCTGATACGATTGTCACAGAGGTATGAATAGACAATAAGTTTGAAAAATATCTTCGATCTAGGAGTATGGTGTGCGTAATAGCCCTTTTAACCAGACAACAAACTTTCCCACAGAATATGCCTATTTATTTATTTAATTCAATGGATCACATGTATAAATAAGTTTATTAAATTAAATATATTCGAACATAACCACATTTTCATAATCCAAAATAATTGAAAACATAAATCACCAAAATCTGAAGATGTTTCATTCATTAAGATGAAAATATGGCACAAGGGGCCAATTATGCCCATGTCTTCGAGTTCTAATTCTCGGTATGTTTAGTAACTGTTTGAACCTATATTTGGCAAGGCCTACGTAGCAGATAGGTGGGCCCGGCCCGCAAGGCCTAATGAAGGACCGCGGCTAATAAAGACCGCGGCCAATTAGCCGCGGCACATTAAAGATTTACAAAGTTGATTCTCAATTAGCCGCGGCACATTAAATGTTTATTGTCAAATTTATGACCGAAGATAACATGTGCAGAGAGCCATTATTAGATCGGAAGAGACCAAATGAATCACAAGGCGTAATGAATAACCGCGGCTAATTCAAAGAGATTGATTGTCAGGAGAGACGTTACCAAAGTTTGGGGCAATTAACTTGAATGAGCATCAGGAGGTGTTATTGTCAATCATCAGTTACAAGACCTGATTGATTGCTCATGAAAGAATCAATCATTGATAACGTAAAAAATATCACAAACATGAATACTGTTCTATTTGTAATCAATGCGGTCTTAGTTGTAAAGATTGGGATTGTTTCTTTTCCTTCATTCAGTAGTTTAGCTTCACTATAAAAAGGACCATAGGATTCATTGTTAGAGGTCCTTGACCAAACGCTCTACGCGATTACTCAAATTTTATCTCAATACATTTCAACAATTCAGCAACACTTATCAATATTTACGTGTTTATCTTATCACTTTCTTTACCGGTATTTATCTTTCCTGCACTTTACTTTGTTGCTCTTTACATTCAAACAGTTTATCTTCATGCACTTTCTTTACCTGCACTTTCGTTTATGCTATTTATTTGTTGTTATTTACTTTACGTCATTTACTTTATACAAAATCACAAAAAGAATTATCATCACTTCACTTTCACCTTAATCACCGAGTTACACAGCACGAAGACTGCGGCTAGTTAAGGCCGATCCGTGCTAAAGTCCTTGCATTCAAGGTAGAGAGAACCCCGCAGCCGAGATCGATCCTTCCTCGGCCCACAATCAACTGATCAGAAGTCAGATCGGCGCAAGATCTACAATCTAGAACAAAACCTCGCTTGGCCTACCGGCCTCGAGTTGGCACGCCCGCTCACACGTCACCACTCCAGAAGGACACGTGTAAGCCAAAGAAGCCCTCGGCCCGGTGACACGCGGCCGAGACGATTTTTGAGCGAACAGTAACGGCCTGAAAATCCATGATCTCTAGTGTGGATGGAAAATGACCCTTCAATAAAGTTGGTATTTCAAGTTCCGCGACCGGCGTAATACTCATCTACTGCTTCGGCTATCGCACAGCAGGTGCGGGACCAGCAGTTAATTCCTCCACATCGATAACAAAGATCATGCTGATTTTGGTAGCGGCGGGCCGAATCAGTGTTCCTTTCCACTTTGGCTTGTTAGGCAGGGGCACTATAACATGGGGCCATGTTTTGGGCCGGTTATATGGGCCATTTATGGGCCCACCTCTCTTTAATTGTCTCAAAAGATCAGACTTTTTGTCCCTTCCATGGTCACAATTTCTCCTTTCGAGATTAGGTTTGCGATGAGCAACATCAATTGCTTCAAGCAAAAGTGCTGCTTGGGTACCGATGGCCTTGGCTTGATCATTCCTCAACAGGAGGTTGTTGTTCATTTTAGTGAGCAACAAGATAGTGATAAATTCTAAGAATTAATAAAGTGCCTACCTTGTATTGTTTTTGGGCAAATGGGTTTGTTCAATATTTTGCTAATCATGTCTTGCTTCAGGCAAGAAAGCATGTCAACTTTAGATAATTTCTTCCAGAAACTTTCAATTGCTAAAATTTGATATTAAAGAACAATAATCGTGGTAAGTGCTTTTTGGAAAAATCCATGAGCAGCAAATGGGAACTTCGAGTTCTTAAGACATGGTATGACAAATCAGATTAAACATGTAAAATCTACTGGTTTTATCATGTGTGGTGAATTTATGAAGGAAATTTCAAGTTTCTTAAATGACATTATCAAAACTACAAGTTCGATTCATGTATGAACTACTGGTTCATCAGGTACCTGCATTTTCTACACATATATTCTAGTGCGAAAATTTAGACAAGTAACACAATAGTATTGAATAGAGCAAATTGAAATAATATCTCACAAATTGGATAAATGGAAAACACAAATCAATTGAGATATTAATTGCATGCTTGTAATATAACAGATTAATTATCACACAATTATATGAATAAATGCTTCAGGAAATTAATTACAAATATTAGATATGGTGAATCTATTTACAATATAAAATCATTTTTCCTTTTATTTTGATTCTGCTGGACCAAAGAAGGAGTGGGCTTGATAGTGAAGCCTATCGGGCTTAGTCTGTGGACTTGTGAACCAGGCTTTCATGCGTAAGTCAAATGGTGTGTGAGACCTGCTGGGCTGCTAGGTCCCACGGAGGGAGAGTGGGCCTGCTGGGCTCAAACTGGTCTGCCAAGGAATGAAATGCTATTAGTCGACCCTTTTGGTAACTCCAATTGAATACGACCAGGTAAGGAATGATGAGGTTTAGGTGGAGCGAGGCTCACTTAAGTACACAGCCTCATCTAAACCTTACCTAGACATCGCATCCAACTGGATTAGCCTAGTTGGAGAAGATTCATAACCATTGTCATGACAACACGTGGCGAGCTTCTATGCTAGCCTTGCAACTTGGGCCTGAGCTTCTGGCTCGGATTTGTTGTTATGACTTTTGGCTTGATTATTTGAGCTTCTGACTCAGCCACATTTAATATTCAAAATTATAACATAACCAAATTCAATATATGTTGTTAAATTGTATCGTAAATAAAGTAATGCAGCGGTTATGTACCTAAGGAAATGGGTTCAAATCCCATTAATGCTTCTGGCATTTCGTATAGGTAATAAATTGGGCAAATTCTTCTGGCATAATGTTTATGTAATAATCGTGTAATAATTTAGCCCATAATGCTTCTAGCATAAGAAATTATAATGGCAAATTCAAATTTGTGTAACCAAAAATTAAGCCCATAATTCGCGTAATACACAATATTAAAATGTAGCAATAAAGGATACATTGTGAAATTATTATGGTAATTGTTTTGGATAAATGTCAATCAAAACCAAAACATGAATTGAATCAACTGATCAATCACCAATTATATGGAGTTGAATCTGCTTCTGGCAGTATTAATATTAAGGGGAAATGATCATTTACCCAATTTCAGCTTAAAAATTGCCCACTTGCTCCACCAAGAGTTTAAAAACCCCATTTACCCAAAACACTCTAAGGGATTATTTCCCCTTTACCCAATTAATTCTTTTTTATTTCTTTTTATTTATTTTTGGGACTTTTTTGCCCTCTCCTTCTTTCTCACTTAGAGGGAGAAATCATCCTCCACCTTGCCGGACTTTGGTGACCAACGGCCGACCGCCGACTCCGGTGACCGGACTCCGGTGACTAGTGGCCGGCCTCGGACTCCGGTGACCGGTGACAGGAATCGCCGAGTAATCATATTATTGCCCCCCAATAATCATATGATTGCCTCCCAAAAATCATATTATTGCCTCCAATAATCATGTTATTGTCGTCCAGTGAATTATATGAACTCCCAAAACCAAAATGAATACACTACAGGCACAATCACTACACCAAAAATGTTATCAGACAACGGCAGAAAACCGTTGTGGGATTTGGAGACCCACCGTTGTAAGCGAGCCGTTGTCTGATGAAAAATCAGACAACGGTGGAACACAGTTGTGTGATAAACAGAAAGACAACATGTATGTGTTATAACTGTTGTGTGATAGCTCGGCAGATGGTTCGGCAGATGCCAAGCGCAGTTGGCAGCATTTGAGGCGCTGTCTTCAAACAACAGTGCCAGTTTTAAGCTGTTGTATGTTAAGCGTGTCAAACAACATTTTTTTATTTTGTCTGTTGTCTGATTGATTTTCAAACTTCAATTCTTGGACTATATCTGTTGTGTGATTAACTTTAGGACAACAAAGTTCAATTGCTTCTGTTGTCTGAGTATAAATTAGAAGACACTGATTTGTTAAAAACCGATGTGTGATATGAATGATTGCAATGTGTTTCTATCCCATTTTTGGCCATTCAGACAACGGGCAGTCATCTATATCTAATATGTTGTGCGATCATTTGAACATCTCATTCCTGAATTAGAGAGTACGCCATCAAATACAAACATTGCAAACCATCAAATGAGAAATCTAACCAATACTCCCCGCGTGATGCTGCGGGTTTGCATTGAAATTTTGTACGTAAAACAGTCATAATAATAAGCTAAGAAACATTAATTGAAAATGTTATAACTTTACATATTACAGAAGTGGTGTTTAAACCAGACTCATATTTTTACATAAGAAGTTAAGCTCTCGGAGGAGGAGAATTATGACCATGACCATCACTTAGTGCGTCTTTAACAGGGATTTTAAGATTCCAAGTTCCTGTTGAAGCTCCAACAAACTGTGAAATCCCTTTTAATAATTCATCAGTTGGAGTCATCTTTGTGGCTGTTTGAATGATCAGTATAGGGTTTAGGTCAGGAACCGGAACAAATTCAGCTCCATAGCTCACATCCCACCCAACTACAGAGTTCCCATATGATGGTGCACTTCTGCAATTTATTGACATCCAATTCAATAATGTAAGCTTTGATTCATCATCAGACATGCATGAGTGGGATTGTTTGGCAGTGCTTTTATAAAAGAGCCTTCTCTCACTAACATAATTTTTTTTATAAAGTGCAGGCGCTTCATGTAAATGCACCGTGAACATTTCTTAATGAAACAATCAATCATTTTATATATGAAAGCACTATAAGCTATTTCTTCCAACTTTCAAACCACTCCAAAAAGCTCTGAAGAGTATTTGAAAGCTTTTTTTACCATCACTAAAAGCCTGAAAGTATTGCCAAACAGGCCCCAAGTCGTGGACTATAAATTTTGTGCTCAGAATGCAAATAGATAGTATATATCAAATAATAATATAACAACAAAGAAGAAGCAATCTAACCTCATAAATTATAATTTCCAGAGTCTTCTTTGTCCCAAGTTTGATGGTTACTTCAGCGACCGGATCAGCAATGGTGAATTCTGGGTTGCACTCACAGTAATCCACACTCAAACCTCCATATTGTATAGGAACATGCTCAGCAGAAATGTACCTACAGCATCATGTGAAATTTTAACTTCAAATCAACCAACTCTATAAAAGGGGATATACTCTACAGAAACCCCTATTGATCAAATCATGCAATGTCAGATAGACAGAAACTATACTAACTTGAAAAGGATCTCTGCAGATTTGGCTGGGCTTGCAAAGACAAACTTGGTTTTGGTCCCCTGTGTCAAGAAGGGGCTTATCAATATGTAGAATGCAAAATACCAACCATGCATGGAGCAGTCTTCTCACCACATACACAACAGATCATGCAAAAGCAGTTATATTTCACAAAAGCAAGACTGAAACTAATCAAGACTGGAACTATTTCCTACTCCTTACAGATGAACAAGTACACAAAAGCATCGCATTTCAGAGATCTGATTTCACTACTAACCACCGAAAGCCATAAGTCGCGACCCTTAAGACCCAACAACAAAATCAGGAAGAAAAGAACGAATCCGATGTAAGTGACATTAACGAACTGAAGCTTCTAATAAGACTAACACAGTTCACAAATATAACAGGAATGTATATTCTCAAAAAGCTCTCAACATAGATAATTGCAAGACCACAAGCAGAACATAAAGATCAAATAAAGGGAAAGAAATAACAGGTTCTCTACTTCTCTTTTGTCTAAGTCAGAATGGTAAATTAAACTACTTTTCAAAGTATAATCAACAACCTGTCCCAAAATAGCTTTACAAGATGGTGCGTGCTAAACAATCAAAAATACTACAGCTAATCACTATTAATTCTAACTAGAACAAATAAACAACTTTATACCCAACTTTTCCTCAAACGTCAATTTAGAACAAGGACATCAAAGAAAAGAAAACAAACAACAATTGCATATATAACCAACCAAGAAGCAAACAAATTCTAAGAACTAAATTAATTAAAAGAAAAGCTTAGATTTCATCACACTAAAGGAAATACAATTTGCCAAAACTTGTTCTTTGACGAAGTAAAGAAAATCAACTCAAAAAAATAAGCAAATGGTTTGCTGAAATCAAATAAAAACTACTCCTCATCACCCAAATCGATAAACAGCTAATAACGTAATACCCAGACCAATTAACAAAACAATCAAATCAGTGAAGTACGACCAACATAGTAGACATAATGATCTTGCACAAAACAGCACCCACATTTGGACAACTTTCTCAGCAAAACAAACTGAATTAGACCTTGTTCTTAACATCGAGACATTTGTACATAAAAAAGGATCATAAGATACAACTCACCCTCTAATTTCTGCGAGATCACCAGTATATTCATAGCTAAGAGAGTAATAGAAGTAAAGCCTTGATGCCAGGACGTCAATAGTTCTGAAGTACATGTTCTTTAGTCATGAAGCCATGAAGAACAATCAGAAACATGATACCTGATAAACAGGTGAAAGAAGAGAAAGGAAGAAACTGTTGTAAAGAAATGGATAGATTGCTGTCTTTCTACCTTATGTACTGCTGAAACTTCCCCCTTGCATCAAATTCAGTTTTGTTCACTTAACCCTGCAAATCAACAATAAGTTTCTCTATATTAGAAGAATAACATGTTCCATGCACTGTAAGTTAAAGATTATGTCACAGGTAGAGAAAAAAAGAATAGAACAAAATGTAGAATAACAGATTCGAGTACTTAGAATGTATTTACCAGCACAGGACATTTCACCAGAGGGATTTATCAATGTTCTGCACAATAAAAAAAATCAGGTCCTGACACATACACAGGCATTAACATTATCTAGATAGAGTAATTTTCATACCCTAAAACATTATCAAGTCTTTTCCAATTATTTCCAGACATCTGGAAATATACCAAATTGAAACATTAGCACAAGGATTGCACATTGCTTTGAATACTTTAATCATCTAGTCCAATTTTCTGATACTCACCCTTGCAGAGCTGTAGGCCACCGGAGTAATGCAGTTACAACACCTGTTCACAAAGAATAGCTCAAAATTACAACAGCTTTAACAACAAGCCAACTCTTGGGCTAATAATCAACTAGATAAAGGCGATCCTTTTCCATACCTGAGATATTTCTTGAAAGTGGTACAGCAAGGGGGATTAAACCTTGCTTTGCTCCTGGAGAAATAATAGAATCACCTGTTTCATAGTAATGTATGTAAGAACTATGTATTAATCTACTGATGCAGAACATGGCAACATTAAAATAAGAACTATCTTTCTATTGCTTCCAAATTAGTAAACGGTAAACCACTTGCAATCTCTTTAACACCTTGCAAAATTGTGATATCCTTTCCCCCATGTTTGTTGAGAAAGAATTTATATGATGGAGGCAAACTCTCCTGCTTCAATATGTAAGCAGACCTGAAGAAATGAATTTTTATCCAATATCGTGACTTAGTAATCTGCTTTCACTATCAACAAGATGAATTCATAAAAACTTCAAAGGTCAAGATACCATAAGTTATTCCCACATACATAATGCTTGGCAGTATCTGTCCATTATTGCCCCAAGACAATTTAAAATATGACAACGAAAAAATAAAACACACACTGCATACACTGGCTACACCAGTACTAAATATGAACATTTCTACAACAAAGTATACTTACAGAATTTGCGAAGAGGAGAGACACATAAAGAAAATGTCACCGTGCTTCCAAGTGAGAGGTCTACAAACACGACCAAACCGTTTGCTTTTAATCCCACAACGCGTGGCCAACACGGCAGCACGCATAAGTATGTATACAGCCAAGCTCGTATGCTGCGTGTTATGCCCGGTAAGAAGCATAGACGGTCTTGCTATAAGCCCTGCTAACAAAGCCCTCCACTTAGCTGTCCTGAACTAGAGTAACACCGGAACATAATCAATTAAACCAGAGCAAACAGCTATCTCAAATCTCAATCAAACAGACCATGCGAAGCTGAATATAAAAGAACAAGGAACATGCCTACGGTGGCCTCCCAAAGAAGCAATAATCTCATCCACTGAAACAAATGTGCCTGCAAAAGTCCCAAGAAACAGACCATATCTCAAGGTCTCCTTCAAAACAGTAACAATTGCTTCATTATTCGTAATCGCACCCTCAGTCCTGAACAGATACACATCAAACACTTAAATTATAACCAATAAACACATTAACAAGTTTGAATTGTTCAAATATTCGATATAATTAGCACATTAATCACTTCAATTATGACATAATTAGGTTTGAATTACTGAAATATTAACTTTTTACCTGAGAGAGGCTAAGAGCTTTCTCTTTCTGAGTCTAGCTAGGATGGAGAAGACGGCAAGGCCGCCTTTGAGGCCGACGCCGATGGTGAAACCCTTAATCGAAGCAGTCCACAACCCGCCGTAGCTTCTCGGAATCGCTCGACGGCACAGGAACGTATTTGAGCGAAGAGGAATAGCAAAACGACGACGGAGAGGGATCAGATTTCCTGTAATGTGCGCACACCAGATCTTCGGCGTGATCACCGTTGGAGCCGCCATTCTCGCCTGCGCAGCAGGTGCAGACGTCGCCGTCCGGCGACATGGGAGGGCGAGTGGATTAGGTTTTTGCGGGAATGGGGTGGCGCGTGGAGACGAAAGAGGGATTCAAAGGAGATTGAGAGGTGGATGATCGTCGATTAGGAGGTCGTGCTTTAGCCAAACGACGGCGGCGCCGGTTTTCGCTCCGCTGTTAGTTGAAATTTGAACTCGGAAACGGCACCATTTCGGCGAGTAAAGGTGGGTTCTTGGGGAGAAGGAAAGCGAGGGAGAGTGATGGAGAGTGAAGAGTGAAGCCATTACTGTCCAGATTGAGAGAAGGATTGTTCCCCTTCTTTCAATCTTCTTCTAAGATCTGAGATCTGTTAGAGAGAGAGAGAGATCTGTGCCAAAGCGCGATGTTTAAGAGAAGTCGAGGTTTTTGGGAAGGGACTGTGAAGTGTGAAGAAAGTGACGGAGAAGTCTTTGATGGAAACGATTCAAAGAAAAACCCTTATTTTGTCTAAGTGGGAGTGAGAGGAGACAAATAGCTATGGTGTTTTCATGAGAGGCCCATGGTGTTTTCATGATGTTTAGAAGAGAGCTGCTCGACGAGTTCAGGAAACGGCTGTTTTTGACAAAGTGTTGACGGGGAGACAGCAAATCCAATAAACGTACCTAGCTATCCATTTAAGTTATCAAAGGCGGGCTTTTAATTTTTGCTTTATGAATCAGACAACACAAAGATGAAGTTTTGTTGTCTGATTTTGAACAAATCAAACCTCAGCTAAGGTTTCAAAGAGGGAAAAGTTCCCGCTATAATATGCAACCAAAGTAACATGCTAGGCAATGCTCATTCACACAACGGAAACAACTCATTTGGTTGTGGGATCATCAATCTGGTGCTATATTTCAATCAAAAGTTGGAGGTTTTTGGGGGGCTTCAGTGCCATTTTGGGCCAAATAAAGGCACATCCAAATATTTCCCACTTTATCACACAACAAAAGGTAAAAAACCGTTGTATCATGTTTTGCATGCTACTCTCACACAACAGATACAACTATACTGTTGTACTATGTAGTACCAATTTGGAGCCAAATTTGAGTCGATCTAGGAGGGAAATCTGCCGCTATTTTTTTTATGATTCACACAACAGATTATTCTTGTAACCGTTGTGCAATGACCTTCTAAACAAAAACTTCAGAATTTTAACCACCTTATACAACGGAAGTTTAGTAAACATGTTGTGTGATTCACTTTTCTTCATCACACAACACTTTTTTTTTTTCGTTGTGCAAAAAGTGTTGTGTGTTAACGTTTTTGGTGTAGTGAATTGATCAATTTATAATCATATTATTGGTTCCCAATAATCATATTAGTGTCTCCCAATAATCATATTATTGCCCCCCAATACAAAGTCCAATGTCTCTACTGCCTCCCAATAGACCACCAAAAATGCACCATTTTGTATGATTCACTGATAATTTGACTTTAATACATAGATTACAACAGGTAACTTATCAAAACACCACACTATAGTGATCCATGTCCCTCGTATCAAAGTCTACTGGGGGCCAATAATGTGTCTACTGCCCCCTAGTAGACCATCAAACAAACCCCACAGTTACATTGCAATCTCAGGATACCAGGGGAAAAAAAAAAAGTGCTCTGGGCACCCACGTCTAAAGCTGATCGTGATTTCTCGCCGGTGCTAGTGTAAGAGAGAGATAGGTGATTGTGCTTGGTTGTATTTGAACTCGTTTGTGTACGAGAGAAGCATGGGGTTGATATCGTCAGTGTCGGGGCGAGAGACGGAGATGATGGTGGTGGTGGGCAACTCCTCCAAAATCCTCGGGGACTGGAACAACGGTTGCCGGAACGATAGAGGCCTAAACCCTCAAAACCCCAGAACCGAAACACCCAGAATTCCAAACCCCAAAATCGAAACACCACCCAGAACTTCAAACCCAATGAAAGGCCCAATCTTTCGAAACCCCCTTTTCCTTCACTCCCTGATGTCACCAGGAACAGTGAAAAAGCAAAGACCTTTGAGAATCTTCCGAAGCTGCCGTTGATTTCAGCCACCAACATTGGAGTTTGGTACGAAGAAGCTGAAGAGTTGGAAGGCAAAGTGGTCGGGAAGATGAAGAAAGCCGAGGCAAGGAGTGACAAGGAGTGGCGATGGTCGGGATCGCCGATCAATGGAACGGCGACGAGGACGTTGGAGTGGCTGGATCGCCGATCAATCGAACGGCGACGAGAACGTTGGATCGCCGACTGGAGCTTCATCGTCGTCTTCAGGTTTGGACTGCATCTCCGGCGCGGCGATCAGAGAGAGAGATAGACCGGAGGTGGAGATCATGGGGAGGAGAGAGAGAGAGAGTGGAGGTGGAGGTGGAGATCGGGGGGGAGGAGAGAGGGAGTTTGGGAAGGGGAGAGAGACTGATAGGAGATGGATGGGTTTTAATTTAATTAACAGGGGCTAAAATGTCAATAGATGTAAGATTGGTTAAATGAGGTTAAAAAACTCTTGCTGGAGTAAGTGGGCAATTGGTAGTCTAAAATTGGGTAAGTGGTCACGGCCCCTAATATTAAATGGTGTTGATAAATTTTAGCTTGTCATAGTGGTACAGCGGACAACATGTTGGGTTGGTTCCTATTTTGGCTGGGTTTGAATCCCAGCAACTGCACAATCTGTTTTTGTTGCAATCCATAATTTTTTTTCTCTTTTCTTTTCCAATCAAACAATCCAAAGCCAAACAATTCAAGACACATGAATGAATATATACAAATATATATACCAAATATTAGGGTTCATGCATCATGGTGATTTTTCATATTCAATCAATAGGCTCAATAAGCATGAATATAAAATTAGATTTTGGAAAGAAAAATACTTAATGAAGAACAGTCGAATCTTCAGTTTATATGTGCAGAACTGAGAAGGTTGTCTTCTCAGCCAATCCAATAACTCAGGAGTTATTCGCCTCTTCTCTTGATTGAATGATGAACCACCTCTTCTCCGCAACTTGCAATTTGAATCCTAGAGCTTGTCGTGCTGATAACGTGTTGTAAAATGAACATAAAATAATTTGAGAAAGAGAGAGAGTTTAGACGTAGAGAATGGGATGTGTGTATATTCATCTCACTATGAGGGGGTTTATATAGGTGTACATGATGTATACAAAAAGGCAACGTTTAATAGCAACGTCAATTACTCCTATACACAATTCTATCAATCACTAATCTATAGTGAAAGACACATATCACTCTACATCTATTTACATGATTTAGCCATAACTATTTACAACATCATTTTGTTTTTTTATTGTTTCTCTCTCCTTCTCCCTCTCTCCCTCTCTTCTTCTCTTCACTCTCTTTCTTCCGGATAAAATATTTGTAAATAAAATAAGTTTAAAAAGAAATAAAATATTGATATTATTTGACATATCTATTGGAGAAGAAATTGAACAAAAATGACATTGCTACATCATCCTTCAAATTCAATTTTGACACACTTCAATTGACTATACCATTGGAGATGCTCTTATAGTTTAAATTACGGTGGTCGGTCAAATCACTGTTTCATTTATTTTACCTACTTGAACCTCAATCACTGATGAAGTATTATAAGGTCTAGAATTAATGTGTTCTTTTCAGGTTCCTGTGAAATAGAGGAAAATATTTTGAAAGGACATATCGATCTCCCAATTGGAAAACATGTCACTGGCTATGTGTACAAGGTGGATGCTGAATGGGTCTGGTTAACAATATCTCGAAATGTTAGGGCTCAGCTTTTCATTCTTGACAGCGCTTTTGAGCCTAGTGGACTTCGAGAGTTTCAGAAATGCTTTCATGTGGGAAATGCTGTATCTGGTCATGTTTTAAGTGTTAGCAAGGAGAAAAAGCTATTACGGCTGGTTTCATATCCTTTTACTCCCGTCTCTGATAAAGCTGTTGATAATGAGGTGTCAAAGACGGATGCAGATGTTAGCATGTTGAATGCAACTGCTCATATTCGCGAGGGATGCGTTGTAGGTGGGAGAATTATTAAAAAACTTCCAGGTGTTGGTGGATTGACTGTGCAAATTGGTCCCCATATGTATGGCGGGGTTCATTATAGTGAGCTTTCTGAATCATGGGTGTCCAACCCATTGTCTGGATATGAAGAAGGTCAATTTGTCAAATGCAAGGTCGTTGAATGTAGTCGCTCTGGACAGGGAACTTTTGAGTTGTCATTACGGTCTTATTTAATTGGCACACTTTGTCAGGATTCCAATGAACCTGACATTAATGACAAGTAAGTCATGGCCATCCAGATATTCTCGTCTAAAACGCAAGTTTAGAATAGCCGATTCTATTAAGAATAATAAGAAGACTGGCGATGATGGCTAAACTTTTGGTTGAGAGGCGGGCTACTCCCCGAAAATGCTCGTTCCTGTGTCGTTGGGGCTTACATTTTGTTATGTCAGAAGAGAAAAGCAATTCAAAGGTTGTACGTGAACGGAGTGAAGCTGCTCGAACCTTAGTGAGAGGCTCCAAAGGATAAGTGAAGAAACGAAGTGAAGGTTGCGAAGCAAAGGCACGTACTGAGCGTGGCGATCGAGGTGAGGCTATGAAGTAGGCAGTGAAGAGAGAAAGGTTCTTTTTTAGTCTTTCCACTCATAGGCTCATGCAACTTATTGACATGCTGGCGTCAGCTGCACGGCGAGATCTTCTATAAGACTCGAGATCGGGATGAGAAAGAGAGCGATTTATGTGTTTATGACATGTGCTTGTTTGTTAGTATATAGATTGCTCTGGCCTCAATTTGGGATACCTTTTACATCTTTCTTATATTAACAAAGATACATTCACCTTGGATTCTGCTATTATATTAATACGGATCCAGCTCCTCTGCAGTGCAGAGGATGTGCAGTTATGTAAATTTACTAAAATATGGAGCTTCCAAGTGATCTAATGTCTAAAACATAGCCACATCAGCTCATATCATTGGGTCTTTTTCTTCTCAACTTTCCTAACGCTGCCGTTAACTCCTTGAAGACGAAAAACAAAAAAAATTTGAACGAACGAAGAACTGACGAACTGGGATTTTCTCAGATGCAGTTGCAGTAGAGAACAAAGAACACAAATGCTAATGATCACCCTTAATCCCTTAAATCATTTCATGAAATAGGACCTAATATAAAATTATAAATTATGGCAACCGCCTTAATTCTCATGCCATTTCAAAACAGAGGTTGTTCATTACCATCTTCATTTTCCCAAATCCACGAACAAATATGGGTAACAGACTAACAACAGCTTTAAACCAATAAGCTTCAGGTATATTTCAATGGCAAACCCCTCTAATATCTTTGGAGAGTTTTCATCTCAACCTTCAGGTCTTTTTCACATGCTAATACTTTGATTCCGAAAGGCAGAGGAGGAAAAAGAAAGGAGAAGGAGAAAAAAGACGATAGAGGGGAATTCAGTTCGGATTTTAGGGTTTTTTTTTTTTTCCTCCTTGTGGAGTTGTGGTATTTTAACGATGTTAAGATTCATTTGAGAAGAAGAAAAGTCCAAAAAACAATGTTAGCTTATGTGGCACAATTTAATTCATTGGATTAGAAGGAGAATTAGGATTTTATGAAATTTAGGTAAATTAACTTTAGAGGATCCAAATATGGTCATACCGAACGGCCGGAAAAGATTGACGATCTGAAACCTAATATGGTCATACCGGTTGTAGAAATTTCTTAGCTGTTCCTAACCTTTGCTTGCAAATTGTTTTCTAACTTATTATACATGCAGTCTTATGTGGATTAATTTTCTGAATCTGATAGGGTTTGTTTCATCAAAAGGATGTTTTATTTTGCTTTCACGGAAGCTTGATGCCAAAATTCTCGTCTCCGATTTATCCGATGGATACGTTGATGATCCTGAAAAGGAATTCCCGGTTGGAATTTTATCAAGCTGGTGCAAAATAGGTGTACTTATTGGTAAAAAATTAAATCCAGTGGTGAACTCTTACTAAGAATCTCAAGTGCAGGGTGTCATCTATGGAGCCTTTATCAAAGAGAGTTGAAGTTACCTTGAAGTCATTGAGTGCAAGCAGTTTGCCACAATCTGCAAGGAATAATTTGGATAGCTTGCATGTCGGATATTATTTCTGGCAGGGTAAAACGAGTCGAGTCATATGGATTATTCATCACAATTGACAATACAAACGTGGTAAGGATGAGTAGCATCAAGCAAAGTTCATTTCATTTCTAACATCTAGTCATATGTTGTATTTATACATGAGGCACTGCTTTTAATCTCCTGTAGAACACTGAATTTGTAATGACATATACTTCTCATAGGATTGTATAATCATATCTTCTGTTTGCACTTTTGTTAAAATGTTTTTTGTTCTCTTTTTTGTTTTTAGGTTGGATTATGCCACGTGTCAGAGCTTTCAGAAGATAAAATGGACAATTTTGAAACTAAATACAGAACAGGAGAGTGGGTGTCAGCAAAAGTATTGAAGGTACATTTCTTGTCTGTTAAGTATGGCTGTAAATTATTCCTTTGAGAGAATTATCTGTACTATGTGAAAACTGCATGCAAGGTTTCCATTAGAATAGTTTGTGCGACTTTTTTTTACGTGGTATACTGGTATATATATATGCATTTCATGATAAGTTAATTCACCTTCCTTTATCTGGCGGACAAGGAAGGCACCGAGTTTCTCTCGGAATGAAGGATTTGTATATTATGGATAGCGATCAAACACCTCCAAAACAAGATCTTGATGAACCTATCAGACAGACTGATTTGGTGGATGATTCTAAGTCAGTAATGTGTCCTGTTGGCAGTTTCCTTGGGGACCAAAACACGGACATTGAACATGAAAATGCAGAGTTCCAGTTTCTTGCACAAGCAAAATCAAGAGCTTTAGTTCCTCCACTTGAAGTCACTCTTCATGATGTAGACCAAGGCGATGATACTGTTAGCCAGGATCAAGAGCTTCCTGATGCCGAGGACACTGTAGATGACAAGAAAAAGAAGCTCACGAAGAAAAAAGCAAGGGATGAGAGGTCTAATGTTTGTTTGGCTTTTGTTTTCTTGGTTTTCAATGAACTCCCTGCTTATCCTTCTGTTTTTTACATGTAAACAATTTGTGCAGGGAGCGTGAGATAAGGGCTGCTGAGGAAAGATTGTTGGAGAAAGATGTACCTAGGCTAGGACTGATGAGGAATTTGAGAAACTGGTTAGAAGTTCTCCAAATAGCAGTTATATATGTTTGGATAAAATATATGGAATTTGTGCTCTCTATGGCTCTATGGCTGATGTTGAGAAGGCACGCTCTATTGCTAAAAGGTATTTAGCTAGAAAAAACACCTGTTGCCCATTTACTACTATTACAGTCCTATCATATAATTAACTTACCATGAGAGGCCCCTTTGAGTCATAAACTGGAACTCTGCGAACCTCCTATGCCCCCCCCCCCCCCCCCCCGCCAGTTTGTTGAAATACAAAAGACTTGAATCCAGATAACTAATATGCTAAATGTTTATTGATATATCATTAATTAAAGTACCACTACACAATAATGTCTTGGTTGTTTTATGGTGCTTTTAGTTTCTAGGATGTCCAATGTGTATGTGTGTCTGTGTGGGTTCATGCATGTTCATAGGTTAAACTTGTTGCTGGAGTATATTTAAATATGTTGCTGCTCCAGTTGTACCAGTACAAAAAAGGGTAGCTGCTCCGGTTGTAACTGTACATAATAGGTTAGCGTAGCGAAAGTTGCTGCTGGAGTTGGTTCAAAAAACTGGCTGCTCCAGCTGTTGTTGTACAAAAATTGGTTCAACAAGAGTTACAATGATATACACGTTCAGTCATTCTTCTGCTCGCTAGGTTGTGCTTTGCTGCCGTTGATGATGTTGCTGGCTCATGGTCAGCTTGCCTGTCACTTTAAAACGAAGAAAATAGAGTTAGAGGTTAACCTAAGAGCATTAGTGTGGGAGGATGTTTATAATGAGGATCTGTGGATTGTTTATGAAGACCGCATTGACATATTGGAAAGAGCTCTTATAGTTAAGTTAGTTGAACCATCTTGTATTGAAAAGTTAACCGAAAATAACTGTAAGTTAATGAAGAAGAAACTACATCACTCCTAGCTTTTTTGTCAGAATCAGAGCTGAATAAAAATGTGTATGAATGCAATTATGATCATTATTGGCTATGGCCTTTTATTTATTTACTTTTTTTTTTCTAAGATATTTCAAGAAGCAAGACACATAGGAGGTTATCATTTCTCTCGGGATTGATTCGCTTTGCTCTCCATAATCTGCATGAGAACTCTGATTTTGAAGTTGTTTTCGTGAGGTTGCATCTCGTGAATTAGCACAGATCTCATTGTTTTTTGAGCTGCAAACAATACACGGAACATATTTAGCAAAAAAAAAAAAGAATATTTTATCTCGTTACATGGAGCTTTCTAAAACTAAAGGATTTTTAGATGTTTTGATAGGGGAAAAAAGGAAGTAAAAGAAATAGGAAAGAATGATGATGATTGTAAAAGTTTGTGACTGTAAAGCTCCATAGATAATTGAAACTATAGAAGCAAATCCAAATTTCCGACTCATAATATTAAAAACCAAACAAGAATAAAACACGCTCGGAAGGACTCGAACCCACAACCGTGTGATTAGGAGTAAGACGCCTTATCCACTCGGCCACGAGCTTCCTTGCTTGTAGAGCCAAAAAAGAATCAAACTTGGTATTTATTTTCTTTGTTTCCACCATTAATTAATATTAATTAGGATGCGTAACCCAACAAAAGAGCTCTCGCAAAATTGGACTTTTGAGAGGAGAGGAAAGAGACCAAAGTGCAGAGACAGAGAGAGAGAGAGATGGCAATGCCATGGAACATGACTCTCTGGATGGCCGAGATGGTCTGGTTGGCTCTCACCGGCTGGGTCTCCTCTTGCTTGACTGTTGCCGACGAGCTCGCCACCTCTCTCAGAACAGGAGATATCGGCCCTTTCAATGTCGGCTGATATTCCCCGATCACTCCCTTCCCTATGTAAGTTGATTTGATTTCTCTTGGATTTTGTGTTGGGTATTTCATTTGTTATCCACCAAATTGTAAAAGCAATAGGCATGCGAGGCTTATCCGCCAAATTACAGTCCTTGTGTTGGAGCTCAACCTCTAAAACCCTTCATTTCCGATTGTCTAAATTTCAAAAGATTGATAACTTTGCGACGCTTACTAAGCCATCTAAGCCCAACAAAGCCCACTTGAAACCACAACAAGAAGAACCCAGCTCGTTTGGATCGTTGTTCAGTGAAATAACTGGGATTTTAGGGGCTGAAAATGTCACTGCGGATAAAACTCCATCTGGGTTTTTTATTTCCAAGGAAACCCTTCTTGGGGTTGGTGAGGTTGGGGAAGAGAGGACACCTTGCACCGCAACTCTGTGTAGAAATCCCAAGGTTGACGCACTGGAAGAAAAGGAAGATGTAGCTGAAACTGATGTTAGCCCAGTAGTTCATGAGGTTACGAAGATTGTCAGGGCGGAAAATGGTTTGGTTTCGATGGAGGAGCGGTTAGACGAGTTGGGTTTTCAGTTAGATTCAGAGATTGTTGACAAAGTTCTGAAGAGGTGCTTTAAAGTGCCGCATTTGGCTTTAAGGTTCTTTGATTGGGTGAAACTGAAAGAAGGGTTCTGTCACACGACTAAGACTTATAATACCGTGCTGTGTATAGCTGGGGAGGCAAGAGAGTTTGGGCTGGTGGAGAAGTTGGTGGAGGAGATGGAAAGGAACTCGTGTGAGAAAGATGTTAAGACCTGGACCATTCTTATCCAGATGTATGGGAAGGCTAAGTTAGTTGGAAGAGCGTTGTCAGTCTATGAGAAGATGAAGAAATGCGGTTTTGAACCAGACTCGGTGGTTTTCAGAATGATGATACGTTCACTTTGTGCTGCTGGAAAAGCCGACGTGGCAATGGAATTTTACAAGGAAATGGTACAGAAGGACATTGGACTTGATATCAATATGTACAAGCTGTTATTGAATGGCATAGCTAGCTACGGAGATACTGCTGCTGTGGGCTTGGTTTCAGATGACATGATGAGAGTCTCACAGATTCCTGAACATGTGGTTTATGGTTGTGTCCTGAAGTCTTTCTGTATCTCTGGTAGAATCAGAGAAGCTTTGGAATATATTCGTGAGCTCAAGAATAAAGATGTTATGCTTCTCCCTGAATATTTTGAGACTTTGGTGAAAGGACTGTGCAGGGCTGATAGAATTGCAGATGCTTTGGAGATTTTGGATATTATGAAGAAAAGAGATTTTGTTGATGGAAATGTGTATGGGATTATCATCAATGGATACTTGAGAAAAAACGATGTTTCTAGAGCACTTGATCTGTTTCGTAGTATGAAAGAATGTGGATATTTGCCTACTACTTCTACCTACACTGAACTGATGCAGCACCTCTTCAATGAGAATGAGTATCAACAAGGCTGTGAGCTGTACGATGAGATGCTTGAAAGAGGAGTTGAGCCAGATAGTGTGGCCGTTACAGCCATGGTTGCGGGCCACGTCCGCCAAAACCATATATCTGAAGCATGGAAAGTATTTAATGATATGAAGGACAAAGGCATTAAGCCCACTTCAAAGTTGTATTTAGTATTTATCAAGGAGCTTTGTAGAATTTCAAGGACAGATGAGATTCTGAAGGTCTTGGTTCATATGCGGGCATCTGATATGCGCATTAAAGATGACATATTCAATTGGGTTGTACTTCATATGGAGAAAGGGGGAGAGATGGATAGCCTTGAAAAAGTAAAGCAGATGCAAAGTCTTTATAAATTGCAGCCTCATGATGGAGAGGTATCAAGTAGTGATGCATCTAGTGGAGAGAGGACCAATACAGTGTTGGAGTTGCTACCAAAGAAGATGGATCCCTTATTGAATTCTGATGCTTATGATGACAAGGATTTGCAAGAAATTTGTAAAATTCTGTCCTCTTCAACTGACTGGTGCTTAATTCAAGAAGATTTGGAGAAGTCTGCTGTTGATTACACTCCAGGACTCGTTCTGGAAATTTTGAGGAATCACAGTGGGCATGGTTCGGTAGCATTACAGTTTTTCTCATGGGTAGGAAAGCAATCTGGTTATTGCCACACTACTGATACTTACAACATGGCTATCAAAATTGCAGGGCGTGGGAAAGATTTCAAGCACATGAGGAACCTTTTCTATGAAATGAGGAGAAACAGTTTCTCAATAACACAAGATACATGGACAATAATGATAATGCAATATGGTCGAACAGGTCTCACAGAGATTGCTCTTCAGTTTTTCAGAGAGATGAAAAGTAATTGCAACCCAACTGGCAGTACCTATAAGTATTTGATCATATCTCTTTGTGGGAGAAAAGGTCGAAGGGTAGATGAAGCAATTAAAATATTCCAGGAGATGATCCGTGCTGCACATATACCTGACAAAGAGTTGGTTGAAACTTACGTTGGTTGTTTATGTGAAGTTGGTAAGCTGTCAGATGCTAGAAGATGCATAGATTCTCTTTCCAAAGTTGGTTTTACCACCTCTCTTGGTTGTTCCTTGTACATTAGGGCTCTTTGTCGAGCTGGGAAGTTACAAGAAGCTTCTGCATTGATGGATGATATTGGGAAAGAGCGATCCACATTGGATCGGTATACTTATGGGAGCTTCGTTCATGGACTTTTGCGGAGTGGACAAGTAGAAGAAGCACTGGCCAAGGTGGCGTCTATGAAGCAGGCTGGCATGAAGCCAACCGTTCATGTTTATACATCCTTAATAGTTCATTTCTTTAAGGAGAAGCAGATCAAAAGGGCATTAGAAATTTTCAATGAAATGCAACAGGAAGGATGTGAACCGACGGTTGTTACTTATTCCGCGCTTATCCGAGGGTACATGAACATGGAGATGATTGCTGAAGCTTGGAGTGTCTTTCACAACATGAAACTGAAAGGACCATTGCCGGATTTCAAAACTTATTCAATGTTCCTTCATTGTCTTTGTAAGGCAGGGAAATCAGAAGAAGCCATGCATCTTATATCTGAAATGTTGAACAGTGGGATTGTTCCCAGTGTGGTCAATTTTCGAACTGTATTTTACGGACTTAACCGAGAAGGTAAGCAAGATTTGGCTCGCATTGTAATGGAACAGAAGTCATCTTTGATTAGAAAACGTAAGTTCTTAATATCATGAATATTGTGGTTTCTTGGTCTAACTATCTTCATCAATCTATCTTGGTTTATTAGGTTCTTGTATTAGAATGTCAGCTCCTCTATTATCTATTATATACGAACGTCCTTCTGAGCAACCCAACCGGGTCTTCAGTCAAAACCTACTTGTAAATAGAGAACTAGATCAAACTACCGTTCAAACATTTCATTTCTGAAATATACACTACTCACTTTTTTCATTAAAACTTGTACTTTCCAATCATGAATTTAAATTTTGTTTGCACAAGAACCATATCAGTTTCACATGCCCCAGCCTGAAAGTTGCTAGATGATAAGTCTTACTAGTGATACCCATTTGTTAAGTAAAACATAAGAGATCCAGCCTTCACTAATACCAAATTTCTAGGCATACAAACCCACGATTCAATATCTAAGCTATTACTTGAAATTACACGATGATAAGTTGACAACGTAACCGTATAGTCTTCTCCTGAATGCATTTTTCTACAGAGAAAAATGTTATTTGAAACTGATTTTACTTCTTTTAGTCTAATTATTCCTGTTTGTATATGGAACCCCTTTCTTTAAGTCTCTTGCATACTATTGCATATGCTACAAGACCAATCCGGCAATCCCCATCATATATTTAAATTGTTCGTCTCATCAGCTTCCTGGTAAAACAACCAACTACTATTACAATTGAATAATCAAAGTTGGCAAGCAATTAGGCACATAGTTTGCTACTAGTCAAAAGAGAATGCTCGATCGGAGATATTTCCACGTGCATAAGCCAAAGTGCCAAGTCCACCACAGTCAATGTACTCAAGATTCCACCAAACAGTTTAAAGGCAAGTCAATCATTGCATATACTCAAACAAATTGAGTAGTCTTAATCTCAGACCCCGCTGCCCCGAAAAGGTACTGCAGTGATCTTGAATAGGAATCCTAGAGCGATAGACGCTTCCTTTCAATCATATCAAGGAAGAGTGCTTCTTTTATCACCACCCAGTACTGAAATATAAACACAAATGGGTAAAAATATGGAGCTACCTATACCCAGAGAGGTGAAGAAGATATGGGACGTGTGGAATCTGCGGGGCTGTATTCTCTTAAGTCTCTCACTGCAACTTTCTCTGCTCTTGGCATCATTTCGGAAAAAATGCAGAAGCAAATTGCTACGAGGACTCATCTGGTCTGCGTATTTGCTCGCCGACTGGATTGCTGCTGTTGCAATAGGGATAATCACCAAATCCCAAGTTGACATTTGCGACTCGAAGGGCAACAAAGACCTTTTGGCATTCTGGGCTTCCTTTCTTCTACTCCATCTTGGCGGCCCTGATACCATTACCTCTTTTGCTCTTGAGGACAACGAGTTCTGGGTTAGGCACTTGGTTGGACTAATTGTTCAAGTTCTTGCAGCTGCTTATTGTTTCTACCTGACACTTGTTGATAACAAGTTCTGGGTTCCGACGGTGCTAGTCTTTGTTGTTGGAACAATCAAGTTTGGGGAGAGAACTTGTGCTCTGTATCTTGCAAGTGTAGACCATTTTGGGGAGACTGTATTGCCAAAGCCGGTCGCTGGACCTGACTATGAAGAAACTGTACAAATCCACACTTCAATGAGGTCAGTTGAAGTCCTTACAACACAAGTAGTGGTGCCAATCAAGCCATATATTGGGGATGCACATAAAGAATCTTTAAATGACATGCAATTGCTGCAAGAAGCGTATTACCTCTTTGAGAGCTTCAAAAGACTCATTGTTGGCTTCCTTCTCAGCTCCAAAGACCGAGAACTGAGTCGAGCTTTCTTCCTTAAAAGAACCTATACTAGCGCTTTTCAGTTGATAGAGTACGAGCTCAGCTTCATGTATGAGGTTCTTCACACCAAGGTTATTGTGGTGCGTTGCAAAATTGGGTACACCCTCCGCTTAGTAAGCTTCTGTGCAACCATTGTTGCCTTGGTGTTCTTCTTTTCAGTTGAAAAGAAAGAGTTTGCTAAGTTTGACATTGATCTTACTTATGCTTTGTTTAGTGGAGCCATTTTCCTGGACATCATATCTGTCTTTACGCTAATCTTCTCTGACTGGACCCTCATTGCCTTCAACAACACTAACATTTGGAGCAGATTTATTGCTGCTGTAATAATGAAAGGAGGAAGGTGGTCTGGATCGGTATCCCAATACAATATGATAAAGAATTGCCTGGATGAGCGTCCAGAATGTGTCTTTACTCTTGCCGGTTATCTGGGTGTTGGGGGAATTCTGGGCAGAATCAAAATTGTCTACTATTCGTCCTCGGAAGCAGTCACTGAAGAGCTCAAGTACTTTATCTTCAAGCAGCTGAGGTTAAAATCTTTGAAAGCAAACAACAGAAGGGATGGAATGGAGGCATGTTCACAAAGAGGTGACTGGGCTCTGCTGCTGAATTCAAACTATCAGGACCTCAAATGGAGCATTGGGGATTATCAATATGCGGAAAGTGTTCTTCTCTGGCACATTGCAACAGAACTCTACTATGCCGAAAGTGGAACCAAGCAATGTCCTCATAGTTATGGTAAACAAGCAACACAAAGGGCATGTGATAGTGACGATCAACTAACACTTTGCGATGCTTGTGAAAGTAACGCTTGGCGTAGTATTTGCAAACTTCTTTCAGATTATCTGTTTTATCTTCTGGTGATGCAGCATCCAATGATGGCCCCAGTTTTGGGGAATTGGCATATAGTGTTCCAGGACACTTGTGCAGAGGCCAAGAGATTCTTTCGCAAGCATTCAGTGAAAGATCATACGAATGCCTGTGAAGAGATTACTGGTGTGAAAGCCAAATACAGATCGGCGACTATGAAGGGAAGTAAAAGCAAATCTGTGCTGTTTGATGCATGTATGCTTGCAGAACAGCTTAAGGAGTCGAAGGCAAAACAGCTTAAGGAGTCGAAGGCAGAACAGCTTAAGGAGTCGAAGGCAGAACAGCTTAAGGAGTCGAAGGCAGACCCATGGGAGCTAATGAGCCGGGTGTGGGTGGAATTATTGTCCTATGCTTCCATTAAATGTAGACCGATTGTACATGCTCAGCAACCAAGTAGGGGTGGAGAACTGATCACTTTCACTTGGCTACTGATGAATCACCTGGGCTTGGGAACACAATTCTACGAGCTCGAAAACCAAGCTGGAACAAAATGGGTGGCAGATAAGTAAACAGAACTAGGAAGTTAAAGGATGTGGAGGTGAAATTCACGTCTTTGCTTTTGTTCTTGTTCCTTTTTTTTTTTGGGTAGGGGTCCTAGGGGATTGATGGATGCATGAAGCACATCTTTGTAGTTGTTACAGTCTTTTGCTTGAGATTTCCATTTGTTTTTCTTTGAATATGTGAAATTTAATTAAAATAAATTCTGTATTAAGTTATTACAGAAAAAAATTCTCTACTTTGTCGTCCAAGCAACTATGAGTTCTACAAAAATAAATTAAACCTATTTTATGAGTTGAAAGTGCTTCTGATTGCAATTTTAGAGATCAAAAACTTTTCTGGATCTGACCACAAAAAACTCTAATGAAAAAGCTCAGGTAGAACATATTGAAAATACAATGAGACAGTGAATTGAAGTTGCTTAGCAATACAATCAAAACTAAAACTAAGCAAAAATGACTGGTCATCACCCTAATAAAAGAGCTCAAGTAGAACTCGTTGAAAATATAATGATACAAAGTCGACTGAAATTGCCTAGCAAAACAATCAAAACTGGAACTTTGCATAAGCACCATATACCCATCGCTGTGATGTTTTATCTCAAAAGTCCTCAACGCTTTTAATAACGGATGTCTTCTAGAGTTTTATCTGATGTGAGACTAATCTCTCTTTCTCACACATGGTTTTAAAAACTGGTGACTAGTCTACAAGGATAGAATATTCGACTGAGAAATCTTTCTTTCTAGATCAAGAACTAGCTTGTCATATAGGCCAAAAAGTTAAAAAGACTCGATAATATTGACCAGAAAACAAAAAAGAAATTGTAATACAAATCATAAAGACTTGAGAGCTTAGAATTAACCTCGTGAAGTTGCAGAGAAAGAGCATTGTGGGTTGCATTGCAGGAGACTCTGACTATATGAAAGTCTTCACTCTTCATAAGGCTGTTGCATGCCAGAGTATCTTAACAACATTAGGAAAACATCTCTGCAAACAAATCCTTTGTAGATCAGCAACTCTTTGAGACCTTGTTTCTCTTCATTTGGTTATTCAACTCCTTGTTGCTTTGTTATCCCCCACAACCACCCATGTCCAGAAAAACCCTTGTCACTACTTCATTTAAGACACTTTATGTGTCTCTGGATCTTCTTTCGTACTTGAAATCTAAGCAGGTCACACCATTCCAGATTTTCAATGACGTTATCATGCCAGATTTTGAAGACCATACATCCAACGGAAACCACAGCACCAATAGTGATGAAATGAAAATGATACTTCAAGAAATCCAGAATGATCTCATTTCCATCAGTGGGGCCTGTGGGGGATTGCAGAAATGGGAAGATGATGTTAAATGTGCTATCAAAGAATTAGCTCTCCAAAGCTTAGATGATGCCTTCAAAGAAAGAACAGAGGCACTGAAAAATTCCAACAGTAACACATTTTCTTCGGAACAAGCTTAATAGGACTCATAACATTGTGTCCAGGCTAAAGGAATTTGTTTATTCACCTTCAGTCAAGTTAAATTCTGAAACCTTACAACTTTCAAATACCCCTACGCTGGTGAGGAACTACGAGGTTTGAGCATTGAGGACATCGAGGCAATCTACGATGGTCTAGATGACACGCTGAAGCGATGCTTCCTCTTTTTCTCAGTATTTCCTGAAGATGCTGTCATAAAGAAGAATGTTTTAATCCATTTTTGGGTTGGGAGGAGTTCACAGATACTTTGAGCAAAGAAGGCAAAACTGCTAAGGAGACCGGGAATGAATTCTTTAAATTGTTTATGGAGAAAAGCCTTATCCAGCCTGTCTACGAAAAGCGCAGGCTAAGTGCAGACAGCTGCAGCATGCAGCCTAAAACTCGTGAAGCTGTGATCAAGCTTGCAAAGAAAACCAGATTCTTCACAAATGGAAATTCAACGAAAGATTTCTCTTCCTCTAAGAGGACATGCCTGGTAAGAACTGTAGAAGGATCTAATATACGCGAATTGCCTTTTCCATTCAAGTCAAGAAAATGTCCAAAGTCTGATCAATGTCAGCGAGCCTAATCTTTATTTTAGACCAAACTGGTTCTCCAAGATGGAAAACATCAAAGTTTTGCAGCTCGGGAGATGGCAAAGCTCAGCAAAGCATCTCACTGAAGTAGAGGACAGTGAATTCCTAAAAGGCTTGAAGAATATGAGTCATCTCTGGTACTTGAGCCTCCAAGGAGTCTCTAGAATCACAGAGCTTCCTGCTTCAATTTGCAAAGCCCGCAATCTAAGAATCCTGAACCTGAATGGATGTTGTGATTTGGAAAAACTCCTAAGTTGGATATGTATGAGTGTTACCTACTAAGTTGCATGCCCATGGGACTTGCTTCACTCTCACAACTTCAAGTCCTTAAAGGGTTTGTCATTAGTAAATCAAGGTCTGGAGGCCATGACTGTAAGCTAGATGACTTGACAAAATTGGAAAATCCAAGGAAGCTGAGTATCCACATAGACAGAGAGCAAGCTGAAACAGCTGAAAGAGAGCTGAATTCTTTGGCGAAGTTCAATAACCTCCGGTCACTATCCATATTATGGTCACAAATATATGGCAAGACTGCAACTCGAACTCTCCAGAGGACATTCACCGAGAAGGTGCAGAGGACACTCACCAAGAAGCTGACCAGAATGAAAAAAGTAACAAAACTGCTTTCAATAGCTCCGTTAACGGTTCCATCAGTTACTCCAGATTCTCCATTCACTGTTCTTTTGGAGAAACTTGACCTCTATTACTTCCCTCAAATCTAATATGCCAAATTGGTTGAAGCCAAATCTACTTCAGAACCTAAAGAAGCTCTATATCAAAGGAGGAAGCCTATCAAATTTTTGTCACAGAGGCATGGAGTGTCAATGGACGACTGTCCAAATGGGGCATCTAAAGTTGTTGGATGAACTGCAGATGGATTGGGGAAAACTGCAAGGCTTGTTTCCGAACTTGAGTTACTTGGAGATATTCAAATGTCCCAAACTTAGTTTCGACCAATGTGATGAGAATGGAGTGCGGAAAAGGGAAGACTCAGAACAAGGAGAAGCATCGAGTAGTAATACTCAGTAGATTTCATATTCCATATCTGTCATATCCTTGTCTTATTTGTTTCTGCTAGTGAAATTCTATAACCATTTTTTTTTTTTTTATTTAAGAATCAAATTTGAAGGTTACAACTTTAAGCAACTAGATAAACATATATTAGTATCATCAATCCAGTATTTCGCATTTGCTGAATCCTTGTCTTACATGTTTCTGTCTTAGTGAGATTTCACGACAAGTTCAAGTTTTCTGAGGACTCAAGGTTTTAACTTTTTGCTATTTCATAACTAATTAATCGCTTAGAAACCAAACAAATCTATAATCCACCAACAAATAGGAAGAGATTTCAGCACAGAAACGTCAGAAAGCTGAGCAAGAAGAAGAAGAATAAAAAATAATAATAAATAAATAAAGGAAGAAACTTACCTCCTCTGCTCACTGCTGTTTGCTTTGGGACTGGGATTGAGGTGTTGTTTGCGTGCAATCGAAATCAAGATTTCGCTTTTGACTAGAAATAAAACAGTGAAAGCACATTTCTTTTTTTTCTTTTTTTTTCTTTTTTTTTTTTGAGTAAAAAAGCACATTTCTTTGATCAATGCTATTTGGATGGGCTGCCAGTAGGAGTCTTATTTGGGAACCTCAAGGCTGGGGTTTCTCTTGCTTGGGCCTTGGATAAAAGGGTTCCGGGCCGGGTTTTCTATTCTACTCGGCTATTCCTCGAGAAGGTGCACGGCAAAATAATGTATTATACTTAGGGCTGTCACTCGGTCGGTTTGAATCGGTTATAGGTATTACCAACTTCAAAACCAAAGCTTTCGGTCTCAAAATTGAGTTACCAATTACCAACCAAAATTTTCGGTTTTTAATCATATCTACCAAATTCGGTATTTCGGTTTTCAGAATTACTAACTTTAGAACAACTAATTATTTGTAATAAAAATTAGAATGAACAAAACTAGATTCTTCAATTTTATAGTCGTAAACTTTGTATTCATCTCCTAATTATAGCTTTCTTTTGTATATATGATATCAAGTTTTAGCCATTTTCAATAAAACTAGGTTATTTAACCATCTTTGACTAGGTTACTTAAAATAGTAAAAATACATGTAGTATATGTAGTAATGTTCATACTATTATGAAATTTTGTATGTTTATTTCTTAATGTACATGTATGTGTATTGAAAACTATAGTATATAAAGCTAATATTTAGATAATCGGTAGATTCGGTATTTACCAAAACCAAATCAACTTTTTCGGTAATTTTTTATTTCGGTTTTATTTGTCTCGGTTACCAAAAAGTCGGTTTATCAAACTTAAAACATCGTTTGGTATTCGGTCGGTTTGGTAATTACCAAACCAAGTGGCAGCCCTAATTATACTCTATCTTAGTTGTTTGTTTGATTATCCTTTTTAATTTCTTTAAGTATTCGGATTGAACCTTAGATATACATAAATATATACACACAGCATATATGCATAAATGATACATGAGAGAATCATATAGTAAGTTTTAGTAACTTGACATGAGCAGCGGAAACAAATTATTTTAGATTTTTAGTAATCTTCTGTAGTTAAATTAACATATTGTTTCATGCGACAACTGACTAAGGACCCAACAAACTGCCACAACTTTATGATGTTCCTGCTTGTTGTAGCAAAGAAATCAAGAGAATACAAGACTTAATTGGAAATAACTTACAATATGAAAGGAAGGTCTATACTTTATGGTCACATACATGGATTAATCTAACAAAGTTCAATGATTTAAGCACAAACCTAAAGCTTCATTGGAGCTTGTTTCCATTAACTATTGAGATTATGACACGGGAAAAAATTGACTAAATAAGTGGCTTGACATGATTTGACACTTTAAATATGTTATAGGGACACTGGTGGTATGTCATGGCATGTCAAAACATGTCGAACATTGTCAACATATTTTTTTATTGAATATTGCTCACAATTGGTAACATGAGTTTTAGGAGCTTCTCCAAGAGACGGACCTAAAAAATTGTGATACTTTTTTTCTATTATTATTTACAATTTTTTATGTTTTCCAACTTTGAAAATCATATAAGAAAATCAGGTCAAATTTTTGAGTTTCATAGACGTTAGTTCTAACATTGCTTAAAAATCATGATTTACGGTGATAAAATAAAAAAAAATCAATTTTAACAAAAAAGCTGTGTGCCATAGTCCACAGTTTTAGGTTAAAAATTTTGGTCTCCAATAAAAATATATATATAGAGGCCGGTTCTGAAGCGGACGTCCGCACTTCGCTAAAGTGCGGACGTCGATGCAGCAGGGGGCTTCCAGGCGGCGGCGGCGGCGGCGCGGGGCTGGCCGGAGGGAGGCCGGAGGCGTCCCAGACCTCTTCTGGGCGGCGTTCGAGGTCGGAGAAGGTCGGGCTTGCCGGTTTCTGGGCAGCCACCTCACCTGCAGTTGCAGGTTCTGTGCAGCACAGCAGAACCGTCGCCGGCGACTCCACCGGACCGCAGACCCCTCCGCACGACCCCCAGCGTCCCTCCGGCAAGCCACGCCGCGCCGTCGCCGCTCGATTGAGGCCGGAGGAGCGACGTCCGCACTTTTTCTGGGTTGCGGACGTCCTCTTCAGAACATTTTCGTGTATATATATATATATATTAGAAAGTTTCCGGAGTACAACATCTTTGATGTGATTAGTCTCGCTTGCATAAACATCATGAACCAATAAGAATCTCCTTCAATCTTCTAGAAATTATATGTAATATATTGTATGCACAATCCACTGATCTAATATGGTATATGATCTCACATAATCTCCTCAATTGGAAGGGCAACAAAGATCTTTTGGCATTCTGGGCTTCCTTTCTTCTACTCCATCTTGGCGGCCCTGATACCATTACCTCTTTTGCTCTTGAGGACAATGAGTTCTGGCTCAGGCACTTGGTTGGACTCGTTGTTCAAGTTCTTGCAGCTGCTTATTGTTTCTACCTGACGCTTGTTCAAAACAAGTTCTTGGTTCCGACTGTACTAATGCTTGTTGTTGGAACAATCAAGTTTGAGAGAGAACTTGTGCTCTGTATCTTGCAAGTCTAAACCATTTTGGGGAGACTGTATTGCCCAAGCCGGTTGCTGGACCTGACTATGAAGAAATTGTTGTAATCCACACTTCAATGAGGTCAGTTGAAGTCCCTAGCTACAACACAAGTAGTGGTGCCAATCAGGCCAAATATGGGAATGCATATAAAGATCCCAAGTTTACAGTTGAGGGAAATCTAGAAGAATCTTTAAATGACATGCAATTGCTGCAAGAAGTGTATTACCTCTTTGAGAGCTTCAAAGGACTCATTGTTGGCTTCCTTCTTGGCTCCAAAGACCGAGAACTGAGTCGAGATTTCTTCCTTAAAAGAACCTATACTAGAGCTTTTCAGTTGATAGAGTACGAGCTCAGCTTCATGTATGAGGTTCTTCACACCAAGGTGGTTGTGGTGCGTCACAAAATTGGGTACACCCTCCGCTTAGTAAGCTTTGAGGAACATGTCTTTTTAATGCCTGGATCGATCATCTCATCCAGACTCTCATAGTCATGAATCCGCAATGAAGCCCATTTCACTAGTGATTGCTCTTCCCTTGGTCTTGAACTACGTAATAAACAAAGGCAGAATGTTCAGAATCAAGAAGATCCTTGGTTTAAGACTATTGCTTGTCGATCAGTGGCCTCAAAATAGCAAGCCCGCAGTCACAGATACGAGGAACAAAATCTTCATCAAGTAAGATATTGCCACTCTTCAAGTTGCTATGAGCAACTAGAGACGACAACGTCTATTGCGTGCAAAATGCCATTTGCAGAGAGTCAATAAAATCTAAAAGAGTAAGCAAAATATGAACTTGTCCGACAACAATATAGAGTGCTTACTCCAAAGCTTGAGCAACACCAAGAGCAATTTGGAGACGGAGGAGGCTTGTGTGCATCGCTGTGAAGTGGCTCATCAAGGGATAAATTTCTGACATATTCATACACAAGAAGATTTTGTCCATGCTCCACACAATATATAGCCAACAAGTGGTACAATGTTTGGGTGCTTCAAACGCGAAACAGTCCAAACTACGTCCAGGAATTGTTCTTCTTCATGGAAAGAGAGTCCAGACATCTTGATGTTATTTACAGCCAAAATCTAAAACAAAGGAATTGCAGTCAAACATTTCTCATAAGATTTAAAATAATTGACTATTACTCTAATTCTCTACAATTATTCTACAATGAAATTCATTTTTATACTTGGCCATCAGGCTAGGGAACTTTTCTTTGCCCAGAAACTTTTCTTCCGCAAAGTTGTTCGTAGCTGAATGAAGCTCTGCCACAGTACATAGTTTGAATCTCATTTTGAAACTTAATTTATCCTATATACTCTTTCTTCTAGTTTTCTCTACTCTGCTATGATAAACTTTATTTATTCGCCTAGCTTGGAAGTAGAATGGGTGGCGTGAAAGTCAGTATGGGTGGTCTTTCTTCTCGTGAATCCGTAGGACTATCTATAACTAGATAAAAGTGATTAAGTTAAAATGCAGTAATGAGAGAAACTAAACAAATTCATTAAAAATCTATCATTTGTGCTATCAATCAGACGTCATAACAAGATTTGTGCAGTTAGTTGAAATCTATGTACTTCAAACTAGGATCAGCCGGTTTAAAAACGATGTCTGGAAAATCATGTAAAGATGATATCATGACCTAAATGTTTTTCACATCTAAAATCATTTTAATCCATGAGATGATACTAGATGTAATAAGAATTTTGAATTCTGACATAGTAGAATACTAAATAGTTTGAATTCTCAAAAAAAAAAAAAAAATACTAAATAGTTTGAATGATTGAAAAAGAAATATATGCTGTAAATAGTTATTATTCAGTGGGCATTCTTGTAATTAGCCAATTAGAGATATTATTGTAATTTAATTTCTAATCCTATCCAAGAAAGAGTTCTCTATTCAATAATAATATAATATACACTCCATTCTCTGCGTCCAATCTCTCTCTCACTGTAATTCTTTCACTTTTTTTTACAACACGTTGTCAACACAAAAAGCTCGACCATTGTGGATCATTTCCTAGGGCGCGAATAGCCTTGCTGTTGAGGATCTTCTCATAGTTGGCAATCTAGAATCGTTCATTGTTCATACATGTCATATAAATGTTGATTGCATGTAGAGAAATTCCCCATGAAGCAAGAAAATTATATGTCATTGATTTATTTGAATTCTACATAAACATCTATTCATGTTTCTTGGGAAATTATCCGGGTATCTGAAATCATCAGAGCTGTCAGTAGCCACTGCCAAGGGGCACTTGAGACAGCCACCACCCCACCTGCCTAGAAGTGCAGGTGAGACACCTGCCCGGTAATTTGTATGGGTAGCCGCACCACGTGGCAGTGCGGCTATCCAATCAAATCTCATAAATTTTTATCCCTATTCTGAAACTGTCCCTGATTTTTAATGTGAAATACCCAAAATACCCCCCTGCTTGGGCACTGATTGCAGAAGAATTTAAATGCAAAAGATTTACTATTGCTTTTAATGAGATTTGAACCCAATTTGTTTTAGATATGTAACTTCTCCTATAACCGCTGCATTACCAAAAACTATTGTGTCAGCTACACCCAATTTAATGTATACATTATGTCAGTTACCAAATTCGAATTATGACCACTATAATTCAATTAATAGGTCAGTTATAAATTTGAATTATAAAAGTAATTGCCCAATTTATTACCTACTAGCCCCTTAACATGTGCTCCGCACATGTCAATTGGCTTTTATTTTTTTAAATGAAAAATGTTACAGCAAATTTTGAGGAAGCTTCTCCTTTTTTTATGGGAGGTATTGCAATTTTTTCAAATATGATATACTCTATTGACTGTCTTATCCTCATATAGAAATAATTTATTTATTTATTAATATTTATATTATGTGAGGGCATATATGGTACTTCAAAAATTTAACCATTCACTCAAGAATTGACTTAATTATATAAGAAGATATGTAATGCAGAAGCATTAACAGGATTTGAACCCAATTCATTAGGTACTTAACCGCTGCATAAATAATATTTATTTGGTCATTTATACCAAATTTAATATGTACGTTATACCGGTTACAAAATTAAATTGTGTCGGTTATATTTCAATTAATTTTCAGTTACATTATCTTTTGGGTTAAATATTGTTTACTCCTTGAACTTTTACCCAAAAAAACGCTTCAGTCCCTCACCTTTTAATTTCACACGTTTACTCTTTCATCTCTCAATTTCTCACCGAATAGGTCCAATCCGTTAACCTGCCGTTAAATTGTCCGTTAAGTGGATAATCCTTTGATGTTAACTCAATTTTGTGGGACCCATTTTAGAAGAAAATACCTACTATAGCCCTGACTTCCTCTCTATTTGTTTTTTTAATTATTTTTTTTGTTCTTTTTTTTTTCTTTTTCCAAGAGCACCAAAATGGAAACCCAGAAATCCTCCTCCATCAACTTCGACGATCGGACCACCGATTCGCCCCTCCGCTACCTCTCCCCCATGCGATCCGACGCCGGCGGCCTCTTTGAAACCCCGCAACTCCAAGGCTAGAATCTCTCACCCAAACCCTTCTCTCTCCTCTATTCAATCACCATAGTCCCCTTCTCCACCTCCACCTCCCTGGAGCTATCCCCAAGAAGCTAACCCCCTACAACTCCAAGGCTGGAATCTCTCACCCAAACCCTTCTCTCTCCTCTATCCAATCCCCATAGTCCCCTTCTCCACCTCCACGTCCGCCGTCGATTTACTCCACTTTTACACCTCAGCCGTCGATTTCGTCCACTTCTACACCTCCGTCGTTGAACTCCACCACAAACCTCCCCACTGAAAACCCACATAGCAAAAACCAAACAAACACTAAAAACCAAACCCACATAGTAGAAAAGATCAAAGTTTTCACAAATCAGACATGTTTCTCACAAGAGAGACTCATTTTTCTTGAAACCTAGATCGAGAACACTCGTGAAGATCTGCAACGATGGGGAGAAGGGTTTTAGGCAGGAGCAATGGTGTTGGTGATGGCGGTCGGGATTAAGGCATAGATCCAGAGCGGCATTGGAGGAGTCCGTGAAGGGTGGTGTGCATCCTCCGTCTCTGCATCAATTTCAATTTCGTCTCTGCAACAATTTTGGTTGCAGATATGCAGCTATTTCTCACCGCAACCCAACATCGTCGTCCACCCAATCTAGGGCTAGGATCTCCTCGCAAAACCTGTAGCAAGAGAAAGGAAGAGAAATGGAAGATGGGGTTTTAAGAAGAGAGTGAGGAAGTGAGGAAGATTGAGTCTGTGAAGAAGGAGAGAGAGGTGCCGAGGTCGATGTCTATTGGGTTTGCGTGTTACTGGTGGAAGAAGAAGAGATAAACAGAAAAAGAAAAAAGAAAAAAAGAAGAAGAAAAAATTAAGAAAAAGAAAAAAGATGAACTGAGGGTATAATAGACATTTTAATGGGGTAGGGATTGCCACGTCATCTAGTTAACGGGGTTTTTTGACAGAGAGTAACGGAATGGACCTATTGGTCCAAAATTGAGAGTACGAAGAGTAAACGTGTGAAATTAAAAGGCGAGGGACTTAAATGTTTTTTTTTGTAAAAATTCATGGAGTAAACAGTATTTAACCCTTATATTTTATATCGATAATTATGGGTATGTAATGATGCATTATGGCAGAAGCATTTAACGATGCAATGAATTAATTTTGCACGTAACTGCTGGGCTACTGAAATTCATTGGTTCAATAAAAACCAATTTTAATGTATATACGTTATGTCAGTGACAATTAAATTGTTTCCATTGTAATTTAATTTATTTCGGTTTTATTAACAATTATTTTTGTATTAAGTTATTTCTGTTATGATTTAATAACATATATTGAATTTGTTTATGTTATAATGGTGAATATTAAATGAGGCTGAGCTAGAAACTCAAACCAAGCCCAAATTAGGAACAACAAACCCGACCCAGAAGTTCAGCCCCAAGCTGCGAAGCTAGCACAGAGGCTCGTCATATGTCGCTATGGCACTAGTTATGAATCCTCTCCAACTAAGCTCATCCAGTTGGATGCGATGTCTAGATAAGTTTCGGAAAATATTGACACTATTCAGAATGAGGTTGGTATGAAGTGAGCCTCGCTCTATCGAAACCTCACGCTATCTTACCTGGTTATATCCAACTAGAGTTACCGAAAAAGATTGAGTGATAATTGTTCATCCCTTAGCAGACCGAAACCTCACCCTATCTTACCTGGTTGTATCCAATTAGAGTTATCGAAAAAGATTGAGTGATAACTGTTCATCCCTTAACAGACCAGGCTGAGCCCAGCAGGCCCACTCTCTCTCCGCGGGACCTAGCAACCCAGCAGACCTCACTTAAAAGCCCAAGTCACATACCCTTTGACTCGCGCATGAAAGCCCGAGTCACGAGCCAGTAGACCAAGCCTCGTAGGCCCAATGTTCTAAAAAACGGCCTAGGCGCTGGGCGTCGGGTCATCGTTCCAATTATAGGCTAGGAGAGAGTGGTAGGCGTTTGGCTCCTCGGCGGCCGCCTAGGCGGTCTAGGCGGCTAGGCGTTTAGATCTGGGTGCTAGGGTTTTCTCGATATACGACGGCTCGAGTTGCATCGTCAAGGAGGGTCTAGGCGCGGATGAGTGAGTTAGCGACTCGAACGCGGCTGAAGATTATGGATGCTTTCTTGGTGGCGGCTGCGGGATGCGGTGGTTTGTCGGCGCAGATGTTTGGGATGTCTTTGAAGGAGGAGAACGAGAACATTGAGGTCAGCCATGATGTGTCATGAATCTGAAATGATTTGCTCCACGTTCGCCATATTTGGATTTCAAGCTTGATTTCTAGAAACACCCACATAGAACAATTGAAATATGGTGAATTGGGTAACATAGAAACAGAGAAATAACGAATTGCGTTTTGAGTTTGTTTCTGGGTGATTGAAATTTCAAAGAGCACTGCAAAGATTGAAACTTTGTGATGAGAGAAACAAAATATGGATTGGGTTTTTCTTTAATTGTGATATGGGGTTTTGGGTTTTGGATTTAGAGCGAAGGCATTGAGATTGAATATTGAAAGAGCGCACTGCAAAGAACTGAGCTTTCCACAGAGATAATGAAATAGTTAAGCTAGTTGAGACTTACGACAACTGATATGTTGAAGTTTGCGTTTTTGGCTTAGGTCTAATAGGAGATGGGAGGTTCTGAATGTGGGATAATTAGTACTATCTGATTGTTAATTTCTTAAATACCCTTTTCTCTATTTTAATTATTTTGATTAATTTTAAATAATTGTTCGACGTTAAATATTTTTAAGGGTCCTTGACCAAAAGCCCCAAAATGAGCCAAAGTTATCCCATTTACCCCAGCAACAGATTTTTATTCCTATCTACACAATTTGACATCAAATGACCATTGTGCCCTCAACTCAATTAAGAAATTGCAGCCACTGCCATTCTCTCTCTATTCCATCCCTTCGCCGGAGCTTGTCTCTCTCTCTCTCTCTCCCCCCTAACACGACTTCGATGGATTTCCACGGCGGCGGCGTTTCCGCGCGTTGATCCAGAGGCGGAGGTAGAGGATTCGCGGCATTTTCCGACGCTGATCCATCGGAAAGCGACGGTGCTGTTCACGTCGTCGTTTCTTCGACTCCGGTAGCCAAGCCGATCTGAATCATCGTCTCTCTCCGCTCTCTCTCCTGCACGACGCCTCTCTCTCTCTTGCAGATTCCGACGATCCAACACACGTCTTGATCTCCATCTCGTCAGTCTCCTCACAACAGCAATCGAGGCCTGCAACCGGCAACAGCAACTGAGGCGAGCAACGGATCTGCAATCGAGGGCCTGATTTGACATTCAGACATCTTCGTGCTCCGGTTTCGATCTACTGACTGGGATCAAAACAACAATCGAGGACCTGCAACCGGCAACAGGTCTGCAACCGGCGAAAACTGGCGAAGAAAGGTGCAGCGTGGGTGCCCGGATCATTTTCTGGGTGCCCTAATCAATTTTTTTTTTCTTTTTGTGGTAAAATGTGGCAGAGGCCCAGAAAAAAAGAAAAAAGAAAGGAAAAAAGGTTTTATTGAGGGCCAATAGACGTCTATTGGGGGGCAATAGACGTCTATTGCGGGGCAATAGATGTTTTAAATTAATGTAATCTCCTCTTCTTTTTTCTTTAATTAAAGTTATATTTGTGTAATTTTAGAAAAATTAGTTCTCATTTCGGTAATCGAAACGTCTATTGGGGGGCAATAGACGTCTATTGGGAGGTAATAGACGTTTTAAAATTGATATAATTTCTTCATTTTTTTTCTTTAATCAAAGTTTTATTTGTCTAATTTTAGGAAGATTAGTTCCTATTCCGGCTACCGAAAGTTCTATTGCGGGGCAATAGACGTCTATTGGGGGGCAATACATGGCTGATAGTCGTCTATTGGGGGGCAATACATGGTTGGTAGTCGTCTATTGGGGGGCAATAGACCTCTATTGCCCCTCTATTAGGGGGCCGGAATCCGGCGGCTGGTGACCGGAATCCGGCGGCCGGTGACCGAACTCCGGCGACCGGTGACGGGGCTCCGGCGAAGTCTCCCATGGATTCTCTCTCTTCCATTTTTTTTTCTCTCTCTCTCTCTAAGTAACAAATGGGTGAGGGTAAAATGGTATTTAAAAAAATTAAAAAACAAAAAAAAAATCTTAATGGGGTATTAGGGAAGACCTCCTTAGAGTGTTTTGGGTAAGAGGGAATTAAAAAAATTTAATGGGGTAAGTGAGAAAAAAATCTCTAAAAATGGTGTAAATGGACAAAAACCCTATTTTTAATTATATATAACTATATGTCATAAATATAATTAAAAATAAAAAAATAAAAAACCGCCTAGTCCCCGGGTCACCGCCCGACTAGCGCCGAGCGTTTTTTAGAACCTTGCGTAGGCCTCACTATCAGGCCCACTCCTTTTTTGGTGTAGTAGAAGTGTAGAACCAATTAAAAAGAAAAAGGATTTGATTCTGCTGGGGTTTGAACCAAGTCAACGTGCATGTCAAATAAGGCACTCTGACAACTCTACTATTATGGGTTAGGGGTCATCATGGGCCGAGCTAAGACCGGCCCTACCCTAAATTTTAGGGCTTAGGATCGGGCCGGGCCGGACCTAGTCAAAAGTCAACAAAATTTAAGGCGAGGTAGGGTCGGGCCAGGGCTTAAATATGATAAGCCTTACCTGCCCGAAAGGCCCGAACCACTAGGACCGGGTCTGGCCGGCCTTCCAAATAGGGCCATAATGGGCCTAAAAGGGCCTTAATTAATTTGTTTAACAAAAAGAAATTTTGTTACTCATCTAAAATTCTAGTGCGAAAATGTGTATAAAATGTAGGTACCTAATGAACCACTAGTCATACATATATAGAACTTGTAGTTTCGATAATATCATTTAAGAAACTTGAAGTTTTCTTCATAAATTAACCATACATGATAAAACCAGTAAATTTTACATGCTTAACTTGATTTTCATACAATGTTGTAGAACTCAAAGTTTTTATTAGTTGCTTATGGATTTTTCCCTAAAAGCACTTACCATGATTGTTTAATCTTTAATATTGAACTTTAACAATTGAAAGTCTCCGTAAGAAATTATCTGAATTCAACATTTTACTTGCCTGAAGCAAAACATAATTAGCGAATACTAGATGGGCCTATTGCCCCCATTTAAAACCTATTCCTCCAGGCCCAAGCCTCCTCTTCTTGTGTCCACCTAATTTGGTACAGAGGTTGCTCTTCTCCATGGCACTTGACCGAGTTGCTGGAGGGGGGTGGATGTTCTGTTCAATGACACTTGCCTGCTTTTCCAGAGGGGGGTAGATAGTTGTGCCCTGGAAGATAAAGACTATTTCCCCCGATCCTGGAAGGAAATCAACATTTTGATGTCTACTTCTTTATTTGAATTGCGGGCAAAGGAGAGGTAACCACAGTTGATCACTTACCATAAATTTGGTATGGACTGAAAATGTCTGGGGATGATACCACTGAAATAATTGCATTCGATATTCCTGATAATAGAAAGCGCCAAGAAATCAAAACAACGGATCAATGAAAATGCAAAACGCTGCAAAGAGCATGCAAGTAGAAACCTACAGATCAATTAGGGGAAGTTCAGCTAGGTAAGAAACTGATCCAGTGAATCGGTTATTCTGCAAGTACCTGCAGATACACCAAAATGAACATATAAATTTGATATGCCACGCGCTAAAGTATAGCAAGTTGACTAGAACAAAATGAAAACTCACAGTCCAGTGAGATTTGTGAGGGATTCAAATGAACTTGGAAGATCTCCAGTAAAGTTATTATATGACAAATCCCTGAAAAAAATCACAAGAAAGACATTTCATATTGCTGTTTCTGACCATCTTCCAAACTTGTTATTACGTATCTCAACTAGATCTCACTTTCAACCAGTGGCAAGAGAAAAAATTCTCAGCAAAACTACTCTATAGCAACATTTTGACAAATTCATTCCCCAGCCACTACTTATTTCATGTCACTTAAGTACAACATAAATTAACTACGTGAAATAAGCTTACATTTCTCTTAAATTCTGTAGGCCGGTAAAAACATTACCAATAGGTCCAGATAACAAATTGTGGCTTAGATTCCTGCATTAAAAAGAAAATAATGGTATTGAGTACAATGAGATTATGACTGAAAACACAGTAATGAAAACCAGAAAAATTAGCAGTGAGGGAATAAGCAACTCACAAATGTCGGAGACTTTTCATGCCATGTAAGCATGGGGGAATATTGTGGCTCAAATAGTTGTCTGCCATATTTCTGTAGACACCAGATACCAGAGTTACCAAACCTATAAATACGTAAATTACACAGTTGCATGAATGAGGCATATTACTTACATATGAGTGGCATTGGGGGGTAAGACATGTGGAATTTCACCACCAATGGTATTGGAACTAATATCCCTGGAAGAAGAAAGATGAAAAGATTCAGGAACAGGTATGCTTGCACAACTATAGTAAGTTGAAAAAAAAAAAAAAACAGTAGAACCACTTACAGCAGCTGCAAATAGTACATATCTCCGATTTTAGGACTGATATAGCCAGTCAGATTTAGACCGTTAAGTGCCCTGCAAAAGATTAAAGCGCAAGTTAGTTCTTCGTACAAAAGCACTAATACTTCAAGTATGGTAAATAATCAATGATGGTGATATGTGCATTACAGATATGCAACAGCAGGGCCAAAGCATGCCACTCCTATCCAGTCTTCATCATCATCACAGGGATCCCCACCATCCAATCTCCAACCCGTCAGCTGTGGCAGTTGGTTGAGGGTCTTGTAGAGATCATGAAGAGCTGCGACTGATAAGGGAGCAATATACAAAATCAATATGATCCGACTGATATAGTAACCAATGGTATATACTACAACAGCAATACAACTATTAAACAACTTGCACTTTTTTTCAGTCGCCTGGAGCTTTCATCAAACAGGTGGTGTGCATATAAGGCCAAACACACACATTACACTTGAGCATTTTAACTTCACCAAGGAGATCATTTGTCTCACTTTTCAAAGAATGCCTATCAAATTGGAATCTCACAAGTAACAAATAATATTTGAAAGACTTCCTTGGCTTGATAATGAAAACCATGTCTCTAGAAAATAGGAGCATCTTCGTTGTCCAATTCTTCAGATTGGTTATGTGTCTATCCCTTTGATCTTTAAATTATATGATCGAATACGAATAAATGAACCTAAAATTGAAGAGTGATGAAATGAAAGCTACTTTTCCTTTCTGGTCGGTGTAAGATGCTACTTTCCAAATAAACCCAGAACACTCATTCTACTGTACACTACGAAAATACGATAGGTCGTTTCCCAGAAACAACTTGTTGTGTCGTACAACTAACTGACCACAACTAACTGACCACGAAATATCCAGCGCGGATACGGGGTCAGAGGCGACCCCGAGTCTCGACTCGATCATCGATTCGGTTATTTTCCCGCCAAATTTTTCTTCCCGAAGAGCACAGAATTTTCCGTGAACTTTCTTTTAGGCTACTGAGAAAATTAAACAGAAAAGTACTTAAAAAGCAAAACTCTAATTTTTCGCTTCAAAAAAACTATGTTTCTCTTTTTCTCCGGCATCGGAAATTTGAAGATTCCGATCTACTTTATTTCTGTAATTTCAGTGATTAAATAGGGGATAACGAACGAAATAGATAAAATAAAAAAAATCCAACGAAGAAACTCCGAGAAAATCAAGAAGAAAACGAAAGATTCGAGAAGTTACGGTCATTCGGATCAGTAAACATCTCGGCTGAGGACGCCACCAGAACAGCCGCGACGAAAATCGCTATCAAGTACACGCACCGATACAGCTTCTCCATTTCTTGAAAATCAGGAAATATAAATAATGTCTGTTGAGAACGAAGAGAAATCGTCAGAGAAACAGAGAATTAAGCCAGAACGTAGGAAAACTCTGTTTTGGTTTCGGAGAATTAGAGATGAAGTAGTAACTAAAAGCATACATAAAAAAAATCGAAACCAAGCAGAACGGAGATCGGTGAAAGCCAGGTCGAATTTACGACGAGGGAAGCTCTAGGGTTTGAGATTGTTCCTGTTGGTGAAAGCAATAGACGAAAGAGAGAGAGAGACAGAGGGTTTGAAATAGTGTGTGCTCCGGTGGTTGAAGAATGCCAGGGAGACTGGTACTGTGACTACTGTTTAAACGAGCATGAGAATCGGATTTGCTAGCCGGTGTGACACCGTTTTCACGTTTCCTCATACACACGTGCCGCTTCTCCAGGTTGTTACCAATGCAGACGGGCTGTGGGCCTTAATAGAACCCGACCTGGCCCATGTGCGTTTTGAACAAGGTTACATGTGTTGGTGAATCGCTAGCACCAAGAAGAAAGAAAAGAGTGTGAAAGGAGATTACCGGGTTAGGAGTGGTGTGGAATGGAAACGCTTTGCTTTGGGTTTACAGGATTACAGGTCCTGCGGTTCAGTGGCTCTCTCATTATCTGAAGAAGCCCTATTGTTGTTGATGCGACTGGGGTCGATATAGGCTAAATGAGTCTTGGCCCACAAGCTCCTTTGGCAAATGGGTAGTCAATGCTGGAGAGGAAGCGACTTTTTAGTCTTTCACATTTCTCGGTAATATATTTTTATTTTAGTATGGGTTGGGGAAATGATCATTTACTCAATTTCAGCTTAAAAATTGCCCACTTACTCCACTAACAGTTTTTTTAACTCCATTTACCCAAAACGCTCTAAGAGATTATTTCCCTAATACCCAATTAATTCTTTTTTTATTCTTTTTATTTATTTTTGAGACTTTTTTGCCCTCTCCTTCTTTCTCACTTAGAGAGAGAAGTCATCATCCACCTTGCTGTGCTCCTGTGTGATGCGGCTAATATAGCCTCACAATTTAACCCTGCAAAATGTATTTGTCAGTATAGGATAAGCAGGGATCGTTCAGTCCGGGGATTGTAAGGTACACCTACACAAAAAGGTAATTAACAAATAAAAGAATAAAATGGAGGTTTTGAAATTTGGTTCCTAATCTACTTAAAATAAAAACAAAACAAATAAAACTATCTACAATGATCGACTTCCGTAACCTAGACCACTACCACTCAAAAATTACTAAGTGTAAAAACAGAAAATTCATTTCAACATGCTACAAAAATGTGCCCATCTTATTGCCCCCCAATAATATTATTATTGTCTCCCAATAATCTTATTATTGTCCTCAAGTGAAATGCATAAACTCCCAAAACCAAATTAATACAGTACATACACAATTGATCAATTTATATGTTCAATTGTATAAGTTCACTTTTTTTTTTCCTTCCCCATATTTGGAACTCAAAAAAAAAAAAAAAACTATGGGCACCCTCTAGAGTGTGAGGCCGGTGTAGGAGTGGTTGAGGAGATTGTGTAAGTGGATCGGAGTCCAGATGCAGTGCTCCAATTGTGAGGCTGGTGCAGGAGTGGTTGAGATCGTCTCTGATGGCGGACATCCAAGTCGAGAGAATCGACGTCGAAGCCGGCATCGAAGTAGTGATCGAAGATGTGGCCGGGGGCGTCGATGTGGGTCCCCGTGTGGGTGGGGAGCTTCATCTCCGAGCCAGATGAACTGGCCGAGTCAAACACCGGCATGTCGGGGAGGAGATCGGGGGTGAATGAGTCCCTATCGTCGGTTTCTGCTATAGCGGTGGCTGATGTCGAAGATTCGGCCGTTTCCGTGGACTTCGCGGCGAGGGGGGATCAGGTTGGTGGCGGTGGCGCCGGAGGAGACGTTGACGGGGGTGGTGCCCGGAATGGAAGGGTAGGCTGTGGTGGCGTGGGAGAGGGTGGCCTGAAGGGAGAAGAGGAGAAGGATCGGATTGGATTCATGGTGAGAGTGCTGAGGTGAGAGAGATAGAAAGAGAGAGTATGAGGGCAATACTGTCAATATATGTTAGATCGGGTAAATGGGGTTAAAAAATTCTTAGTGGAGCAAGTGGACAATTTTTAGTCTAAAATTGGGTAAGTGGTCACGGCCCCTTTTAGTATTAGTAAAAAGTCAATATATACAAAAAACAAAGGCTTAACGTGTAATATATAGAAGAAGAAAAGAAAAAAAAAACTGGAGAAATCACTCTATTTTTTGGTATTTTTATAAGAATTTTTTTATGTTTATGGACAACTGTCCATATGGTGCATCTGAAGTTGTTGGATGAGATGCAGATGGATTGAGGCAAACTGCATGTTTTGCCTCCGAACTTGAGTTACTTGGAGATATTCGAATGTCCCAAACCTATTTTCGAGTTATGTGATGAGAATGGAGTGTGGAAAAAGGCAGACTCAGAGCAAGTAGACGCATCGAGTAGTAATGCTCAGTAGATTTCATATTCCATATCTGTCGTATCCTTGTTTGTTTCTGCTCGTGAAATTCCATAACCAATTATATATATATATATATATATATATATATATATATATATATATATATTTTTTTTTAAGAATCAAATTTGAAAGTTACAACTTTATGCAACTTGATAAACATACTAGTATCATCAATCCTGTATTTCGCATTTGCCGAATCCTTGTCTTACATGTTTCTGTCTTGGTGAGATTTCACAAGTTCAAGTTTTTTGAGTATTCAAGTCTGAAGATTTTATCTTTTCGCTATTTCATAACTAATTAATGGCTTAGAAACCAAACAAAACTAGAATCCACCAACAAATAGGAGATGTCAGTAGAGAAACGTAAGAAAGCCGAGCACACAAAAAAAAAAAAAAGGAAGAAACTTACCTCTGCTTACTGCTGTTTACTTAAGGACTGGGATTGAGGTGTTGTTAATTTGTTTTATGGATGCAATCGAAATAAAGATTTCGCTTCAGACTAGAAGCAAAGCAGTGAAAGCACATTTCTTTGAGCCAATTGGAGTCTTATTTGGGAACTTGAAGGCTGGGGTTTCTCTCAGTGGCGGAGCCAGGAATTTAGACTTACTGGAATACTGGGGCACAAAAAAAAAAAAAAAAAAAAATATATATATATATATATATATATATAAATGAAAAAACATATAAAATCTTCAAATATAATTTCTATCTATTACAATGGTAATTGTCCTTGACGAGATTTTATATTTTGAAATCGTTGCATGATAGTCTCATCATCTATACTAGTAAAAATGTCTTTATCAATATATGAAATTAAGCAATCATTCATGAACTCGTCGCCCATTCGACTGCGCAAACGAGTCTTCACAAAAAAAGTGACTACAACAATATTCTTCACAAAAGAATTGATTTAGAATCATTACTTGATGAGATATATATATACATGTTAGTAATGTAATAAAGTATTTTTTTTAATTATTTTTCTATTGGACTTAGAAATCTGTAAGTAACTAGGAAATAGAAATCATTAAACGTAACAAAGTTTTATTATATATTGATGTCAAACAGATTTTTTTTTGGTTATAAAGAGAAATCATTAAAGCCCAAAGGCAAAAGAGGGGCAACAAGGGCTATCCAGCCCAAATCAAATAAAACCTAAACATTCCTTCATTCTGCTCTCTACACAAAGAAAGTATCGAACTCAGAAAAACCAAAAGGAAGAAGAGCATGATTCGGATAATATATATATATATATATATATATATATACAGATCTTATCCAGAGCGGAGCTCCGCTTTGAAATTAACGTGTGAAGTTCGAGTTTTGGATCACTTTTCGGTCGCATATCCACATCTCGACCGTTCAGTTTTTAGGTACTACTGTATAGATCGTTTCTGCAAGTTTTTAGCCAAAATGATGATCGTTAAAGTATCTAACTCGCTTAAACCAATGGACGGACTGAATCTGTCAACCTGAACCGTACTAGCTTTAAGGCAATTATCAATGCCTTAACGATCATCATTTTGGCTGAAAATTTGCAGAGACGATCTATACACTAGTACCTAAAAACTGAACGATCGAGATGTGGATATGCGACCGAAAAGTGACCCAAAACTTGAACTTCACACGTAAATTTTCAAAGCGGAGCTCCGCTCTGGATAGGATCTGTATATATATATATATATATATATATATAATCTTGCTCAGGTGCGGATATCCGCACCTAAGCAAAAACGTACATATTTTGTGTTTTTCCCCACTTTTGGATCACACATTCACATCTTAACCGTTCAGTTTTTAGATCCTAATGTATAGATCACCTCTGCAAAATTTCATCCAATTTGGTGATCGTTAAGGCATTCAAAACTGCAATTTACACGAACGAACCAAATCTGTCGAACCGGAACCGTTCGTATATATTGTTGTAATTTGCAGTTTTGAATGCCTTAATGATCACCAAATTTGCTGAAATTTTGCAGAGGTGATCTATACATTAGGACCTAAAAACTGAACAGTTAAGATGTGAAAATGTGATCGAAAAGTGGATCAAAACTGAAAATCCGTACGGATCGAAAAACTGCGGACGTCCGCAGTGGAGAACCGCTGTATATATATATATATATATACACACACACACACACACATATATATATATATCAATAGAAAGTCAAACGTGGGACCTCAAACAATCCCATCAAAGCCCATCCAAAAAAAAAATAGAAAGAAAGAAGAGCACCTGAAGAACTTAAGATGATGGATAGAGATAAATTGAAAAAATAATATAAAAATATATAATATAAACCTCATATTAATATAATATTAATATTATATATATATATATATATATATTAATTTTTTTCTGAAAAGCTGAGTGGGGCACGGGACCCACTGGGCCCCTGCCTCCCTCTGCCCCTGGTTTCTCTTGCTTGAGCCCTTGACATGAGTGTTCCAGGCCTGATTTTCTATTCTACCTGGCTATTCCTCGAGAATTTTACGGTGCACCTAATATATTGGTATTCTGTGTTATATGGCATCATCTTAGTCATTCGTTTGATGGGTCCGGATCAAGAGACACTTTATTTTAGACATATTTTTACATTTCTTTTTAGCCATTAGATTTAAGTACTTTCAATAGTCTTGATTCATTATAAACATGATGTGGTAAATGACATGGAAATAATTATATAAATATTTTTTTCACAGAAAAAATAGATAAACTCCAATTAAACCAATATTATAAGGAAAATCAAAAACCAAAAAATAGTTTCTTCTTCTTTTGGAAAATATGAGAGATTGAGAGACCTTGCTGCTCTTTTTTCAGCACCATCTCACCTTTTCCTTGAGTTGAACAATCAACTTTTTTATTTTTTTGAATGATACCTTATTGATTTCATTTCATTTAGGTTTCACACGATTTGCTACAAAATATCTTCTCACCCAAATCATTTTGTCTTACTGCAGTTTGTGTTGTAAAAATCCATCATCCCATAATCCCCTTTTATTCCATCAAGTTAGTATTAGTAATTGTACTTCAAGTTTTTAGATCTCTCTTCTTCTTGGGTCTTCAATTGTTTGCATACCTCTCTTCTTTCTTTTAGGCCAAAATCACAACCTATCATTCAATATAGATCTAGATGAAGAAGATTGAGTGGTTTTTCTATTTCTCAATCTACACAATCTTACTGGTTCCGCGATCTAAATATATTTAACAATTACATAATTATTGACTTGGAGAATATACAGTTGGAGACTTGGAGGGAGAGAGAGGTTGTGCCTATTTTTCTTTTTGTGTGAAGAAGAAGAAGAAGAAGAAGAAGATGACATTCATCTTCTAATTTGATTTCATTTTCTGTATAAAATTATTTTAATTTAAGTTTTTTGTTGTTTCTTTTAAGAAAATATAATTGTTTCCACATCATTTGCCACATCATACTTGAAAGTAATCAAGGGAAAATCCTACAATGTGTTAACGTATGACATGCATACAATTGCCTTAAAAGTGGTAAAATGAGTCCTTAAAATAGTAATATTAGTCCTCAAAGTGGTAACATGAGTCCTTAAAGTGGTAAATTTTCTTAGTTACCACATGAGTCCTCAAAATAGTAATATTAGTCCTCAAAGTGGTAACATGAGTCCTTAAAGTGGTAAAAATAGTTAATGTATGAGAAATGTTAACATACCATAGCTTTACCCTCAATCAAGACCATTCAAAGCATTTAAATCTAGAGAAATTCTTAGGTAGGGGCTTCCCCACCACGTGGATATAGGACAAGCCAATCAGACAAAAAAATTATTTTTTCTTATTCTGAAACTGCTCCTGCTTTTTAAAAGTGCAATACCCAAAAGACCCCTATGCTGGGGGTTGATTGGTCAGCCGCACCACGTGGCTGTGCGGCTACCCCACGCAAGTCTCTCTCTTAAATCTAATGGCTAAAGAGAAGTGTAAAATTATGTGTAAAATAGAGTGTCTCAGGAACCAGACCCTTGTTTGATTACCCCTTTTAATTTCTTTAAGTATTCGACTATTCGAATTGAATTTTAGATATACATAAATATTTACACACAACATATATGCCTAAGTGATACATAAGATAATCGTACGTATAGTAAGTTTTAGTAGCTTGACATCAGCCGCGGAAACAAATTATTTTGGATTTTTAGTAAACTTCTGTAGTTAACATATTGTTCCATACGACCAACTAACTAAGGACCGACACTACTACAAAAACATGATTTAAGGACACTGGAAAAGAGTCCTCTAATACATTTAAAGACACTCTAAAAAAGAGTCCTCTATCCAGCAGTCATTGTAAGTCATATACAAGGACACTAGAAAAGAGTCCTCTTTTCCCTACAAGGACACTAAAACTGTGTCCTTAAAGAAAAAAAAAAGTGTCCTCATATCCAATAGAGGACACATAAACTGTGTTCTCATATCAAGAAAAATGTGTCCTCTTTACCTTACTAGGACACCTAAACTGTGTCCTTAAAATCCAAAGTAAGTGTCCTTGTATCTAATAGAGGACACGTAAAATGTGTTTTCGTATTAAGAAGAATGTGTCCTCTTTACCTTACTAGGACACAATTTTTGTGTCCTGAAAATGGAAACAAAGTGTCATCCTTTGCCAACAAGGACACATAAACAGGGTCCTTAAATGTTGAAAATCATCCAAAAAAAATATATCTCAAGCATTCTTAAAAGCGCGGAAAGGAATATATTAGTCACCAAAGTACACTATTACAATATGTATACAAGCTAATATCCGATCAAAGGAGAATCAACTACAAAATGAAATTAAAAATATACCGTAACTACTATACTTGTCATTAGGTATGTTATATCAACCTTAAATAGATGCAGAGCTGCATGAACTCCAATGATTTGTCCTTGCCAAAATAAGAACCTAAACAAACAAGCCAATAGACAAAAATTTAGATTATTGATTCAATATATCTGCTATAAAGTTTGTGTTATAACTGATTACATGCATTTCTATGCATGTAATTGTATCTAAAACACTAGAAATAAGCTAATCTTTGAGCCAATTATAATGTAATTAATCCAATTTTATTTATTGTACAGATATCGAAAGAAAATAGCACAAAAAAGGACAATTTAGAGTTTTTGACGAGTAGTCGATCAATCCCCACACTTAGACGTTAACAAGAGATTGGAACGATGAGAATTTGTGCGAAACTTCTTACAAGGTGATCAAAGTGGGCCCATGACTCGTCTTAATTAACTTCTTGGTTAATTAAGGAAGGACATGACACTAGATTAATTACACAAAGTCAATGGCTGCACGTTTCACTTGAATTGTTTGGTTAATTAATCAAACCAGTCAAATATTGACACGTGGCATCAGGGGGGGGGGGGTTAATTAAGGTTACACAGACTTGGCTCATTCTTTAATTAAACCCACGTGCAGCTAGCCATCTCTCGTTCTGTTTTCTCTCACGCGCCATCACAGCAGATCATTTCCTCTTTCTTCTGAGACCAACACACGGCAGCCACGTGTTCCTTATCCTCTTCTCACCCTCACGATACCAAGGCAGCCATCCATATATTTAATCATCCTTTTCTCCCTGGACGACATCAAGCTACAGCGCCGCACAGCAACCTTGGGGAGGGCTGCTGCCCTCTCCCTCCTTCGATCCCTTCCATTTTTCTTATTTTGTTTAGTTTTCTTTTGGGTATTTGGAGGAATTCTCACTCAAGCTTCAAAGAATCATCATCAAGAGTACCACATCTCTATTTTGGGTAGTTGGGTGAAGAAATTGCTTGGTTCATACTAGCTCATAGCTAGAAGTGACCAAGCTAACTCTCCCCTCTCTTCCTTATTATCTATTTCATAATTTTTATATACTTTTGTTGATGGATTCTTGTATGGATAGTGAGTAGTTCAATTTTGAGAGTTAGGATTGAGAAGCCCTAACTCATCTTGTATAAATATTGATGCTTTAATTTTAATAAATGCAATTTCCATTGTGTATGCTTTAAATCCGAATTTATTAGTCCTTAGAAGCATGTTTCTAGACTTTGTCACCCTTTGAAATTATGTTGTGGGCAATTGTGATGAGTAGATTGATAAATTGACAACTTATTGGTCTTGTTGCATCTAGGATTTAAGTGTGGTGACCATTAGCTAGCTTAATTGTAGCTAAGCTTGCTTGGGTCTCTATTATCTTGCACTCTAGGCCTTTAATTTTGGATATTGCGGCCTTAACCGGCGTAATGCCCAAATTAGAGAGTTGATTGTGGCCCTAACCGGCATAATCGATACACCGAAAGGATAATTGGTTTAGTAGCCTTAACCGGTACTAGATACGGGACTCGACACATAGGAAATGCATGCATTTGTGAAATTGACATTGATATTTGCAAGATAGTTAGTGTGAATTACCCGACACTCCCATGTTCCCATTAATTTGAAAACCCAAATTTAATTTTCTAGTTCGTTAATTAGTTGTTTAGTTTACTTTTCGGTTGCGTTTAATTTAGTTAATTCACAATTCAAAACTCTCTACAATTTTCGACTCATTTGTGCATATCCACCACTAGGCTCTTAGTTTTGATTAGGCTTTGGTGAAAACTAAAGCCGAGCATTGCTAAGGCTTGGTGCCTTAGATTAGCCTTTTTATTTTATCTTATTTTTCTTTTGTTTGCTTAGTGACTATAGTACCGACTACCCAAGGATTGTGGGTTAGCCACTAATCCCTGTGGTACGATAAACTAAGGTCCAAATACTTCCCTTACTTGACAACGATTCGTACGCTTGCGAGAGTTTATGAGTCAAGTCAATGGCGCCGTTGCCGGGGATTAGGGTTTAATAGCCTTAATCCCTTGGTGAATCGGTTCTTTAGGTCACATTAGCATATTTTTGTTTCTTTATTTAAAAAAAAAAAAAAAATGTTTGTTTTGTTTGCTTACTCTCTAATTTTATATTTTCAATTTTTTTTTTTTTTGGTTACTAATCTTACTTGTGGGAACTTATAGGTGCATATTTCTTATCACATTGAGCTATGGATCGGTGGAACTATGGATGGGAAGACCCATGGGGATATGAGCAAGAAAGTTTATATGGTGGAGGTTATCAAGCTTATGAGCCTAGGAAGGAATTCGTTGAAGGACTACTAGCTCAATTGCAAGCCTCCCAAGCTAGGATTTCAAAAGAAACCACGGTTCCCGAAGCATATCCTCATGAGCAAGCATATGAGTCTAGGAAGCCTTCCCTTGAAGAAATACTAGCTCAATTGCAAGCCTCTCAAGCTCTATTGCAGGCCTCCCAAGCTCGATTGCAAGCTTCTCAAGAGATGCTTATACATTCCAATGACCAACTTGAGGCTAGTCTTGCACAAGAACCACCCTTCACCATTTATGAGCATGAATCTTTCTTTGACCAAGTGGAGCCTATTTCAAGAGAAGAAGTACATGTCAAGCATCTTGAGCAAGATTCGTTTATGCAAATTGAAGATGATTATAGTGATGTTGATGTACAAGAAAGTGAGCTTGGTTATGAAAATTTCAATGCAAGTGGGGTGAGAGACTACAGTAGAAGAAGAAGATTGGGTTATGGATGGTTGATGGCCCTCTGACCACAAATGACTTCAATTGCTGGGCTTTATTTTGCATATGTGCATCTCTATATTCAATTTCGGATTCTAATTCTACAAAATTTTTAAATTCCAATTACAGAAAGCTCACATATTGCAAAAGAACGAGGAAAAAGGAGAACAAAAAAAGAGAAATAGAAAGAATTAGAGGATAATATTGTCATTTCTAACTAAAAATTGAGTGAAATGTTGTATATACTCTTAGCTTTAACGGAGATGTGACGGAAAATGGGAGTATGTACAGAGGCGGAGCCACGTTTGAGCACAGTGGGTCCCGTGCCCTAGTCAGATCTTCTTTATATATGTTTCTGGTGTCATAGTTACACGAACAACTTTTGTGATGCAGTGGTGGAGGTATTTAAGAACTTGAGTCTGGTCTCAAGTTTAAGTGTTGGCACCAACCACAATATGTCAACCTTTTTTTTATTTCTTCCTTTTTATAACATTAGTGCCATTCTAGCTTCTCAACACAAAAACATTAACACTATCCTTTCATGTAATTGAAAATATGTAATTTAAAAATAAAAATATTGATATTTCTAATTTTTTATTTTTATTAAAATTTTAATATATTCTAAGTTTCAATTTTATTTTTTTAAAAACTTTCGAGTGCCCCAGTAGAGATCAATTTCTAGCTCCGCCACTGCGTATGTATGAAATTGATCAATTTTTATAAGTCTAGGTACCTCTTTGATCACTTTTGAAAGTTGAGTATCATTCTGTCCGGTGCAAGAAAGTTTTTACCCTAGTGGTGATAAAAATCACTGTATACATGTATAATTGTTAGTTTGTAATCCTCTTGTGCAGCCAAATATCTTGGTTGCTGGGTTGAGTTCAAGAGCGCCTTGGTGTGGCTAATAAAATACAGAGGCATAGCAGGAACTTAGAGGGAAAAGTCAGACAAAAATACTTTAGGGGTGTGTACGAACTATGAAGTAATTAGGCATGTGTAAACAAAATTTCTCACTTCACAGTCTTAACCAAGATAGTAAGAATATTAAAATATCTCTGTTAGCCTTTGTCAAATCCCCAACAGCAATCGCAACGGAGTACGAATACACCAGAAAGGGTCGTGTGCATAAGCCTCTTTTTGATTACTTTCTTGAATTAATGCTTGTTGTCTGAGTGTAACACAATATAAAGAAAAATGGTGTAAAATTGTAAATTAGGGATAAAAAAAGAGTTTGCCTCATTATCGAGCTCCCACAATAGTTATTGTTAAGTCGTTAATAGAATGCAATTCTTTTGAATCAGCAGCACTGCTGGAATTTCTTCTGAAGACAAATGCAGGCTGCTTAGGAGATGGAAGAGATGCCTCACCACTCAACATGAACACAACGGATGACATGGCTGGCCGGTCCTTGGAATCTTCTTGCACGCACAACAGTCCAACTTGAATGCATCTCAAGACTTCATCATGCTTATATGATTGTAGCGATGAATCCACAATATCTAAGGCTATTCCTTCTTTCCACACATGCCAAACCTATAGTTCAAACTATCATCTGAGAAAGGGGGATGAATAAGAAGGTAACAAAGGGTCTATCGGAAGCAAATTTTGTTACTTACATGTCCTATCAGGTTCATGGAGTAATTCTCCTCATAAGAACCATTGTTTCTCTTGCCACTAACAATCTCCAATAGTATAATCCCAAAACTGAACACATCCAATTTCGTAGAGAATCTCCCAAACACTGCATACTCTGGTGACATGTAGCCACTGCATATGAACAAAAGAAAATGTTACAGCCAATGATTATGAATGTGACAATTTGGTGATTTATTTCATAAATGTGCTAGTGTAAGTAGGGTTCTTACTATGTTCCAACAACTTTCTTTGTGTTATCCTAAAGTTGGTCCCCATGGAATATTCTTGCCATGCCGAAATCTGAGATTTTTGGGGTCATCTCATCATCTAGAAGAATATTGCTGGTTTTTAGATCCCTATGAATAATCCTTAATCTCGAGTCTTGGTGAAGATACAAAAGCCCACGAGCAACCCCATTGATAATTTCAAAACGCCTTCCCCAATCTAAGAAGGACCTTCTTGTGTCATCTGTATCAAATGAATTGAACTAGTGTAAATGTTTAGGAACATGTAGATACAAAGCTCCAAAAACAAGTGAAAATTTCCTTTAGAAAATAGAAATACCAAAAAGAAATGAGTCCAAGCTTTTGTTCGGCATATATTCGAGGACTAGCATCCTTTCTCCTCCCTTTATACAGCAACCTAAAAGCTTCACAAGATTCCTGTGTTGAAGTCCTGCTATCAGTTCAACTTCATTTTTGAATTCACCAACCCCTTGTCCTGAGCTGCTAGACAGCCTTTTTACAGCAACCTTCTGTCCATTTGGTAACTCACCCTGAAATATAATTCAATACTAAAATTAAGCTTTCATAGTCATCACTTTTGAGGAGCATCAATACCGTTAATAACATAGTAGGATAGTAAAGAAAGCCATCAGACCCTCAAGAAACCGAAAAAAGGTAACTTCTGCTGTTTAGGACATCTAAATTTTGGGCTTACCTTATAAACACCACCAAAACCACCTTCGCCAAGTTTATTAACATCAGAGAAATTATCTGTGGCTGCTACTAGTGTGTTCAGATCGAAAAACTGCAATTCCGGGTGTCTCTTGCTTTCCTCAAGTTCATCCACCTCCACAAAGACTTGCCATCACAAAAACATTAATACATAATTAGATAAAGAAAAAATAACTTATTTCTGTATCATTTCATCCTCTCTGTTCTAACTGCATTAACAAAATGACTATGAAACAGAACATGTTCAAGTGAAGTATTTTGATATGATTTACAAGCCAGAAAGGTGTTATCATCTTTGGGATATTTAACACAGTTCATCATTTCAGAGCAGATGAGTGCTTCTCATACCTTTTGTCTTCCCTTTTTTCTTAAGCAACCAACAGGCAAGCACATTTATTAGTACTAGGGCCAGCAGAGCAAACAGTATTGGAACAATAAGCATGCCCCTCCTGAAGAATCCTTGTGAGTTTGCGGCATTCTCAGCTACATGTAAGAGGGAGACTCAAGATCAGAAAAGCAGAACAAAGGGAACTTACATGGACACAAAACCTAGTCCAGTAAAGAGAACTCGATCACAAAATATTTGAAACTTTCGTTGGCAAAAAATATAGTACCTAACTCAATTTTATCCACACGAACATACAGATCTCGTCCGGCCTCTGTGTAAACCAAAATGTCCATCAAGTCATCATACCATGTTAAGCAATTAATAACCCCTTCAACCTTTTTGGTCATATATGCCGTGCAAGAACAATTTCTTAGGCAGTCCTGCTCACACTCTTTGGTAGTCATACCTGTTTTCAACAATGCTGCTCTCGATGCGTCTGGATCTTTCACCCTTTCCACCTTCACAAACCCTTCTCCATTTCTACACTTTGACACTTTGACTCGTTTACTCACACATCCATCTGACCCATCTCTCCCATTCCAACCATTTATAGATTTTGGTTCATACCCCGGTAGACACTCACACTCGAACAGATTACCACTGTCAAGGCTACATTTGCTGTTGGCACCACAATGTCCATACCAGTCACACCTGTATTTCGGTGAAGACCACAACTCCTTCCATTGATGGTCAGCATCACTCCATACCAAATGCTGATGTAGCCCAGAAAACATCAACTTCATTATTGTAAGTTTATTGGTGTTATAGGTAAGGAAAAAAGACATTTCCTCTGCATTTCGGATCGAATTAGGCCAAGGCTCTGTATCACCTCGCCAATACTTAGACAAACCTTTATAAATAAAATACTGGGGCGTGACAATGTGGCTCCAATTATGAAGCCTAAAGGTATAGTCCCCAGTTTCAGGGTCATCTTGTGACTTCCAAGATGTTAAAACCCATTCTAGCCCAGTTTTCCGATTCATCCCAACTTTCATACCAGGGATTAAAGTATCTGTAGGATAATCAAAACTTTGCCATACAAAGATTCCGTCTCTATCATTCTGGAACATAACTAAGTTTCCTGTATCCAAAAGCTGTACATATGCAGATAAGGTGCTGGTGTTTTTGACTGAATGAGACACATCTGCAGACCATATAGGACTGGTCTCCATGTTATAAGCATAAAGGACTAGCTCTCCATACCTGTTTATGGTGAAAACTCCAGAGGTGTCATTGATGGGGTTGTCTCTGTTTGCGATCCACACCACTGTTTTTTCAGATACTTTAGATTGAGAATACCAAATCCCAACATAGCGGTTGCTAGAATTTCCAGGACTGAAGAAACCCAACTCAAAGCTGCTTTCTTTGGACACCAGAAGTCCACCATCATCATCCTTCAGTACTTCGTTCGATCTCAAGGTGTCCCTGGAAGTGCAAACTTGGAAGAGGAGGAAGAGAAGCAGAGATTTCAACAGCATTTTCAGGGCATTTGCAATCTGGCTATGTGTGAATATAAAAAATGACCAGAGGTCCTTTTTCATACGCCGTTTTTGTATGTGAGTAGGGTGGGATTCTCTCTATTTGAGCTGTTCTAGACAATTCTTCTACTTCACTTTACACGCATTCTCATCTAATTCAACTGAAGCTTTGACTTGACTTGTGTCATCGATGGTGACATGAAATGATGATTTTTAGTTTCACATATAGAAACCATCCAATTTGTCCAAGATTCAACGCATGCGTTGAAAGATTGTATCGTAGATAGACACATGTATGGGTACTATTTTTCTTAGGGGTGGGCGCGGTGCGGTTCGGTTCTAGGCCCAAACCGTTTTTTTCGGTTGGCCTATATATCAAACCGCAACCGCATTACAAAAGGGCTGAACCGATTATTTCGGTTACACCATTTTTTGGTGCGGTGCGGGTCGGTTTCGGTTTAGAATGATTTATTAATTTCAACTAGAAAGAGAATGCCAAAATCAGGCTTATTTTTACCTAACAATTTCAATAAGGCATAAATAAATTTTAGAGTCCACACAAATCGGCAAATGTCACCCAAATATCAAACAACTTGCAGAAAGACCATAGCAACTTATTACACACACACACACACACACACACACACATATATATATATATATATATATATATATGTATATATATATATATATGTATATATCAATGATCAAGCAAACATAGCAACTTATTACAACCTGAAAACCTAATCAAAAATGGATTTCTTATATATTGAAAACCAACATTTCCATCAATAGAGAAATAATAAATAAATAAAATGTAATTAAAATAAATTCGGTGTGGGTCAGTTTAAACCGGGCGGTTTATGACCCGAAACCGCAACCGAACCGCTTTTATACGGTTCGGTGCGGTGTGATCATAAAACGAAACCGTTTTAGTTCGGTGCGGTTCGGGTCGGTAACCGCATTTTCGGTACAAAATGCCCACCCCTATTTTTTCTTTAACTCTGTTAACTTTACTAACAGCATATATATATATATATATATATATATATATATATATATATATATATATATATTTATATTTATATATATTATATTAAAGAAAAATAATATATTTTGACACATACTCATACCTCTTCTTCCCGGTCCCCACACACAGAGCCACCATCCATGACATACATGTTTCATTAAAACTTTGAGCAAATTGAAGAAAAAAGAAGAGATTGAATTGCAGCTTCCAGGATTCTGATCTCATATTTTCAAAGCAAGTATTTTGTATCCAATTTCCTATAGTCACCGAAGTCAAATGTTAATTTAACACTCTTTCTCCAACTAAGCTAAAAGATAGAATACACAATTCAAAATCAAAATTTTGGATTTAGTCAAAGGAGTTTGGGAAATTTAGCATGGGTTTGCTGAGAAGAAACTCCATTTGGATAGCAGTTTCTGGATTTTGATGAGGAAGGAGGAGAGAGAGAAAGAGTTCAGGAAAAAAATTAAGCTTTTTGCATTTTTTTTACATTATTTTTGAGGGACGTAAACAGCGTTATGTTGCAGTTAGTAAATAAATATGTGGCGGAATATGATTGGTGGGACAGGTTTTGGATAGGAAAATTGGGGATGGATGATCTCCTCCCCTCAAAACAAAAAGAAAGAAAAAATAACTACACAATTATCTGTACAAATCTCTTTTTTATTAGTTTCTATTGCCAGAGTGTAATACAACTCCAACTTTAAAAAAAAAAAAAAATGGTATGGATTTTTGTTGACAAAGGAATGAAATATTCATTTAATTTCAAAGTCCGCACATACAATAAATTCTTATATGCTTGTATCCTAAATCAGTGGTGAAGTAGATAACATAAAAGAAATTATGTAAATTAAGAATAAACAAGAGCTCCATATCATTATGATGTTCACTTAGTCACCGTTGATCATAAATTTCATTTCATGATCACCTCCTATTAGATTTAAACTCAAAAATTGAGATTAAATGAAAGTGTTTTAAAATATTTTAATTTCAACCACAGAATTTAATTCAAATGGTAGGTGACTATGAAATTTTTGGTGATTAGGTGAACACTACTTCATATAATTATCGAGCTTCCATGTTAGTTATTGTCAAACTATTACTAGAATATGATTCATTTGGAATGAAGGGATCATCAACAATGCTGGAACTTGTTCTGAAGACAAATGCAGGCTGCTTAGGAGATGGAAGAGATGTTTCACCACTCAACATGAACACGACGGCTGACATGGCTGGTCGGTCCTTCAAATCTTCTTGCACGCACAAAAGCCCCACTTGAATGCATCTCAAGACTTCATCAAGCTGATAAATCTCTAGTGATGAATCCACAATTTCCAAGACTCTGTCTTCTACCCAAAGTTGCCATACCTGTTGTTCAAAGTTTCGGTAAAGGTACCAATATGTAATCCAAATCAAGGAAACATTATAAGCAAACTTTGTGTTACTTACATGTCCTATCAAGTTTATGGAATAATGCATCTCATAAGAACCATTGTTTCTCTTGCCACTAACAATCTCCAATAGTATGATCCCAAAACTAAACACATCCGATTTCGTAGAAAATCTCCCAAATACTGCATATTCTGGTGACATGTAGCCGCTGGACATGAACAAAATGACATATTACAATCTTTAACCAAAGACAAGTAAATGAATATGAAAGTGACAGTTTGCTAATTAAATCGATTAATGTACCAATGCTATTATGATTCTTACTATGTTCCGACAACTCTGTTTGTCTTCTCTAGGAGTTGGTCCCCTTGAAATATTCTTGCCATGCCGAAATCAGAAATTTTTGGGTCTAAGTCGGCATCTAAAAGGACATTACTGGTTTTCAGATCCCTGTGGATAACTCTCAATCTTGAGTCCCGATGAAGATATAGAACCCCACGAGCAACCCCATTGATAATTTCAAAACGCTTTTCCCAATTTAAGAGTGACCTCCTTGTGTTATCTACATCAAGGGAATTGGAAGTTTGGAACTTATATTGATGGATATGTTGGTTAGAGGCTACTTATTTTAGATAAGGCATAAACAAATCAAAGTTTTCTTAATAACATACCAAAAACTCAAAAAGAAAGGATTCTTCTTAATAACATACCAAAAAGAAAGGAGTCCAAGCTTTTGTTCGGCATGTATTCCAGAACCAATATCCTTTCTTCTCTCTTTATACAGCAGCCTAAAAGTTTCACAAGATTCCTGTGTTGAAGTCTGGCTATTAGTGCAACTTCGTTTTTGAATTCTTCAATTCCCTGTCCTGAAGTTCTGGACAATCTTTTTATAGCAACTTTTTGTTCGTTTGGTAACTCGCCCTGAAGTTATGGTTCAATATTCATATAGAGCTTTCACAGATAAAACTTTTGAGGAGTAGCTACACTAAGAAACAATAAGCTACCTGGATATGGGGTTAATTACCTTATAAACACTGCCAAAACCACCTTGGCCAAGTTTATTGGCATCAGAGAAGTTGTCTGTGGCTGCTATTAGTGTGTTAAGATCGAAAAATTGCAATTCCGGGTGTCTCTTACTTTCCTCAAGTTCCTCCGCATCCAAATAGTCTTTGCCATCATAAATTAATAAAAAATAACAGAAACAAAAAAAAAAACAAACAAACAAATGAAAAAGACAAAAAGTTAGTCGCTCAATCATTTGATCTTCACTATTAAAACTACATTAGCAAAATGACTATAAAATCAGATCAGATATGTGTTTACGGGGTTTGAGGTAACTAAAACAGTTCATCATTTCATAATAGATGAGTTCTTCTCATACCTCTTGTCTTCCTCTTTTTCTTAAGCAACCACAAGGCAAGCATAATGATTAGTAGTAGTGCCACCAGAGCCGTTAGTATTGGAATAAGGACCTTGCCACTCCTGAAGAAACCTTGTGAGTTTCTGGCCTCAGCTGCATATAAGGGTGAGACGAAAATTAGAAAGGCTTACAAAGAGAACCTACATACTTGAACACCAAAACCAGTTATGTAAACTAGACAGATTCTTTTAATTCTCAAAATTAGTAATTGAAATTTCCATTGGCAAGCAAAGTAGTACCTAATGAAATTTTATCCACACGAACATATAGATCTCGTCCGGCCCCTGTGTAAACTAACATGTCCATCAAGTCATCATACCATGTCAAGCAATTGGCAACCCTTTCCAGTGTAATGCTCATATACGCCGTGCAAGAACAATTTTTCAAGCACTCCTGCTCACACTCTTTGGCACTCATACTTGTTCTCAACCTTGCTACATTCGATGTGTCTGGATCTTTTACCCTTGCCACCTTCACAAACCCTTCTCCATTCCTACACTTGGACACTCTTACTCGTTTACTCACACATCCATCTGTTCCATCTCTCCGATTCCAACCATCTACAGATTTTGGCTCATACCCTGGAATACACTCACACTCAAATAAATTAATATTGTCAGGCCTACATTTGCTGTTGGCACCACAATGTCCATACCAGTCACAAGGGTATTTCGGCGAAGACCACATTTCCACCCATTGATGGTCAGCATCATTCCATATTAGGTGCTGTAATAACCCGGAATCCTTCAACTTTAGTATCGAAATAGCATTGCTCTTATAAGGCAGGGTAATATACATTTCGTTGGCATTACTAAAAAAATTAGGCCATGGCCCTGCATCCATTCGCCAATACTTAGTGAAACCTTTGTAGACAAAATATTGGGGAGTAGCATTGTGATTCGGATCGACCCTAAAGGCATAGTCCCCCTTTCCAGGGTCATCTTGTGACTTCCAAGATGTTAAAACCCAATCTAGCCCTTTTTTCCAACTCAACCCAGATTTCATACCTGGGATTACAGTATCTGTAGGATAATCAAAACTTTGCCATAAAATCAAGCTTCCATTTTTACCATCCCGGAACAGAACTAAGTTTCCAGTATCTAAAAGCTGGACATATCTATATAAGGTGTCTGTGTTTTGGACCGACTGTGATACATTTGTAGACCATACAGGAATGTTCTCCATGTTATAAGCATAAAGAGCTAATTCCCCATACCTGTTCATTGTGAGAACTCCAGAGGTATCATTGATGGGGCTGTCTCTGTTTGCGATCCACACCACTGTTTTTGCAGATATTTTAGATTGAGAATACCAAATACCAACGTACCGGTGGCTAGAATCGCCGGGGCTGAAGAAACCCAACTCAAAGTTGCTTTCCTTGGACGCCAAAACTTCACCATCAACATCCTTCAATTGTTGTTCATTCCATCTGATGGTGTCCCTGCAAGTGCAAAATTGGAAGAGGAGGAAGAGAAGCAAAGATTTCAATAACATTTTCGGGGTATTATTGGATTTCAATTAGTGGGATTTTACGCTTCCTTATTATATTACATTTTCAGTGTCTCTGTTGTTAACAATTATACTAGCAGTTTGCGTCTGAACTCTGAAGTCTTGTAGTTTGGGCTTCAGGTTGACCATGAGTCATGACTCATTTCCTTGTCTGGAGATTAACCACGACTCACTTCCACATCGGAGGTGGCGGCTAGAATACGTAGCTGACTGACAAGGCAGACGTCGGGCAAGAAGAGCCACACAATTACTCAAGAGAGAAACTTGCGTGGGGCACCCGCACCACGTGTCCCTACGGCAGACCAATCACCTCCCAGCAAGGGGGTGTTTTGAGTATTGTATATTTAAGAATCAGGAGTATTTTCGGAAAAGACAAAAAAAATTCTTCCTCCTGATTGGCCTGCCGTAGGGACACGTGGTGGGGAAACCCCCACCTAAGTATTTGCCATTACTCAAAGTAGGGGCAATGATAATTTCAAAATTTGGCTGGTTGTCAAAAAGTAGGCCTGGGTGTGGTCCCAGCCCGACATGGATTTTGCAGGGACCGGGACCGGGACCGGGACCGGAATGATCGGGTCGGGCCGAAATCACAATTCCAATAATCAGGGACCGAGAAGGCCCGGACAGAAAGTATACGGGCCGGTCCTTCGGGCTTTTTGGGTTCAAAGTCTTAGAACTGGAATATAGGTGGTAGAACTGGAAAATTTCCAGAAAAAAATTTCTTTCTCCTGCTTTGCTTTCTCTTTGCTGAATGAAGAGATATATATGCCTCACCTCCCTCAGAATGGCCGGAAGCTGGCACCATCTAAGTCCCTAAGTGGGAGTTTCTGTTTCCATGGGATTTTTCGATTTGGAATTGGGAGGTTGGATTTGGATTGAGAATTTGGGATAGAGGAGATTCGGAGGGCTGGGGTTGAGGGGTTCTATCTAAATGAAGGCAATTGGTCACTGAGAGTCTGAGATAGGCTGGGTATAAGATTTGATGAGGGATGGATTTGATGAACTGGGTATGGGATTTAGGATTCATCGGGTTTAGGCTGAGAAAGGGGTTCATATTGAAGGAGGGCTGAGATCTTTATTTTTTTGTGATGTTTGATTCTGAAACGAGGCTTGGGGTTTAGGATAGGATTGGGAAATTAGATTTTCGACAAAGACATGAAGAGGATTGAAGGCTGGGTTCGACGAAGGAGATTGAAATCTGAAAATTTAAGAATTAAGGTTCTAACTTCTAAGGTTTTTTGAAACTAAAGTAGAAGGGATTGGGGGAAAAAATGGGAAAAAATCAAAGGTATGGGGATAAAACTGAAAGAGAATATAGGGATAAAATTGAATGGGCTTTTCGGGCCTTTGAGGTTTATGGATTCTAGGGCCCGGGACCGGCCCGTTAAAACTCAAACGGTCCGGGTTTTATTTTTTTGTGTTTTTTTTTTCTCAAAGCCCGGCCCGGACCCAACGGTCCGGATCGGTCCAATCCGGGCTTTCGGGCTTTTGGGCTAAAATGCCCAGGCCTATCAAAAAGTCATTATGTTTGAACTTATACAACATTTAACTTACTGATTTTTTAAAAATATCGTAAACTCACTCACTGTCGTTAAATATCCTGTTAAAACCCGTTAAAATTGAAAAGTATATTTGTCTAAACACTAAATAATACATTTTCAACTTGAAAGAACATAATGACGACGGATATATATATATTTTTTAAATTAAAATTAAAAAAAAAATCGCTTTTCATTTAAAGTTATTAGAAAATTGAAAAATATATATATATATAATATTTGTCCTTGGACAAACGATGGCTTTGTTGTTAAGAACATGAATGAAATGAATCCTCCTCATAATCAAACATTGCCCTGAACCAGTCAGGTCCAAAGCTATTATTAATCTGAACGCTTCCAAGAAGGACTTTCCAACTGGCTAAGCACCGAGACCTGACACTCTTAACTGAGACCGGCTCTACAAAGACTTGTCCTACTAGGCATCTTCTTCCCTGATCAGCGACATTTGCTTCAAAAGGATCATCAAGAAGTTCCACCACTGGAGGAGGAGCAATAAATGGAATAGAATATTGTCCCCGATGGACCATGAATAGAGACTGATTGTGATTTGTTTGATGATAATCTGGAGGAGATGATGGAGCATGATGACTTTGAACCTTCCCCAAAGGGTTCCGGTATAGGATGCAAGTTGGGAGGGGCATTAGGAGAAGGAGGTGATTTGGGGTGATCAGGAGGAGAAGGTGGTTGAGACTTGAGACGCCATAAACAGAATAGAAAAGGTGGCAACCTGAGAGGAGTACAGTGATTGTGACGTAGGGGAGATGGAAAGCTCATGCACAAAAGCCGTAAGATCAAATCTCCGGTGACACAAGAATATAAAATGCCATTAAGACTCTAGAAACCCAAGAAGTATAGGTAGACCTGTAAATGGAGCGGATCCATGAACTCGAGTCCTTAAATTTGAAGATAAAATTGATCTGATAAAATATTTTCTCATCTAGGATAAACTTTGGTGGCGGGATCAATAAGTAATACAAGACTCCTTACAGTTTGAGTTTGACGTAAAACCCAGAATAAATTCTTTATTATTTTGTAAACAAATGACACCATCATGTATCTTTTATTCAGTCATGAACTCCTAGGCTTACAAGCGCCTGCTAGATACAACTGTAGCATAAACAATCCATCTCTGAAGTCTGAACCATCATGAAAATATTTAGAATATCAGCTCCTCTAATATCTATTATGTATCAAAAGGATCCAGAACAATCTCAACCAGGTCTTCAATCAAAACCTGCCTGTAAATAGAGAACAGAATCTAGGATCAAACTACCATTCATGCAGATGAAAAGGGGCAAATAATTAAAGCAGAACATTCATTTCTGAAATATAAACTACTCACACTTTCTTCATTAGAGCTTGTACTTTCCTATCATGAATTTAAATTCTGTTTGCAAAAGAACCATATCAGTCTCACACGCCCCAGCCTGAAAGTTGCTCGATAGTAAGTCTCACTAGTAATATGTGTTAATAATCTAATAAGTAAAAGATGAGAGATCCAGCCTTCACTAAAACTAAATTTCTAGGCTTACAAACCCACAGTTCTATAATCTGATATATTACTTGAAATTACAGGATGATAACATAACCGTATAGAGCCTTTTCCTGAATGCATTTTTCGGTAGATAGAAATGTTAATACACTTTGCCCTATATGAATCGTGGTATACCCATTCTGTCTATAATGATGACCTAGTTAAAGAGTATAGTATAGACTACCTTCATTGCCTCTTTACAATTTCTTCATTTACACGCTCATAGTAAGTCATTCGCCGGATAGCTTTCACAGCTTCTTCAAAGTTCCGGCTTTCAAATGCCTCGGCAAAAGAATTAGACCACTGCTTAAGTTTCTCTTGCATCTGGATAAGCAAGAACACAGGTCAGTTTGGATATAAATTAAGATAATAAAAGGGCATTAAAGACCTCATTACACATATTCAATTGACTAAGCAGGTGACTTAAGGTAAACAAGCAGGCTTTCCTTCCCAGAAGGAAGTAAACACAGAACTGTTACAATACCATTCCTGCCATTAGACGAGATGCAATAGTTAATCTTAAGAATCTAAACAATCTGATGACCCTTATTCCTGTAAGGAATTGCTCTACATCGAGTGAAGAAGCCACAAATGTGATAGCCGTACAGAATTGATGTACTCCTGTACAAAGTATTCATGCGTGTATTAAAAAAGTCTTGGGTCATACCAGAGACTGAATCTGATTTAAAGCCTGAGAGTTGGGAGCCTCTTCAACAGCTTCCCTTACTTCCATAATCTGAAAAAAAATTAAGTCAGAAGGAATCAGAAGTCCGAAGTCTTAGTGGGGGGACCAATATATCAGAAAACTCAAATATCAATAACTTCCATCCATTTCAGAAAATAAGATGAAAGCAACCCTCCAAAACATCTACAGGAGCTATGCTTTCTCCAATTACATAAGATTATGTCCTGAATCAAGAGAATAATGAATTAAGACACCACCTCCATGGCAAATCATCTCAATCAAAATATGCTCACTTGCAACATCCCAAATTGTAACCTCAAATATCACATGCTTAAATTATCTTGGATTTTACAGACTTGGTTATAAATTCACTATAAATGATTTAACAGATTCAGAGAGAGAACCTGATAGATACTATTCATCTAAATCATGTGCACTCCAAATATGTTAAAGATCTCTACATGGAGCAATAAGCAGATACATGGAACATACGTGTAGATACGAAAATATGAAATTATGTGTCCCATCTTTTTTATTCACTGTTTCTCTGAGGCCCCAGTAACAAGCAGATATAACCAGTTACCAGTATCTTTCAACAAACTACAAAGGACTAGATTTGCATAAATACAGCAAAATTCAAAGTTCGCAAATTACCTCACTTAACAAATCTAAGTCTGAAAGTGTCTCTTCTTCATCGATGTCTACACCTTCAAGCTTCAGCTGAAAAAGATATAGTGCAGTTTAATTTCATAAACTTGCGGAAAGAATGAAAAGCAGACATTAAGCATCATTAAAAAGGAAAATAAAAATTGACCAGATGATCTTCTTGCATTTGTCTTTCATTAAGGGGCCCAGAAACCAAAGTGCAATTGAAAAGCTAGCAACAATGAGATCTGAGTATGCACAGTTCAAAAATGACTAAGTGATGAAAATGTTGAAAGACGGGCAATATATTACATCTTTATAGAAGTCGGGCAATATTCTTCCTCAGTGTCCTTTTGGAATTTTGGACATATTGGTAAAAATTGTGAAGTTCTGTGGATACTAGTAGAGAAGGCTAGAATCTTGGCATTTTGCCAGAAATATTACAAACTTTCTGCCGTATAACATGTATTGAGCCAACATGCCTATTAGAGGGGAATGTGTTCCGTCAGAGGAGAGCTAGACCAATTCATGGGTAGAGATAGCCTGAGCAAGGGAGAGGGGGTTGGGTGTGGTAGTTAGCAACTAAGTTTCAATTATGAATGCTCCCCATCACTTTCCTACTAATTCAGTTATACTCGGCGCAAAGAGTTCAGAACGAGGATGCAAGAATTTTATGGATAAGGATTTCCATTACAACAGTAGTGAAGTGCAAATACAACGACCATAGGACACATGCAAAAAACAAAAGCCCTTAATTGAAAACAAACTTCTTCTTTTTTCAATATGGAATGTACTATTAATCTATACTTGGCTAGAAAAAACACAACATATCTATTTATTGTCATAAATCCTTTATCTCCCTGAAAGTATTTAGTATATATCTAGCATCATAAATTCCTAACATTTTATGATATAACCTAAAGAAGAAATGGATCTTGGTCGAATGTAATTACACGGCGAATAAATATAACAATAAATTTAGTTTCGGATGTTATACTTGTCCGGTTCTCAGAACATTCATTTGAATACACAAAATTACCATAAAACTCACCAAGTCTGACCACAGCATCAAATACAAATCTCATAGCCAAGAAAAAACTTCAAAAGGTCACTTACAATATATATTGCCCTCGCCAAGGGCTTGCTAAGCGTGCGGTATGCATCAATCACCCGAGCAGACTGTTCAGCAGCGTACTCTCTCTCCTTCTGTTAACGTAATAAACAATAACCAAATCAAATTCACCTTATAATAGCTGAATGCCTGAATATTTCTTTCATCTCTTTCCAATATATTAAACTATTGAAGAAATCTCAGGAAATACCTCTGATTTTGAATGAACAAGATCAGGGTGCAACTTTTTCTGCCAATCCTTATATTTTCCCTCCAGATGTTCCTCCACACTATCATACTTCCTCTCCCTGAAATTTTTTTTTTTTTTTTCAAACCAAAAAAAAGGGAACAGTAACAATAAGCACAACAGCTTCAATTCTTCATTCTTTATCAAACAATATGGAACCAGCAATGCATGAGCTTTGTTTTTCTTATAGCCTCACAAAGATGACTAGCCAAGTTTCAAAATTTCCACTATTTCTCAGAAACCAAAACAGATAGAAACCACAAATTCAAAGAAAGAAAGACAATTTGATGTAGCGAAACAATGATAAGCATCTAAATTTCTGGAATGACTTACAGTCCAAATATCTGAAAGTAATCGACGGAGTGATCGACGGGTTGGATGCACCGACAGGAGGAGCAGAGCAGAAACGGCGTCGTTTGAGCGGCAGCGCTGCAGTTCCAGCAGTGGGGGGAATTGGGTTTGTCCCCAAATTGGGAGGAGATGAAAGATTTGCCGGGAAAATCAAATCCGGGGAGCGGGAAAAGGGGGCGGAGCTTTTCGATATTGGGGGAGAAATTGGTGCGGGATTGGAAGTGTGGGATTGAGAAATGAGGGGTGGAAGTTAGGGTTCGTCGGAGGAGGAGAAGAGAGGAGAGAGGAGTCAGTAGCTTCTTCTTCGACATTGTTGGAGCTCCTCTCTAATTTGAGGACGGTTTTAATGGGCTTTGGTTTTAAGCAGGGTTTAAGCTACAATGCCAATTTAGAGAAGTTTGACCGAGGCGAAGGACAAAAACAGTAGGCTCATATTTGCTTTAGAAACTCGGGCGAAGGGTGTTCATATTTTCTTTCATTTATGGAAATTTTTCTATGCAACCGACAATGTAAGTGATCTAATACTTATAAGATGATCTCAACTTTTGATATTTAAAATCAACATTTTTTTTTCTTGTTTGAAATAAGAGCTGGTGTGACCGCTCTCAGGCCTTCATTGATGAAATAGATGAAAACATCGTGAATGATAATAGAAGTCTCCACTACTACAATGTATTCGAACATACACCAAAAATAGCAAAGAGTGTCATATTGACTACTCCATTTGCTTTATAATAATGGTGACATATCGGAAAGTTAAACCAATGCCATAAAACTAATAAAGTAGCTTTCCCAACATGCTGACGACCAGAAATAAATCCGCCAACATGACGTTTCATCCTGTTACTAGGAGGTTGCACCCAATCCATGATCTACCCCCTCGATAGGGCAAAGAAGGCATACTGAGTATGCAGTCTGGTACAAAGCCCACATGACCTTACCAAGAGTTGGCAGGGATTTATTATAAATAAAATGCACCTAAACTTGAAATAGATTATTAAAACTACATAAAACATAATATAAGCTCACCGGTAGAGGCCCAAAGACTGAAGACATGCCCATGACCCATGACAGGCCCACGATCCAAGTTGCCCATGATTGACAGCCTTTCCCAGACAGAATGGCGGTACCGCAACCAACAAATCACCTTGCCAATGAACCGGATCGCATTGAGGTCGTGGAAGCAATCAATCCTCCCGAGCAGAGCAAGGCAGGAACCATTGCTAGATCGAGGCAAGAGCCAAGAGCCAAGCCATTGAACCTCGACCGTAGACGGAGCACCATTGCCAGATCCACGAACCATCAGCAACTGTTGCCGGATCGCCTTTGATTTCGGGATGCTGCCGGAGCTCCTCCTCTAGTGACCATCCCGGCCTCCCCCAGGCTTCCTTGAGATTGGCGATTGCAGACTGTTCCTCTATCCAGACTAGTATACTTCCACCAACGCTTATCCTCGTCCTGGCCTAAACTCCACTGCTGGCCGGATTGAGAAATACTACCTAGCTACCTGTCAGACGACAATGTCCCGAAGACTTGCCGCCGGACAGAACATGGAAATAGAAATGGTTTTCTCTTCTTTGAAAACAAAACTTCCTCTCCGAAAAATGCGTAGGAAACCGAGATATCCTCACTCTCAAACAACTTATTATCAACCCTTTTTTTTAATAACCAAAAAAGTATATTTGATATAATCCAATCATCGATTCATGTTGGTGCACTTGCACGTTGGTGTTCTAAATCCTCCTCCATTCTCATCAGTGGTTGTGGTTAATATGTGATAGACTGATAGCAGATTTATGATTTTATGCCTTTCCGATAAGTTACAACTCATCCATGAGTCAAATTCATAATTTTATTGGTCTAAATTTATTAACAAAACATGAACAACACAAAGAGGAAAAAAAACAGAAGCCAAAAAAAAAAAAAAAAACTCAATATTTGCACAACATGCACAAAGATAAATCACATTGACAGAGAACAAAAAACAAAAATTCAAAAGTGTTGGGTGGATTTGTATAGAGGCTGCTAGGATTGCTTGATTGGCTTGATCTCCTCTATTTATCCCTTATGAGTTCGGGAACTGAGTCCAAAGTTTCAAGAAGCTTTGTAGCGTCTTCCCCTAAGCTCCCCCGCAGTAATATTGACCTACTGCGGTGGCATGTTTCTTGTGATATGTAGGCAAAAACTTCATATAGCTTTGATAGTCTGATAGATGAACAAAAGTACATGAAAATGCTTGTAAGAAGGCATGTGGCATGGGAGCTAGAAGTGCATGAATTGCAGAAGATGAGATGCTTGTTGCAGTTAGAGGTTTGCTATAGTATAATCTACTGCGGTAAGGAAGGAACATATTTTTGGGTGGTGGTTGATGGGTTTAAGGTTATTTAGAGCTTGAAACTGATTTTGGATTGGAGGTTGGGAATGCTTGGCCTGTTGCTTGTGGGATGTATTGTTTAGAGGCTCTGAGGTATGTTGCTTGGAGGTTATTGAGTTGTATCCCCTGGGGGTTGTCCTATTGCAGGAACAAGAAACCTTAATTTATAGGCTAGAGGGAAAGTGGAAAACTACAGGAACTTGAGTAAAATTACAGTGCTAAGGTGAAAACTATATCACTAAGAACAAGACTAGGTTTGCGTGTCGCGCCTAGCTCCTTGCCACAAGGCTTAAAGCATGGAATCATGTCTGCATAGTGTATATCTCTACTGCAGTGATGTTGGATTCATACTGATACTGATATCAACTAGAGTATTTCTTTATGGAAAAGGATGCAACCTTCTTTTGGATAATCTTGTTTTAAACTAGATTAGTGGAGACACATAACAAGGGACTTTGCTTGACGTCTGATGTTAGTATAGATTATAGAATAAGATAACTACTGCAGGGTAAAAGAAGTATTGACGTTTGTGTTGTTGGAAAGACTATTAGGTAGATAATTGTGTTTAAGCTTATGGGTTTGGATTCTCTCATCTTTGCATACCCATGTAAAGATTTAGATTGTCAGACCTGAATTTTGATCCCAAGTCCAAAACCACCAACAACCGAAAATCAAGAACGGACCTCATGTACTTCCATAACCTTTCACACTACACTCAATCTTGTAAGCCCCCCTAAGAGCATGATTGTGGCTTGGGTCCACGTGCGTGGCATGACATTTAATAAGGCATAATCCAAAGTAAATTACAAGATCGAGAGTTCTTAGTAGCATGGGCTTTAAGCTATTAAAGCCCAAATTTGTAGTTTTGTGTATTATGTCATCTATATTTTTGTATTGGGCCTCGAATATCTATTGGGCACGCATATTGATTTTTTAGGTATCAACAAAAAGATACTTTAATATTATTATCTCTTACACTCTAAAAGGAAAAAAAGGACTAGTTAGTTTGCATATATATATATATATATATATATATATATATATATATATATATATATATATACTACTATGACCTCGTTTGGTTCACGGAAATGAAAGTAATTCCTTTGTCTTTCTCATGGGAAGAGAAATGAAATTTTCTAACAACTTTCCATTCCGATGTTTGGTAACGTAAAGAAAGTTATTAGAAAAGTTGTTAAAAAGTTTGTAAATAATGTAATAAAATAATATGTTGTGAGTAATAAATGCAAGGAAAGAGGGGGGAAGTAATTTTTTTTTGGTTTGGAAGGAATCACTTTCCCCCTCATTTTCCCTTCCTTCAGGAAATTATTTCCTTTCCTTTTGCATCCCAAACACAGAAAAGGAACATGATGCTTACTTTCCGCAAACCAAACGTGGCTTAAAAGCAAATATATTGCCCATGGTTTGACTGAGGTGGAAGATAGCAAGGAGGGTCAAGAACGTAAATGCAAAAAGCATGGGTAAAAAATTGAGGTAGAGAGAGACACCTGTCTGCTTCTTTGCTCCGCAAAAAGAGAGAGCGGAGGGAAACAGGAAATTCGAGAGGAGGAAGTAAGAAGGTCATCAAAAGGTATTAATTGCTTCTTCTTGCTCTAGGTAATTGGTTTTCAATTCGCTTTATTTTATTTTTAATTTTTTTGAGTTTCTTGCTTGCATGCTTGGGTTCCGGTTGGCCTTGCCTTCAGTCGGAGGCATGGGTAGTGAGTATGGAGCCTTTTTTCATTCCATTCCTGATTTGGTTGTTCTCTGATGCCTTTTTTTTTTTTTTTATATGCAGGTGGTTGTTTGTTTGTGAATTTTGCAACTTGGAGCAGCAGACAAGAATTGGTAGGGAGAATTTGGGTTGGGTGAGCTGCCAAGGGTTTGTTTTTATCCAGTTGTAACTAATTTTGGAATATCTTTTTGACTTTTTATTTTTTGTTAGTTGATTTTGATATTATGATTTGTATTTTACTATTTTAAGAGTTAAGAAAATGAAGAATCTATAATTTCTGTTTGATGCATTGATCAGAAATTCTTCATATTTTTGTTCCCCAATCTTCTGACTCACATTCCAACTTTCTCTTCATTGCAGGCTGGTAAGAGATGTAATCAAGGTTCAATGGATGATTTTCCTCAGAAAGATGAAGGTCATGCAAAAATTGAATCGAGCAATAAAGATGATCGATGAAAATCCTAATACTGATTGTGATACTTTACAACGTAATCTAAAGAGCTTAGATCCTGTACCAGGCAACTCTTTCATCTGTTGCAATCTGATGTCAGATGGCCTCCCATTAGCTTTAGGGGGGGGGGGGGGTGTTAAGGGTAAAAATGTAATTAGCCAACTGAAGTTAGTTTAGGATAAATACAGAGAGTTAGTTAGCCTGTAAAAACAGAAACAACATCAATACAATTGTAGCTTTATTCTTCTTCGTTTTTCTCTCTAAGTTTTTCTTCCTTCTTCATCTTCTTCCTCACTTAAATTCACACTTTGTATGACAAGAATGGTTGAGGAAAAGTGTAATAAATCCTAAGTTGCCACTAAACTTGGATAATTTCACTATTTCTAATGTTTGCAAAACCTTGCAAAAATAAAGCTACCTAGCTAGCTCTCTGTATAATTTTTTTATTTTTATCATCTTTGTGACTTTTGATATAGTTTCCATGCAATTTCATCAAGTTATATATATACTATTGTTCAGAATACATCCTTCCTTATATGCTTCCATGAATGAAGTGACATGGAATTTTTGAGTTCATATTTCTCATATATGGGTTTTGGCAGATTGCTCAAGATTAGTTGTTAAAATTTAGATTATTGTGTTATACTGAGCCAGAGTTGTGTTGTGTTTAATTGTTCAGTGATGGTGGAGAATAGAAAAGTGAATTCTTGTAGCCTTCAACAAATTTGTATACAATCTATTTTCATTTTCACATTAAAATGGACTAAGCAATATGTGTGTTTCAAAACAATTCCATGTATGTTCATGTTCAAATTAAGAACCTTTAAACTTCTTGTTATGAAAAACTCAATGCAACTTTTCTTATTGGTTTAATGTTGAGCTCAAAGTTGACTCATTTATCTTACAAACATGAATCGAACGAATTAAAAACGAGTCAAACTAGCGCTGTATCGAGCCTATTTACAGCCCTAGCCACATTCAAATGTTGTAAAGCCCTAGCAAAATGACTTTATGTCTTATAGAACTCCTAAAAGCAGACACTAGAGAGAAATCCCATTAAATTTTTGGAATCTTTTGGCAAACAAAAAAAAAAAAACCTTATGTCTTATAACAAATTTAGCAAGATAACATTTTGGATAGTTAGATTCTAATAATTTCACTCAAAATATCAATAAAAAGATTGGAGAGGGGCAGATTAGTTGGAGAAAGCTGGGACCCGGCGGTTTCACATCTCCAAAATTAACGAGAATGACGTGAAAGAAAAAGCATATTCAAAGAGCAAGAAAAATCCGAGTATATAAGTCAGATCGGCCATTTCAATCGAAGAAAAAAAAAATCAGATCGGCTCTACAGACTACAGTTGTCTTCTGCCATTTTAGTCCTCATGAGTCCACGCGAACACCAAAAAAAAAAAAAATAATAAATAAAAATCTCGTTCAAGATAGCTAGCTTTGATAGAGTAACAATGCTGACTTCACTAGCTAATAATATCACGTACATACGATAAAGTTAATCAATAATACACAGAAAAAGATGACCAGAAAAATTCAAACGTACAACTTTGATAAAGTCATTAATATGTGTTGATTAATGGAAAACGATAGCCATGCAGACAATTAAAATATTGGGAGAACGACTAATAATTGAGTAAGTGACTAAAGATGAATGATAGGGTTTTGCATTATGATAAGGTCTTCGTCACCCACTAATGCAAGTTCTTGAACGAAAGGCGCAAGACCTGAGACGATAACTAGAAGACGACTTCTGGAAAGGGTGGTCGATGAATGTCCCTCAATCATCAAGAAATTAACAACCATAATACGATGCACTAGCTGGAGATTCCCTCTTGGCCCAGAACTTTTTTCTTAATTATTCGAGCATTGTCACTATTTCAAACCAAGTCTCTTTTTACAGCTTTTGTGGGTTCAATTACTCTCTTTCATCTTTAACTAGCTCAGCTTCCATAGTATTGCCTTCTTCAACTATGAGTAATGCTTCTTACAAGGTAGAAGACGAAGCAAAAAGAGAGAAAACGCTGTAAAGAGATATTTCTGACATTAATGCTGACTAAATTAAGACTGGGATTGCAGAAGAAGGATCATGTCGTTTTATACAGGACTCAATTACCAGAAGCTAAGCCTTCAGTTACCTACAGCATGTTAGCGCGCAGCTTAGCTTAAGTAATTAATCAACTTAATTTCCCAACTGTACTAGTTTATTGGATCCAGTACGTACATTACTGAACAATTGACTACAAGTAAACATTGCTGCTAAGTCTTGGTGAAACCCGAGCCCGAAAATGTTGGAAGAATTAATTTATGGGGAGATAAATAGCAGAGTAGGATAACGTACGATAACTTGTTTGTCACCAGTACAAGAAGTCCTAACAGAGAGTATATAATGGGAAAAGACGACTCAATTATGGCCGTACAACGTTAGGTCTTCGTCAATAGAGTCCCTTTTGGCCCAGGAACTTTCTGTAGTCTATTTTATCAAAGTCTTTTTCAAGCTTTTGCCTTTTTTTCTTTTTTGGCCTTTTTTTTATTTGTTTCATCTCTTTATCTAAAGTAATTAAGCTTTACAATCAAAATTAATTAACAATAGTCGGAAAGGCCTAAATTTTTATATACTCTATTGATTTTTTAATGTGGATATACTTCATAGTCTCACATACCGCCGCATGTATGACGAATTTTCAAGTCATACATATGAAAAATCAATATTGAATGCACATACATGTTTAACGAGATGTCTAACGAGCAAGTACCCTGATGATGACCCTATAATGAGGTTAGTTTCTTAAACTCGTTATTTTTTTGGGTATCATGATTTTAAGGATTTGCAATCTTTGTATCCCTTGTTTCCGTTTAATTTTATGAGCCAGATATGTAGTATTTGATTTTCACTTGCAAGCAAATTTTTACTTTTATAATTATGATTATCAACTACGGATTTTTATCATTATCATTAATTACAATGTTAGAGTGAGTATATATACTAAGAGTACGTGTAGAGTGTTGTTCTATGTACATTGGAAATCTGAGGCTATACAAAAGAGTTTAGAAGAGTTTCGGCTTCTCTACCGAATGCTATTTGGTTTTTCGTTGGATATCTAAATTGTTTTATCAATAATGATATGATTGTATAAAGCGTGGTTTTGGTGCTTTTTATTTTTTATTATTTTTTATTTTTTATCATTTGAACTGCTATTCTTCATTCATACAAAACCAAAAAAGTATGTGTATTAAGATAAGAAATTTGTCGATATGTTTTTATCTAATAAAAATTTTCTGGGCAGTAGGTTTTTATTTTTGCTACGTGCATGAGTTTAGTAAGATTGAGGAAATATACTTTGAGAAGAGGAATTAATGCTCTAAAATCATACTATATATTGACTTAATTTATATTTTATTTTATCTTTAGCGATACAAACATAAAAATGTAGAGCATCACATAAAAGAAATGATGAGTCCATCTCGTCTTTGATTTTCTCTTTCTCATCAGTTCCATTTGATTCTAGTTTCTATTGTCAGCATCACACGGGGAAGTAAGTACAATTTCGACAATGTGAGGTGCAACCGCGAGATCCCCCGTGGAGAGGTCGAGATGCAGTTTCAACAAAACAAAAAATTGGAAGAAACACTTCTTTCAGTTTCATTCTGGAATAAGACATTCGTAATTGCCTGTTTGATTGCAGTCTCATTAGTCGACCGTTGTTCTTATACATTCCAATCATTGATGAATAAGAAAACTGCCTTGCAGTAGACAAAGAGTACTTGAGGACTATATTTCTCATTCTGCGATCCCTTACTGATGGCACTTTCGTTGTAAATATCATATTGCTAAAATTCATGATTAAACAGCAAAAGGTAGAAGAAAGCTAGCAGGAAATCTAAGAACGAAAGAAATCCAAGGAAGAAGACGATGAACTGATATTTGATTTTTCTCTAGGTAATTTTACGTACAATGACTAACCAACCATACAGAGTTGGATTACAACTCTCATATATACCAACTCTTATGTAACTAATATCACTAACAACTCTACAGATGGTTGACACGTGTTCTACATCTTAACACATATATCATTTTTGCAAAGCCATTAACGCTGCCTACGAGGTACAAAAAGAAAAAAAAAATCCGAATTGGCATCGGCCAGGTTGGGAATTTTCTAAGGTATCAGCAGCCGAGATAATTCCATTTGCTAAATTAGTTGCTGGGAAGCTAGCATGGCGCTTTACGCGAACCAGCATTTTAGCAGTTTTTCCCATGCCACAAGAAAGCAGATCATAATTTGAGTTAATCCAATTATTTTAAATAGCTAGTTTAAGGACTGCATTGCCAATTTGGATGAGTTGGAAAAAAAAAATGAGAGAGAGAGAGAGAGAGAGAGCTTTTCCTCTACATTCTCATAATAATTAGTTTAGTATACGTACGTACGCCCCGCCCCGTACGTAGGTTCAAATTATCAAAGAAGCTAGAAGTATAATGGCAAAGGAAATGGGACCAACTGCAACAACCTTCCCCTTGGCTGTTTGTGTAAACAGTTCTCAAGAAAAAACCCATTAATCTTTCTCCCCCAAGACTATTGGTTCAATATAAAGTGTTCCATTGTGAAGCGCCAGGTGGTTAACTTATATAGCTGGCGTGTGCAGCTGGAATCAAAGAAGTAAAAAAGACTTAGTTTAGCTACAAAAATAGAAAAAGACTATCACTGGAGCTAATTAAGTATTACAATTACAATTACTGGAGCTAATTGACTATCACTGCATTCCCAACATGTTCCATTGTTCTAGCTACCAACCTTAAATAATAAAAAAAACGTCGATCAATATGTGGACACAGGAACATCATTATTGGAAGAGACAGATAAGCATAAAGGACGACATAGTTTTCCCCTCACGAAATTTCTACGATAAGCTTTAACCCGTTGATTGATGGAAGCCGAAGCCCTATAAATAGTGTAGGCTAACACTTGCTTTTCTTATCGAAAACATCACACACAAATACTTGTACTACTAACTGGTCTAACTACAAGTTATAGTAGTGGTGCAATGGCCTTATTATCAGCTGGGAGGTTGCAGATTATGCATCTCTCTTTTTTGGTTGTACTAGCAGCAGCTCAAACCCAGACTCCTCAAGTCAAGCCGAATTGCCCAGAGCGCTGCGGTGATGTCCCAATTTCATATCCATTTGGCGTTGGTGCCGACTGTTACCTCCGACCAGACTTCAACATCACTTGTGACCAGCTCACCACACCCCCGTCACCAAAGTTCTCCAACAGTACATTCACCTTTCCCGTACGTATTACGAACTTTTCCCATGGTGAGGGTGAGTTGCAAGTAATACAAGACGTAGCCAGAGAGTGTTATAGCACACTCGGTTTTTACGAGATGGATATGTCCACCAACAGCACGCTCGAGCTGCCACCTCCATACACCATCTCTCACAAGAACAAGTTCTTCGCAGTGGGGTGTAACAGTGTAGCAGTGTATCAAGGTTACCAAAGCAAAGTCCCAGATCCAGAAGAAAGCTACAAAGGCGGGTACACCGTGAGCCTGTGTCTAGATGCTCTCGGCACAGCACTTCCCACCAATTCTTGCAATGGTTTCGGGTGTGGCCTAAATGCCATCCCTAGTGCACTGCAAAACATGTCGGTGGAATTGTATACACTTGATAGCGCCTTCAGATGGTGGAACCACTGGAACCTAGAGCCAGACTATCTGTGCAGCTATGGCTTCATTGTGCAAGATGGCAACTTCACATTCTCTGGGAACATAAGTTTTGAAGAACTGAACAACAAAAGGAGGCAGCTTCCGGTGGTTGTTAATTGGGCAATTGGGGATGAGACATGTGATGTAGCAAAGAAGAAGACAGAGACTTATTCATGCAAGGAACATAGCGAATGTGTCGATCATACGATCAATGGTACTTCATCTGGAGGTTACTGTTGGCGTGAGGGAAACATGGAAACCACAAAACATGGAAAAGTAAAAGGAAAAGTAAAAGTGGAAAAGTAAAAGTGACTTACCTGCCTAATTTCCGGATCTGTGTCTATTACCTCCACTATTAGAATAGTATACACCATGTATATATTTACCTCTTCTGAGTAAGAGCTTGTATGAGAAAGATATGAATTCAATCTTTCTGTTAAATCTCAATACAAATTATTCTCTCAATCTTGTTATCTTTGACTTGGTATCAGAGCTAAGATCCGAGAGGACTTTGTCTCTTGTCCGTTCAAGAACGATCTGACCATCTTCTTCTTAGACTTCGACAATTATCAGTCAGCGTTTGGTCTGAAATTCAGCCCATCAACTTACATTCCACATCAAATCGACATCAAGATCTATTCCAGTTGCGCTAGTTCTTCCTACAGGCGAAAACAGTTGAAACATCAACCATCAGACCCACATCTTGTTCTCATCAATCACCACACTGTACCGAGCCCGACGATTGCATCCCAGCAGCAACGTCAACTTCGACTTTTCGACCCAAACCAGACGAGATTCCTTTGCAGATTCCAACACCGGACCACCAACCGCTGTTGAAGCTTGCTAACGCGCAGCCCACAGCCGGCCAGCCTCATCCCTGCGCCCTCCAGCAGACCTGAACGCATCTACGCCCAGCGTTCACCGCCTGCATCACCTCCTGATTCCGGCAGCCCAGATTCCGGCGTCGCAGCCCAGATTCCCGGCGTCGCAGCCCAGTTCCCGGCATCTTCTCCGGTTCGCTCGCTCGACTTCGTCTTCAGCAGCAGACAGATCGATCCGTCCCAGGTCGGTCCGCAGATCGCCGGCGCTCTTCTCCCAGACTTTCAGTCCAGACCGGCCTCGTCTTGTGTCCCAGACCGCCGTCGTCTGCCTCCGACATCAGATCGATTTCGTCCGCCGTCGTCTACCTCAGATCGTCGAATCCCTTCAGTCGACTCAGTCCGGCGTCGCTCCTCTTCAGTCGACTCAGTCCGGCGTCGCTCCTCTTCCAGTTTCTTCTCCTTCAGATCGGCTTTCTCCTCTCACCAGACTCGGCCTTCAGTTTTCCCGTGGACCAGAACTCCACTTTGTGGAGTCTGTTCTGAGGTTCAGTTTTTTAACCCTCTCAAAAAAAAAAAAAAAAAAAAAAGAGTATTATTATTGCACGATCTGTTCCGCTGCATACTCAGTGATTGTGTGATATTCCTTCTATATTATTGCAATGGGTGGTGATGAAAAAGAAGGTCAGAGTTCTAAGATCAATGAGGTCCAGAAAGTTGAAGTTTCTGTCCGAAGTTCAGACGGAGGTTCTTTTGGGGGTCCGAAACTCAATGGTACCAACTTTCGAACGTGGAAGAAGATTATGTCTGTCCAGCTTCGTGGTATACACAAGATGGGGCATGTGACTGGAACAACCAAACCTCCTAGTGAGGAGGATTTGGATGGCTATACTAAGTGGGAGGATGATGATGGATCTGTGATGGCAATCTTATTCAAAGCCATGACTGATGATGTGCTACAATTGGTGGAAGGGTGTGAGACTGCTGAAGCAATATGGAAGACATTGGAGGATCTATATACAAATGAGTCTGATTTTATTCAGGTTCATGAATTAATGTGCAAAGCTGCAGGTATGCAACAGAATAGGCAATCAATAGCTGTGTATTTCACCAAGCTGAAGAATGTATGGGCTGAAATTGATCAAAAGCGTCCTTGCAAGATCAAGAATCAGGAAGATCTTGTGTGGTACCAGAAGGAGAAAGAACTTGAAAGAGTTCATGTATTCTTGAGGGGGCTTGATGATAAGCATAGCAATGCCAAAGGAGAATTGCTCAGAATGACAGACCCTCCTAGTCTAAACACAGCTTTTACATACATCCGCAAGGATGAGTCTCAACAGGACAGTATCAAACATGCACGGGTTGAAGTGTCTAGCCTAGCCATTCAAGCAAAATCACCAGCACCATTTCTCCAACAACAGAGATCAGTCCCACTTTATCAGCAAGGACCTCCACCAGGCTTTCCTAATCGCCCTCGTCCACAATGCACTTATTGCAATGATGTTGGGCATGTTCGAGAGACTTGCTGGAAACTGAACCCGCACCTCAAACCTAAAAAGCAAGGTTATCATCCTAAGGCAAAAGCAGCTGCTGTTCAATTGGTCCAAGAACCAGATTTCTATGGAGTGGCTGGACAGGATCATCATGCAGCAGGTGGGGCTACTCCTACAGCTTCTATAGCTGGTCGGGGTAAGATTGGTATGGCTTTAAAGGTTTCTAACTTTGTTGGTTCTGATACATGGATTATTGATTCTGGTGCCTCCGATCATATGACTTATGATAAATCATATTTTACTGAATTGTCTTCCCCTTCAGTGTCCTATGTCACAAATGCCAATGGTGAGGCTTTTCCTGTGTTAGGGTCAGGGAGAGTGCGTATTACTCCCACTTTAGAACTTCATAATGTGTTATACGTGCCTGACTTGTCTCATCACTTGATATCTGTTCCACAGTTGAATACTGAGTCTAAATGTTCCGTAACCTTTTATCCTATGTATGTGATTTTTCAGGATCTTCTCACCAGGGAGTTAATCGGTCAGGGGTATCTGAGGGGCAGGTTGTTCCATCTAGATCAGACATACGCAGGGGAGAAACCAGGAGCACAGTCCCGCGCCGCTTTGACTTCGAATTCTGATAAGCTAAGTGAAATTTGGTTGTGGCATCGCCGTTTAGGGCATCCATCTTTTAGTCTTATGAGAAAAACCATGCCTACTCTGTTTATTGGTGTGGATGAGTCTGTTTTACATTGTGAAACATGCGTTTTGGCCAAGAGTCATCGTGCAACTTATTCTCCTAGTGTTTCTAATAAAAGTGTTATTCCTTTTGAGTTGATTCACTCTGATGTTTGGGGATCTTCTCGAGAACCCACTGTGTTCGGTATGAGATATTTTGTGTTATTTATTGATGATTGTACGAGATTGTCATGGGTTGCTCTTCTTAAAACCAAAGATGAAGTCTTTCCAGCTTTTCAAACTTTTCGTACTCTTGTTCAAACACAATACCATAGCACCATTAAAGTCGTTCGTTCTGACAATGGGGGGGAATATGTTAATCATGTTTTCCAAGAGTTTTTTAAAACCCATGGGATTGTTCACCAAACCACATGTCCACAAACACCAGAACAAAATGGAGTGTCTGAAAGGAAAAATCGTCATTTACTTGATATGGCTCGTGCCCTTCTCTTTAGTGCTCATATGCCTAAGTATCTTTGGGGCGATGCTGTACATGCTTCCTCCCATCTTATCAATCGTCTCCCATCTAGTGTCCTTCAGGGAAGAATTCCATTTGAGGCTCTTGCATCTCATGTCTCCTTACCTTCATTTCATAACCTTCCAGCTCGTGTCTTCTGTTGTGTTGCGTTTGTCCATATTCCTAAAAACCAGCGGTCTAAGTTGGATGCCCGAGCGCTTAAGTGTGTGTTTGTGGGCTACGGAGGTTATCAGAAAGGGTATAAGTGTGTTATCATCCACCAACCAGAAAATACTATGTCACTATGGATGTTACTTTCTTTGAGGACATGAGTTATTTTTCCTCCTCAGATACAGCTCTTCAGGGGGAGAATTCATATTTTGAAGAGCTGTATCATGGAGAGGGGGAAGAATCAGGAAGCGGAAAGCTGTATCATGGAGAGGGGGAGGAATCAGGAAGCGGAGAAGAGGTCGCACAGGCAGGAGGTATTTTGACGAATCCAATTGAAAGCGACAGCTCATCACCACCTCCAGAAGCAGAAGCTCCTACCATTACTTCTACCCCTGACCCACAACTCCCTGGTACTGAAGATCACCCATTTGAGGTATGTCCATCCACTAGTACTAGCAATAGTGAGTCTAATGTTGAGCAATATGTGTTACCAAATAGAACCACTCGAGGTCAATCAGCCAAAAGATATGAACCTTCTCTTACTGCCAAATCAAAATACCCAGTAGCTAATTACATGTCCACTAGGAGGTTGTCTAAGTCATATGAATCATTTGTGAATCAAATATCTGCTGTATCAGTACCTAACAGAGTGCAGGATGCATTGGGGGATCCAAAGTGGAGGAAGGCAATGGAGGAAGAGATGGAGGCATTGCAGAAGAACAATACTTGGCAACTTGTGCCGTCACCAGAAAGCAAGAAGGCTGTCGGTTGTCGTTGGGTGTTTACTGTGAAACATAATGCAGATGGATCAGTAAACCGGTACAAAGCACGCCTTGTAGCAAAGGGGTTTACTCAGACGTATGGTATAGACTACGATGAAACGTTTGCTCCTGTTGCCAAGATGAACACTATTCGGGTCCTGCTCTCGTTTGCTGCTAGTTTAAACTGGCCACTCCGACAGTTTGATGTTAAGAATGCATTTCTTCATGGAGAGTTAGCCGAGGAAGTGTACATGAGCCTTCCACCTGGGTATGTAGTTGCTTCTCCTGGTGATTTTGTATGCAAATTGAGAAAGTCTTTGTATGGTCTCAAACAATCGCCTCGTGCTTGGTTTGGGAGATTTTCACAATTCATGCGGAAGGTTGGTTACAAACAGAGCAACTCAGATCATACCTTGTTCCTCAAGCATCAACAAGGGAAGATAACAGCTCTAATTATTTATGTGGATGATATGGTAATCACCGGCAATGATACTGTTGAGATGGATAGACTGCAGAGACAGCTAGCCTCTGAGTTTGAGATGAAGGACTTGGGTGAACTTAAGTACTTCTTAGGAATTGAGGTAGCCAGGGGGAGAGAAGGGATCTACCTGTGCCAGAGGAAGTACGTTCTTGACTTGCTAACAGAAACAGGTTTGTTGGATTGTAGACCTATTAATACTCCTATTGAGCAGAATCATTGCTTAGCTGAGTATCCAGATAAGGTACCTACTGATCGAGCTCGCTATCAGAGGTTAGTTGGCCGCTTGATTTATTTGGCTCATACTAGACCAGATGTTGCATATGCAGTGAGTGTAGTGAGTCAGTTCATGCATAACCCAAGTGAGAGTCACATGGATGCAGTTATGAGAATTTTAAAGACCTGAAGTCAGCTCCAGGAATGGGAGTTTTGTTCTCTAAACACAACAACATCCTTGAGGCCTGTGGCTTTATAGATGCAGATTGGGCTGGAAATATTACAGACAGGAGGTCAACATCAGGTTACTTTACCTTTGTGGGAGGTAATTTGGTTACATGGAAGAGTAAGAAACAGAAAGTTGTGGCACGATCTAGTGCTGAGGCCGAGTATAGAGCTATGGCTCACGGAGTCTGTGAATTGCTGTGGCTGAGAAATCTGTTACATGATATGGGTTTCAAACTCAAAAGTACTATGCAGTTGTATTGTGACAACAAGGCAGCCATTGACATATCACAGAATCCAGTACAACATGATCGTACTAAACATGTGGAGGTTGATCGTCACTTTATAAAGGAGAAGCTAGATGCCAAAATTATTCGCTTTCCTTTTGTTCCAACTGAAGAGCAACTTGCAGATATACTTACCAAAGGAGTTTCCAGGAAGGTGTTTTATGACTCACTAAGCAAGTTGGGCATGGTTGACGTGTATGCACCAACTTGAGGGGGAGTGTTGGCGTGAGGGAAACATGGAAACCACAAAACATGGAAAAGTAAAAGGAAAAGTAAAAGTGACTTACCTGCCTAATTTCCGGATCTGTGTCTATTACCTCCACTATTAGAATAGTATACACCATGTATATATTTACCTCTTCTGAGTAAGAGCTTGTATGAGAAAGATATGAATTCAATCTTTCTGTTAAATCTCAATACAAATTATTCTCTCAATCTTGTTATCTTTGACTGTTACACTTGCCGGTGCACGACAGGCTACGATGGGAACCCATACCTCTCAGATGGTTGCCAAGGTGATAAATTTCTACACTTACATATATTGATATATACATCCATATTTATATTAGTTGTCCGCAGCAGAGATATTAATTTAAATTATTAATTGAATTAATTAAAACTCAGAAATGGGATTTTGCTACATTTATAACCCTACTCTATCAATTTATCACCTAATTTATTGGTTGCTTTCTTTCCAGATATTAATGAGTGCCTGCTAGATCCGAACCCATGCAACAAAGGAAAGTGCATAAATTTACCCGGAACTCACACTTGTACATGTGATAGTGGGTACAGATTAAATGGAAACAAGACCACTTGCGTGGAAGGAGGCAAAGGAAAGAGCACTGTCTTGAAAGTTTCATTAGGTATGCTCTAGCTAGCTTTAGCTATTTACTGTATATTAGTATGCATCCTCAGTTATACATGACCATAGATATATAAGCGTAACAGACTATTCGATCATATGTGATATTCAAAAAAAACTAAAAGTAGACTAAAACAAGAGGATTTGGCTCCTCTGCAGTGAGCGTGAAGTTCGTTTAATTGCGGACGCTCATCAAATTTGGTTGTGACTTTTCAACTGTATATGTGCAGGTATAAGTATAAGCATGTTTGTCTTACTGGTTGGAATTTTTTGGTTATATTGTGGAATGAAGAGAAGGAAGTTCAAACAACTGAAAGAAATGTACTTCAAAGAAAATGGTGGCGAGAAGTTACGAGAAAAACTGGCTAGCTAGTCACAAGGGATCTGTCGAGACAGCAGCCAGGATCTTTACCTCGGCAGAACTCAAGCAGGCCACAAACAATTACCACAGAGATAATATCCTTGGAGAAGGAGCTTATGGAACAGTTTACAAAGGAGTACTTGCGGATAATAAAGTGGTAGCCATAAAGAAGTCCAAAATCATGGCCAAGTCCCAGACTGATCAGTTTGTTAATGAGGTGGTTGTTCTTTCTCAAATAAACCATAGAAATGTGGTGAAGCTTTTAGGTTGCTGTTTAGAGACAGAAATGCCTTTACTAGTTTATGAGTACGTTAGCAATGGCACTCTTTATGACCACGTTCATAAAAGAAATGGAAAAGGCCCACTTTCATTAGGATTGCGATTGAAGATTGCAGCAGAAACAGCAGAATCACTTGCGTACTTGCACTACTCCACATCAATGCAAATCGTGCACCGAGATGTGAAAGCAACTAATATACTACTGGACGAGAAATTCACGGCCAAAGTATCGGACTTTGGAGCTTCAAAATTGGTTCCTGAAGATCAAGATCAACTGTCAACTTTAGTGCAAGGAACAATGGGATACTTGGACCCTGAATATCTTCAATCAAACACACTCACAGAAAAGAGTGACGTCTATAGTTTTGGTGTTGTACTTGTGGAGCTACTAACAAGCAGAAGGGCACTTTCTTTAGACAAGCCAGAAGCGGAGCGGAGCCTAGCAAACGTCTTTGTTTGTGCAGTGGAAGATGGTCTATTGAAGCACATACTTGATGAGGAAGTAGTTAAGGACGGACATTTTGAGACTGTTGAAAAAGTTGCCGATCTGGCCAAAAGATGTCTAAGCATGAAAGGGAGAGAAAGGCCAACTATGAGGGAAGTAGCAAGGGAGCTAGAAGGACTGCAAATTTTGCCAAAGCATTCAGGGGGTGGAAAGCCTGATTCTTCTCCTAAAGAAACTGACTACTTGCTCGCATCACCTTCAAACGCTTATGTTGTCGATGTTAAGGGTGAAGGCGATGTTGGTTCCATTACAACCAGTATTGAGTACGACCAGAGCATGCAAAATCAAGCCCAAGTGTTAAGGCCTGATGATGCTGGAAGATAGTTGATTGATAATTGGCTTTTTCTTTCAATTGTCGTGTTTGCAGTGCCTTGCAAGATATCTAAGAGTATGCACGTTGATAGTCCTAGTGTTGTAATTTGGCTCTAAACCAGTTGTTTGGTTCAATTTGATAAGAAGAATGTGTGGTAAAGTAATGTATATATTATTTTTTTTTCTTCCTGAAAAATGCTTGTCTGGATTAATTGTAATTTCAGTTTTCTTTTCTTTAGTAATTATTATAGTGCATGTCAAACATTGACTAATAGGTGATCCAATGAACCATATTTTTGGATACCACATGCATCACATTTTATGTGGCGGCTGATGCCTGATGTGGTACAGCCACATCATTTAATGAAGGGTTAAATACTGCTTACTCTCTATACTTATAAGGTTTCATCGTTTCAGTCCCTGACATTCGAATTTCATCTAAAAAGTCCCTGAACTTCCAATTTCCTCCCAATTGGTCCTTGCCGTCAAGTATCCGTCAAAAACTTCGTTATCTTGTCCTAAAAAGTCTATTATACCCTCAATTACTTAAAAAAAAAAAAAAAAAAATTCTCTTCCTCTCTTTTTTTATTATTTTTTTTTCTTTTTACCTCTTCTTCTTCCGGCTCTCTCGCCTCCTTCTGTTCATCTCCTCATCAAGATGGTTCCAATCCACTGACCTTCAAGAGGTGAAATGAAAAAAAGAAATAAAAGAGAGAAAAAAAATAAATTAAAAAAAAAAGTGATGGTATAATAGACATTTCAGCAACTTTAACAGAAAATTTTGACGGCAGGGACCAATTAGGAGGAAATTTAGAGTTCAAGGACTTCTTAGGTCAAAATTCGAAGGTCAGGGACTGGAACGATGAAACCCTATAAGTATAGGGAGTAAACAGTATTTAATTCTTTAATGAAATTATGTGATAGATTGGGCTTTCTGTTAAATCAGCTGCCATAAAATAGAATGAGTGGAATGGGTGGAATGTAGGCGGTACAAAAAAAAAAGTGGTTAATAATTATCCTCAACATTCCACGGAGTAGTTGGAACTACCTATTTTGAATTTTTGATATGTAAACAATTGAAAAGATTGCAGCAACCATACCATGGGTGTTTAAATAAATCTAAAACAAAAACATATGGAGAGTGTTCATACAATATTGTTTACAGATGATTGGCTAGGTAGATATTTATGAAGCTGGTGCACGCTGTCTGAATCAAAGAGAGCTCCAATCTACATATGCAGTAACTAGTCTGGTAGAGATTTTTTTTTTCTTTCTTTTAGAAAAAGTCAACTCATTCCATTGATCAGCGAACTTACACGTATAGACACACCCCAGTGGGGCTAACAAAAGAATCATTACCTAAACAATTCAACATTTTTAAAGATCATGAAGCTCAACCAAAACTGCCCTACAAACAACCACGGGAATCAATCAAAAGGCACGAATGCTGTGGGTACTCTAGCTTAGTGACATATCTCATTCTTGAGTCAAGGTAGGCCCCATCTCCAACAGAAGAGGAACCTCAATATCCACAACCACCTCACCATTGACCTCCTCGAATGTTGAAGCAAACAATAGTTTCAGCCAACGCAAAAATATCAAGTAGTTTCTTCCACATTCTTCAATGCCAGAGTGCTCTCAGACTCAAGCTTCTAAAGCACCCTCTTACTGCGAACCTTCGGACCTTTGGTTTGGTCTTGTTCTTCGAGCTTTTAGGTCTTCCCTACCTATTTTTCTTAGGAGAAACCCTAATCACCCCATTATTGTTAGGTAGTCCAAAATCCTCCTCAATCTCCAAGCAAGAAAGTTTCAAAGAATTCGCATAAACTTTGGCTTTCTTGCTCGGCCTAGTATGGATTGCCTCAGCAATTTGGTTCACTCTACTAATTGGTGCAACCTCAGACACCATAGCCACCGCCGGTTGTGCAACCATAAGAGGGGCTGGAGCCATCGCATTCCATCTCGGAATGTGGTTCAACAATTCCAAAGAAAGTCCCACAATGGACGCCAAATCTGTATGTATGCCTCATCATTTAGCTCGCGGATCAAATAAGCCGATGGAGGCCCTCAAGTCCGACGGGTAAAAGCGCGGCCTTACCCGCATAAAAGCCCGCAAAAGGCCCAGCTTGGTGAGTAGAGGGCCAAGCTCGGTTTAGCTGTTTAGGGGTTTGAAACCCGGCCCGGCCCATAGGCCCGTAAAAGCCCGCCAAGCCCAGCCCGCAAATTAAATGTAACAAATTACATATAAGTTATTCACAAAAGATGACTTAACAAATACATCTTTTAAAGATTGAATTAAACATATAAGGACTAATTCTTACAAATAAGGACAATCTGCTCTGCACTTGCCACATGTCATGAGTTAATTTAGTTTTTTACCCTTAACTACTTCTTTTGACTTTTTATCCCTTTATAAGGACTAAATCTTATAAATAAGGACAATCTGCTCTCCACTTGCCACATGTTATGAGTTAATTTACTTTTTTATCCTTAACTACTTCTTTTGACTTCTTTTTTTTATGTTACTTTTTTTTTTCTGAGAATAATCCCTTTATGTTACCTTTTCTTTTCTTGAGAATAATCCCTTTATGTTACTTCAAAAAAAAAAAATCTCTTCATTTTACACATTGCTAAGATAGAGAATCTCAGAGCTCTTCGTCAAACTTCTTTTTCTTCTTTATTGCTAAACGTGTCCTTGGTTCAGTAGCAGCTTCATTTGCAGTAGCAGGAGTAGTAACTGTAGCAGTACATCAGGAGCAGGAGCAATTAGATCTGTCAATCCATGAATGACAGATCAATTCAATTTGAATAGTAGCTGATCATATCATTAACAGTAGCCGATCATATCATTGAACCAAATTGCAGATCATATCACTGAACAGTAGCAGAGCATATCATTGAAATCATTTTTTGAAATCGTTGCATGATAGTCTCATCATCTATACTAGTAAAAATGTATTTCTCAATATATGAAATCAAGCTATCATTCATAAACTCGTCTCCCATTCAATTTCGGAAACGAGTCTTCACAATGTTCATAACAAAAAATATGCTCTCTACACTTGCAGTCGCAACTGGTAAAATCAATATCAATGTCACAAAAGAATTAGCTGAGAATCATTACTTGACAAAATACACACACACACACACATATATGTATAGACGCACATGTTATTGATATTGATGTAATAAAGTATTTTTTTTAATCGTTTCTATATTGGACTTGAAAATATGTAAATAAGAAAGAAATAGAAATCATTAATATAGAATAGGTTATATATTGGATCTGAAACTTTTGCTTGTTACTGGACAAGTTGCAATGAGGCCCATACAAATATTTGGAGTTTGTAAGTTCTTGGAAGTTCATTGAAATTTAGGACTCATCTACTGCAATATAGGCACATAGAATTGACTCAGCAACAAGATTACCAATCTCACTAAAATTAGCAGCAGAACTTTATACAGATTCATCAAGGCTACAACTTCAACCAAAACCGATTTCATCATTGCTCCCATGAGAAATCCTTGGTGAATCTCACTAGTACAACTGCCCCCTTACACCATTCTTCATGCACAAGTGCCATCAATATTAATTTCAGTAGAGTTATCAATTGGCTTCAAGCAGATGGAGGGCTCGAAACACTTGCATGACCGAGAATTTTTTATGCCATTCTCCAGCTAGATGAATAAGGTTGATGACAGGACTCTCCATGAACTATGAGATTCCTAGTTTTCCAAATCCATGATGCCGTTCCACCAATCTACAAAACTAAATGACTCCTGTTCAGAGAACCTTTTGGCCAGATATTTGGCCAAATTGACAAAAAGAATTAGGAACTCCTCTTTAAATTCAGTGTTTTTATGATCAAAAATCCAAGATGAGCAAATGATGTACAGAAAGATTAGGCAAGCAATGAATAACCACTGAATCATCTTAATCATATCAATGGTAATAAGTGTGAAACTATTTCTGCAGTAGACTAGGTAGTGAAGCCAACACCTTATTGCAGTATTAAAATGTTTCATGCTTATGACCATTACTAATATTCATTGAAGAATGAAACAAATACATCTTATTCTTGCTAGGCAGCAATAGAAAAAAAAAGCCTTCTCCATCATTTCACAGCCAAGTCTAAATCTCCACCTTAAAACCCATCAACAGAAACAGAAAAGCATACTTACTCTAGAACAAGAGTTATGGCTCCCCAATACTAAAATTTCAGAACCAAAATTACCAGTTGAATTACAGGGTTTGGTACTTACCAAATCCTCCATGATCCCACTTATTCTTCTTCACCATCTCCCTCTTCTGCAAAACTCAATTCGTGGCAGAACTCATCACTGTTGCTAAAATACTTCTTCATCCCAACCAAATCCGCCACCCTTTTGGCTAGCCCTGACCCCTCGGCGTGTCATTAACACTTCGAAAAGTCCTAATCTTCTGCAACACATCACTCACATCACCCATTTCAGCAGCACCATCCTCCTCCACACCCTGGAACACTACCACCTCACCAGGAATCTCCCACCTCTTCTTCATCCTACTCTCCGGTCCAATGCTCCTAGACCCCTCCCTCCCAATGCCACGTGGCTTCCTTGTCATACTATCTACGTAAGCGTTTTGTTGCCTTATATATATCATCTCTCCCACGTAGCAATATTTAGGATTGTGTGCACTAAAGTCAGAAAATCATGAGTGAAAAGAAATTGAGAGCATCTTTGTGAGAAAGTAAGTTGAAGCTTGTTTGAAACATGAAGATGTTAGGTTTTCTTTTGTTGCATTGGTTTTGATTATCTTTGCATTATATTTTGATAGTTATCAAAGTAAATTAGCTCTTAAGTCTGATTATGGATTTGATTTCATGACTGCTTGAATCTTGTTGATCATACATGTCAGATTATAAGTTCTCTGAGATGTTTGGAAGATGTTAGGTCCGTGTCTTTTGTTCTAGTTAATTCTTTGTGTTTGGACCCAAAATGAGCATTTTGGCTTGACAAGGCGTGTCTTGGAGAAATTGAGCCAAAGTCAGTGGCTCAAGCTATATATTGTCGACAAGTTCGAAATATATTATTTAGAGGCTAAATAAAGCCTACTATGGAAGATTATGCGAGCTGCAAGAAAAGGAAATGATGGAAGCATGGAAATGAAAAGTCAACTTTAGCACATTTTCCTACTTCGGCTAGGAGAAACCGAGCTAAACAAGGAAGGAGGGGCGGCAGACTAACCAAATGAAATCCAAATGAGCTAAAACTTTCCATATTAATTCTAGACATCCCAAGGATCATTTCTTATGAAGAGTTCTAGAGCTAGTTATGAGTGAAAAGCCTTCAAACAATCAGTCCAATTTTCTGCAGAAGCAAAACTGGAAAACTGGACCTGTAAGGAGGCCAGCAGCATTTCCGGCCCATCCACATGGAAGAAAGCTCTGAAAATTTTCCACAATGATCTACACTCATTGTGGATCATTTGATATGAAGAAGTCGAAGACCCATTTTGAGTTCTTGGTGGAGATATAGCTGCAGCAAAATTGGAGCAGTAAGTGCTTAAACCTAACATTCCATTAGTGTTTAAGTGCTTAAACCTAACATTCCATTAGTGTTTTAAGTGCTTAAACCTAACAATTCTATTAGTGTTTAAGTGCTCAAACCTAACCCATCATGATTTGTTTAAGGCCAACCACTATGGCTTGGTAGCCTATATATAGAGGCTACAACAAGTAACAAAACACAACACAAATCAACAACAATCTCTAAGATTATCCAAGCCTCTCTAGAGCAACCCCTCTCTAAGAGCAACCCCTCTCCTTCTCTTCCCAGTGATCACACTCCAGTCTTAGTCTTCTCAAGAGCCGACTGTCAGTGCCACTAAACCCTCTGTCAACGTGCTTCGGTCCTAATCTCCTCGGGAGCCGACTGTAGTACCGCGACCACAACGGTTACGGAACCAGCTAAGCAAGGTTAACGCCCTCGCAAACCAGCCAAGCTAAAGTCACGCTTTAGCAAGTTCTCCCCACTTCCCAATGATTTTCGCTCTACTCGATCTACAACGTCGAGTATCGATTGTGTGATATTGAAGAAACTAAGCAAAAGTCCTCATCACGAGGCACAAAAGACCCCCACGACGAGGTTGGTGCTCTCCTCGTCTACAGTCGCTCAAAAGAAGTCAGGTCAAGGGACACCCCCGACGACCGCACCCGAACGGTGCTGGCATGCCCGCTCAAGAAAAGAGACTGTTGACCAGCTCAAGAAAAACTGGAGCTAAACACTTTGTTTGCTATGGACTAGCAAAGTCTAAGTATGGGGGTATTTGATAGGAGCATAATTATGTGATTTTTATAACATTAATCTCTATATTTTCTTTGTTAGTTTAGTGTATTTTCTAGTTATTTACTTTGTTTATTTATTTTATAGGTATCTTGGAGCAAAGAAGAAGAAAAGAAGCAAAAGAGGGATTGAAAGATAAAATCGGCAAATCTGCATGTGCATATCAGTCAATTTTGACGGATCACTGAGACCAGTTCATGTCAAGTTTCCAGATCTTTTTATAGCTCGTCAAAATCATTTTTCTAGAAGAAGTTATGGCATGTTTAGTACAAGAAGGTCAGGCTGCTCGTGAATCTGAGGTTGGACGAAAATTTATGTTTCGAAGCCTAAATCACACCGGGAAGCCCGAGGACGATTTTGTGCTTCATATTCCAACTTGATATGGACAAATGGCACGATATGAATGGTTGGAATGAGTCATCAAGTTCAAGAGCCAATAGGAAAACCCCACCTAAGCACATGAACCCTAATACTTTTAGGTTTTGGATTTCCTACACAATAAGAAAAATGAAGGCAACCTCTAAGCATATAAAAGGAGATCAATAGGCAACACCTCTCTCTCTCTCTCTCTCTCATCCTCCTTTTCGTTATTTTGTGTTGTTGATTCCGACTGTGTATAGCTAATTTTTTTCAGTAGTTAGGGGGCAGTTGAAGTCCCTAGACATGATCCATAACATGCTTTGACATTCAATTTGTTTTCCAATTAATGAAGTTGAGCTTTTGTTTACCGGTTTCTCATTGATGAATTATATGTTTGTGTGTTTTGGAGGCCTACTTAGTATGCATGCTAGGGTTCTAATACTTTGATGGTTTGATGTCTAGATCAATAGTTGGATTCCTCAAATTATCTAGAGAAGTAATTGGTGGTTTTCACTAGCAAGAAAACAAAACCCTAGGCTTAGCAAGGCGCTAAGTTATTTGAGATGCCTAGTGATTGCTCAAACTCTTTTCAAACTTAATGATCTCTGCATTTGTAATCTAATAAACGTACCTTTTCGTTGCATTTCTTGGGAATAGTCTAGATGTAGAGCACTTCCTGCCTAGCGTACAAAGTAAGAAAGGGTAATAGGTTGTGTTCAAGCGTACCGAGCCAACCTGAGTGTCTTCAACTAAGTTAATTGGTGGTAAATTGGACAAGGTGTGTTGTGTGTGATTGTTGGGGGTGGATACTTTCTTCCTAGCTAGTTTCATTATCTTGATATCAACCATTCTAAAGAGAGATTATTCAGAGCACCGCCGTGCACTTGCACCAACATAAATGAATGGTTAGATTGCATTAAATACACTTTTTGTTTATTAAAAATAAAGTTGATAATAAATATCAAGGGTTGAGATTATTTTATAAGGGTTGGGTCACTTGCACCGTCGGTGCATAGAATAATTTCCACATTCTAAAATATGTTTCAGTTTCGTTTTACCTTCTATTCTCTATTTTCCTTCATTTATTTAATAAAGTAAATCAACTCCAAAAATTCTGAAATTTTGTGTTTTGGACACCCTGTGTGTTTAGTACATCTTGTAAACTTTCGTATTTTTCTGAGTTTTTTAGATTAGGTTTTTAATCAGGTTTTCGACTGCTGTTCCCTAGGAACTGTGGTCACTTTTGTGACATTGTTTTGAGTAGTTAGAACCATAGTCTTTTGTGGGAAAGACCCATGTTTACCCTTGCTACAATTGATAATCTTAAGTGTGAATAAGAAAAATCAACAGCTTATAAATTTAGCTATCATAAATTTGCGAATAATACCTGAATAGTACTCTGATGTACATATTTAAAAAAAAAAAAATTCATATTTCGTATTCCTAAAAATATATATACTTTTGAATACGCTTTATACATGTTTTGTACACATATTAAACACGCTTTATTATGTATTTTACTCATGTAATCACATAAAAATGAAAATAAATTAATTGATATTTAAGAATTTGAAAAATAATGAAGTAATTAAATATAATGACGTTATTTCCCGTAAGTTCTATTTTCATTTTGGAATTTAGGGGGCTCTAAAGTTGACTTTTTATGAGGCTTACTTTTTGAAGAAATTTTATTCCTGAAAATTGTAGAGGACGTTAAATGGAGTCCATAGACACGTAGCACGCCAAAATCGTAGTCTGTATGAGTAAATTACAGTCTATGGAAATTGAATTATTTTTCGGAGTACAGGGGCAAAATTGATATTTCCCTGTGATCAGCATAAAAAGAAGGACCACAAGCATTTTAAGGCACTTCCCTTTCATTCTCTGGCTGTACACATAGAGATTCGTGACTCGGAACCCTGACCCAACCCGAAACGTTGACCCAGTGGGTCTACCGCAGTCCGGCCACTCTAAGTCGCCGCATCGATGCCGTTTGGAGTGACTCTCCACGTTGGTGACATTCCCAGCCTTCCTTTCCATTAACAGTCTGCGAGTGGAGAAAATCGACCAAAAAAAGGGCTTCAGCAGACCGCACAAGTGACCTGATTGGGAATCCAGTTTCCCGCCACCATAGACAACGAGATGACCTGGGTTTTGGAGCTGGCTTTGCCCTGATTCTAACCGTATAAACCTCATTCACTGATTCGATTTGTGGTGGACAAATCGAACGATTGAAATTTCATATTCCCGATATTTCCAAAGTAAATTTTGGCCGATTTGGATTTGTGGTCGTTTTAAGAATGGTTAGGGTTGTTGTAAAGATTCGTTTGGAATAGGTTCTGCGAACCAATTCGGAGTCAGAGGTGGTGGCGCATAGGGTCTACATACAGCCACTTTCGGCGGCGGGTAGGGGCGCGTGCAGCCTCTTCTGGTTTCCTAGTTAAACCCTTTAGGTAGAGCTAATTAATGCGAGCGTTTGGAAACATTTTGGTAGATATACGTTGAACTTTTGGATCGATGGGATTATCGAAGTTCCGGAAATTCATATATGAATTCTTGTTAATCCGACTGTAAAATTGTGTTGATTTTTCATTATGTTGTTAGAATCACTGAGTTGATAAAACCCTAGAAGTTTGAGTCGATTTCGGTGTGAATTTGGATTTTCAAGATTTTCAATGAACTATTAAATGAAGGTTTCGAGCTTCGTTAGAGCTAAAATTTAACTAATCATTAATTTATTTCCATTTGAGTGTTGATTGTGGTTTGCAATTTTTTGGATGTGATTTCATAATTGATTTACAATTTTTTTTATATATACTTTAGATTTGGATGTTATTTGAAATAATGATTCCAGAAGAATGTCTTGAATTTGAGCTTGGGTGTGATTTTAGATAAATGGCTTGGATTAAATTTTGGTTGTGATTTATTGGATTCTTGGATTGAAGTATGGATGGTAGGAACATTGATTGAGATATATTATGTTTATAAATTTGGTATTGTTTGGATTGGATATGCTATGTGATTGGAAACACTAGGAGAGAGGGGATGAACTAGTGGTAAAATTGTGACACCAGAAGAGAAAGGATGCACTGGTGGTCATTGTTGATGTTGAGGCACCAGAAGAGAGGGGATGGACTGACGGTTGATGTTGTTGTGGCACGAGGAGAGATGGGATGATCTAGTGGCCGTGATGGTTATTGATTTGAGATTAGTATATTATGATTTGAGATCTTTATGGTTGACGATTGTGTGTATATTTCTATCTTATCGATTTTTATTTAGATTTAAATATTTATATTCAACGTTTTTAGTTCGTATCGCAATTTAGTGTTCTAATGATCGAGATTTAAGTGCTGTAACCCATAGGTATTTTAGTTGGAATGTGGTTTTTATTATGGGGAGCAGGTAGGCTCTAGAAGTTTAAGGTTAGACTTGTGTTGTTAGAAGTGTTTAGTTTGTTCTTGCATGTTTGGGTAGTCCATCACGGCGGGAAGTTCTACCGAATTTTCGGTAGAATTTTACATTAATTGGGCTCTATAGGGCAATTTCGGATTTCAGGGTGAAATTCAGGGCCGGTTCTGTTAAACAACCCCGGTTCAAAAATCTTATTAAATCTAAGCATTGTTACGGGTCTAAAAATTCTTATAATTAACTAAATCTAAGCATTGTTACGGGTCTAAAAACTCTTATAATTAACTAAATAAAATTTTATAAAAATGCTGTTGTCGATAAATTTATACTGATACAAAAGGGTCTGGATCATGGGTCGACACTATATTTTATACAGTTTTTTACACCTCTTGTGAGAATGTGAGCCATTAGATTTAAAAACATTCAATGGTTTGGATTTATTGTTTAATTATGTCAATACAACACCAAGTGATGTGAAAAATGACATGGCATTACATATTTTCAATCAAAATATTATAATTAGATTAAATTTTTCTTTATTAAAAAAATCAAAATTTGAGGAATTCGCCTATTACCACTTGGTCTAGTGGCATAGTCCTCCATTCTTTAGTGAAATGTTGTGAGCCCAACCTTAATTAAGCTTGAACGGAAAGCATGTAAGATCAAAAACTAATATATATATATATATATATATATATATATATATATATAGAGAGAGAGAGAGAGAGAGAGAGAGAGAATATAAGAAAATAACTACAGAACTACGAATTAGTAGCACAGATACTAATAATCTATTATCCTTGTTTTCATGGTGTAATGTGAAAAAGAAAGAATCTAGGAAGAGGATCCCCAAAGGATGCCTTTTTTATAAGAACGTTTTCCGGCCTTTCTGAGTGTACATATGATCAAAACTGTGCAAATTCGTTTACCATAGTCTGTACATTTGCAAATCTCAGATGCACAACAATTCAAAGGTGATTAATGATTTGAAAAAGAAGAGATATGATGCATACAAATTTTCTTGTGATTCACATAGAAATGTTAATTTACATGTGATTTGAAAAAGAAGAGATATAATTAATGCATACATATTTTCCTGTTATTTACATAGAAATGTCAATTTACATGAATATGAGCCAACAGTTTGTGATCAGCACTTATTGCATCAATTATTGCTCCAGTAGATAATGATGATGTGATTTGTTAGCCTACGAGTCGTAGAAAAATTAATGGAGAAGTTTAACCTGATAAGTCCAGGACAAAGTCCAATAGAATACAATCTAAGTGTTAGTGTTGATGTTGGATGAGATTTTTTTGTTTTTTTACCTTCTTTTTTTGAATAAAGGGCTGGTGCGGCTGCCCTCAAGCCTTGATTAATGAAACTGTCGAATACAAGGGGGGGGACATTGAGCCTAAACCCCTGATTACAATAAGCATCTAGAGTATTTTCCGAAATAATATCAGAAATCTCTACAGGAGACTTGTATTCTAACAAGCACCAACTAGCAAAGAGTGCACAAATAGCTACTCCATTTGCTTTAACATAGCAGTGACACAGCGGAAAGATAACTCGATATGTAACCCGATTACAACATAGCATAAGTACCAGCTTTAGCACAGCTTTCCTCCTATGTTGCCGCCAGAGAATAGATCCGGCGACACTTAGTCTCACCCTGCCACTAGGCGGTAGCGACCACTTGACGAAGCAGGGAATTCGTCTCCTACCCAGAGCAGACAAGGCACTTTGAGTGCATACACAGGCACAAAGCCTGACTAGTTCTACACAAAAAGTGTAGGTACTTATTACTCGCAATAAGCGAAAATAAACTAAGCAAACAAAATAAATAACAATAAATAAAATAAAATCTGAGATAAGGCCCACAATGTGAACCCAACCCATAACTCTAGCCCAAATCGTGCCCAAAGGCAGAATCCAAACCCAAATAACCAAATCAGCAAGTGGATCGTTTCCACTCCTCCCAACCCAAGAAAGCTGCTGCATCGCGCCGCCACCAAACCTGCCTCCCCTCCACTGGCACCGGGCCACCGTCATGTCACCGTCGTCCTCCGACCATCGGAGGGCCGCGCCAAACATTACAATCACCACCCAACACCAACCGGAAAAGGGAAGCTCGCCATCTGTCTCTGAATTCGGCGTCCAACCACCACCACCAAACAGCCCAACAAGCCGTCGATCTACTCTAGCCGACCATGGGACCCAACTTGCCAACCACTGACAGCCACCAAACGCCAATCTGACCCGTTCACACTCCGATCTCACTCCAATCCCAGCCCACCGCCACGATGCCGTCACTCCCTTCAACCGAAAACGAAGAAGAAAACCACCTCCCGATCTTAGCTCTCGGGCTTGAGACACGCCCTCGAAACATGAGACCCGTCCGGCTGCACACATCGTGCGCCGGCTAGGCCAGAAGCCATCACCAACGCCGCGGCGCAGCCGAACAGGAACAGAGGCAGATAGCGGCGTTCTCTAGGTTTTTAGCGCGTGGAGCGCCCTCTTTTTTATTAGGTCAAGTTATTTTTTATTTTTTATTTTTTTTACCTTCTTTTAATCTTGTACAATTCTGATAAGAAATGGAATTCCTCAAATTTTGATTTTTTAATAAAGAAAAGTTTAATCTAATTATAAATATTTTGATTGAAAATATATAATGCCATGTTATTTTTCACATCTCTTGATGTTGTGTTGACATCATTCAAACAACAAATCCAAACCATTGAATGTTTTCAGATCTAATGGCTCACAAGATGTGTAAAATATAGTGTCCCATGATTCGGACCCGATACTAAATAGATAATAAAGCACAGTCCTATTCAAATTCCCAACTTCATATAATCACACATTCACCCTTATCTGAAGTGATTGGTGGTTGATTTATGGTTTGCTTGCAATGTTTGAGATAACATTCTTGTTTGATATTTTGTGACTTATAAAGTCTAAATGTGGTTCACCACATATATAATAAAATTATTAAAAAAAAAAATCTAAGTGCCCACTTAATTCCGTGCTAGGCCCATCCCTATAGTCTAGTGCGCGACTTTTAGAACATGACAAGTATATCTATTGATTCTCTCCTTTTTGAAGAATAGATCCAATCGACCACGTGGAAGAGAAATTAAGAAAGACTTCCCACCCACCGGCCAGCGTACGACTTTTCGAACATGGACAAGTATATCTCTCATTTGAAAATAATAGATAATTATATTTAAACTGACACGTGGAAGAGAAATAGGGAGAGAGCTAAAAGATCTTATTGTTATTTTTATTTATTTAATTTTAATTTTAATTTTAATTTTAATTTTATTTTTTGGAGAGGTGATAAAGCTTAAAGCTTAGACTGCTCTCACCATTGAACTGGGCCCCGCGCAAATCCAACAGATTAAATCCTTACGTAAGCAATTATCCTAACGCCTCAGATTTCGTTTTGATATATATCCAACTGCTATTTTCCAACGAAAAAATTTAAGTGCAACTTATGAGTTCAAATAATTGGTGCAACATCAGATATATACAAAAATCTTGTACAGTATTCACATGGAAAACACATTTCTGTTTAAGATTTGCAGACTACTCCTTCTGATATTTGCCAACAATAGTGAGACAGCTAGCTGGAGACAAGAGCCTTCTCTATAAGTGCCACAGGCCCACAGCAAAGAAAGAAGAGTCCACACGACTAACAGGAGCTTAAATTCAAAGAGGCAAGAGCCTTTCCGATAAGTGCCACAGGCCCACAGCAGAGAAAGCAGAGTCCACACACGCTGGAGCTTAAATTCAAAAGACAGGGATTTATGAGTAATTGATCTGTTGTGACTCAAACCGGTTCTAGTTGATGAGTCCTAAATTTTGTGATTGAGGTATGGAACTTTTGCTTGTTATTGGACAAATTGTAATAATGAGGCCCCAATAAATTTTTGGGGTTTGTAATTAAGTTCTTCGAAGTTCATTGGACTTTAATTAGGACTCATCGACCAACAGATAGACACGTAGATTTGACTCGGCAACAACAAGATTTCCAATCTCACTACAATTATAGGCAGCAGAACTTTTGACAGATTCATTAGTGGGTCAATACTATTCACTGCAAGTTTATCCGTTGAGGTCAGTGGGTCAATACTATTCACTGATTTTTGCCTTTCATTTTCACCATCTAGGTCACTAGGTCACTATGGGTCACTTTCTAGGTCAATTCCGTGACCTGCCAACTGACATTCGGTGACATTTTGTGAACAGTATCTGTCCCGGTGATCTAGATGGTGGAAATAAAAGGCAAAAAGCAGTGAATAGTATTGACTCACTGACCTCAACGGGTGAACTTGCTCTGACTACGATGAATAAAGCTGCCACTAACTGCATATTGACGTCCATTCATCAAGACTATAGCTTCAGTAGCCTTTGCCGAAATCAAAACCAAAACTGGTTTCATCATTGCTCATCCCATGAGAAGTCCTTCGTGAATCTCTGTCGTACAACAGCCCCCTTACATCATTCTTCATGTCACAAGCCCCATCAATATTTCATTTTCAGTAGAGTTAGTTATCAACTGGCCTTCCAGATGGAAGGCTCGAAACACTTGCATGACGAGTCTTAGGTCTCACTGAGAATTTCTTGATTATGCCCTTCTCTAGCTAGATGAATAAGGTTGATGATAGGATTCTCCATGAACTATGAGATTCCTAATTTTCCAAATCCATGATACCATTCCACCAGGCCATAAAACTAAATTACTCCCGCTCATTTTCTCAAAAAAAATAAAATAAATAATAATAATAATAAATAAAAAAAATACTCTCGCTCATCAGAACCTGTTGGGACTTTGGCACCATAATTCACATGTTGAAACAAATCAGAGAATCAGGGATATTTTTTCTAATCACCACTTCCTTGCTTCCTTCTAGATTTGAGCATCTGTTTTCATTGAATCTACCCAACCAAGGCATTGAAAACAGATGTACGACGAAGGTTTTAAATATCGGTATTTTCATATGTATCGGTACTTTGAAAAATGGAGATATCGGAGATATATCGGGGGGATACAGGGTAACAAAATGTCGTTTTTGAAAAAAAATCAATTTATTTGAAATTTAGAACTACATATAAATACATATGAATGCCAACTTCATCTACATCCAAAAAGAGACTCTAGACGGTTGAAAAGCTGCTCGCTGGTCTACGAAAATGCAATAATCAGGCCAAAACATATGACCCATATAGTGCGAATTGTAGTGATGAACATGATAGTTACACATCCATTCATGAATAATTGAACCTTTATGGCTTTATCTTCTTTCTATTATTCAACTACAGAGTTACAAACTACATACAGAGTTACAGACATAGTCACAGACTACACAGTACCAAATCTGTCCTCACACAGATTTGCATTTAGACTTTTAGAGAATTACTTCTCACCCAAAATCGCCTTGAGGGTATTTCTCCTCACCTAGATTCGCCTTGAGGAGATTTTTTTCCTCACCTAGATTCGCCTTGATGAGATTTTCTACTCACCTAGATTCACCTTGAGGGGATTTCTCCTCACTCAGATTTGCCTTTAGGAGATCTCTCTTCACACAAATTTTCATTTAGAGAATTACTGAGTTTTTTTTTTTATTTTTACCTCAAATTTTACAGATATTTCTTCACTTTATCGCGGATATATCGCAAATATCTAATATATCGGGGATATTTGACGATGTCGGAGAAATTTCACATAAACGGTAAAAGATAAGATATTTATCCCCCTAGATATATCGATCCGTCGAAAAAAAGAGATATCGGAAATATCGCAGATATTTAAAACCTTGTGTACGACTACATCTAAACGGGAGCATGTATTATATAGAATAAAAGTTTTACCTCCACACTTGAAACATCAATCCTACAAATTTCCAATAACACATATATAAGTGGTTTAGATATTTGCCAAATTGACTAAAAGAATTAGGAACTCCTCTTTTAATTCAGTGCTCTTTACCCAGTCGCCCAAACGGAGAATTCTTGGATACCTTGGTGTTTGCCATACCCTCATTTTGTTAAATATTTTGGACCATTGGATTAGTAATATATCCAATGGTTCAAAATATTTAACAAATTGGTAACTTGTTTAGCCCTTAGCCTTTCTATTTTTTTTTTTTTCCTTTTTTTTCCTTTAGGGTTAAGTTGGAACAAGAAGATTTCTCCTCCTCGAAGAGAAATTTGCTCCTTAGCGAGATTTCCGCTCCTCGATGAGATACTTGCTCCTTAGCGGGATTTCCCCCTTGAACGATAGATTTCCTTATTGAGTTTTGTTTATGGGTCAATTTGGTGGTAATCAATTTGGTACCATTTTGCAATTCACTGCCTAATGTGCAGAATCGGTTGAGGAACCTGTGAATCTGCAAACTTAAATTTATTATTTATAAGGACTTAAAATTAATTCCCTAAAGACTTCAATTTATAGTTTGAGGAAACTCTGTAGAAACTAAGTTTGTAGCTACTTAATATGACTGATTACTTAATGTTACCACTAAGGGATTGCACTCAGGTATCTTAATTAAGTATACAATGAACTCAACTCAAGTATCTTTGGTTGCATAGTTTGTATAAGTACCAATATTTTGTTAAGACATTTTAGTGATGCAATGCCTAACACAAACACAAGATGAGTTGTAACTTCCACAAAGAGGAGTTAAGGTACCAAGTATTTGAAATGGCTTACAATCGTCTTAGACACACAAAATGGAAGTTCGCTTGCTTTTTCGGTTGGAATGAAGAACTCTCTATATGCATGAAAACTATACATATATATACATATACATATGTGTTGTGCATTAATATTAACCTCTCACTACTTACATAATCTATAATAGAAATTAGATATACACGCAGTGCGTCATGTATGTCTTATAACAAAAACTATAATTTCGCGTCTATGTAGAATAGAAACTTGACATACACGCAGTGCGGCATGTATGTCTCATAAAAAAATACCATGATTTTACATCTATCTAGAATAGAAACTTGATATGTATGCAGTGCGGCATGTATGTCATACAAAAAACACTATGATTTTGTGTTCTATCTACAATATGAACTTGATACACACGTAGTGCGCGATGTATGTCTTATAACAAACACTATGATTCGCTCGACGCAACTACATTTTATGAGAATACAAAATATAAATATAACATCATTCTCTACTGCCTATTATTTAGAGTTTAGGTTTAGGTTATAGGATTTAGGGTTTAGGGTATATGATGTATTAGGGTTTAGGGTTTAGATAGCAAGTTGATCATAGACGATTTTGGCAATTCTATCAATTGACTATCAAACCTAATATGACTATTAATTGATACAGAACCTTTAAAAGAACCTTCTATCCTAGGTTCACCGAATTACTTTTAGTTAAATAGTCTATATTACTAATTAATTTTATTATTAGTCAATTAATGTTTGATTAATGCTTGTTATTAATGGACAATTACACAATTGAAAATTACGTTTTTTCTTTATTAAAAACGAAAACCTTCTAACCTAAGTTCTCAAAATTAGTATTAGTTAAGTAGTCTTTATTACCAATTAATTATATCATTAGTAGTTTCCTTAACCAAATATAATTCTTTTTACATGCATTTTACGACAACGACAACAATTAGTGTAAAAATAAATAATATTTGTTTTAAATGTAGTCAAATGAGAACCTACTTTAGGACTTATTTACTCAAATGAGAATCTACTTTACTCTAATGAGAACCTATTACAATTACCACTTTTAGGACTTAATTACTCAAATGAGAACCTACTTTACTCTAACGAAGACCTTATTTACTTTTAGTGAAATTATTACTACAATGACTATACATTTTATCACAACCCACAACACTTGATGTAAAAGCGGTAACTTTTGTTCTATTTGTAGTAATTACTCCACCTAAACTAATGTACTAATTTATAGACAATTTAACAAGTATGACAACAAATTTTTTGTCAGAGTGGTAAATCTTTATGTTTTTATCATTAATGAAATGATTACTACAATGACTACACATTTTACCACAATCACAACAATTGATGTAAAAGCGGTAACTTTTGTCCTATTTATAATAATTACTCAACCTAAACTAATGTACTAATTTATGGACAATTTAACAAGTGCAACAACAAATTTGTTGTCAAAATAGTAAATCTTTATATTTTTTGTTTGGACCTAAAATGAGCATTTTGGCCTGACAAGGCACGTCTTGGAGAAATTGAGCCAATGTCAGTGGCTCAAGCTATATATTGTCGACAAGTTCAAAATATATATTTAGAGGCTAAATAAAGCCTACTATGGAAGCATGGAAACATGAAAAGTCAACTTTAGCACATTTTCCTACTTCGGCTAGGAGAAACTGAGCTAAACAAGGAAGGAGGGGCGGCAGACTAACCAAATGAAATTGAAATGAGCTAAAACTGTCCAGATCAAATCTAGACATCCCAAGGATCATTTCTTATGAAGAGTGCCAGAGATTTTTTTGAGTGGAAGGCCTTCAAACAATCAGTCCAATTTTCTGCAGAAGCAAAATTGGAAAACTAGACCTGTAAGAGGTCCAGCAACGTTTTCGGCCCAACCACTATACCAAAAATTATGAAATTTAGCCAGGGTGATCTACACTCATAATGGAACATTTGTTATGAAGAGGTCACAGTCAAAATCGGAATGCTTGATGGAGATAAAATTGAAGGAATAAAGGAGCCGAAAGTGCTTCCTTATCTCCAAAATTCATCATTCCTTATCTCCAATTATGCCTCCTTATCTCCTTATCTCCGAAATTCATCATTCTTTATCTCCAATTATGCTTCCTTATCTCCAAAATTCATCATTTCTGATCTTCAATTAATGCTCCACTATCATTTGTTTAATGCTAAACACTTTGGCATGGTAGCCTATAAATAGAGGTTACAATGAAACACAATACAACAACACAATTCACAACAACAATCTCTAAGATTATCCAAGCCTCTCTAGAGCAAACCTCTCTAAGAGCAGCTTCTCTCCTTCTCTTTCTCTTACCGGTGATCACACTCCTAGTCCTAGTCTTCTCAGAAGCCGACTTTCAGTGCCACACAAATTTTCATTTAGAGAATTACTGAGTTTTTTTTTTTTATTTTTACCTCAAATTTTACAGATATTTCTTCACTTTATCGCGGATATATCGCAAATATCTAATATATCGGGGATATTTGACGATGTCGGAGAAATTTCGCATAAACGGTAAAAGATAAGATATTTATCCCCCTAGATATATCGATCCGTCGAAAAAAGGAGATATCGGAAATATCGCAGATATTTAAAACCTTGTGTACGACTACATCTAAACGGGAGCATGTATTATATAGAATAAAAGTTTTACCTCCACACTTGAAACATCAATCCTACAAATTTCCAATAACACATATATAAGTGGTTTAGATATTTGCCAAATTGACTAAAAGAATTAGGAACTCCTCTTTTAATTCAGTGCTCTTTACCCAGTCGCCCAAACGGAGAATTCTTGGATACCTTGGTGTTTGCCATACCCTCATTTTGTTAAATATTTTGGACCATTGGATTAGTAATATATCCAATGGTTCAAAATATTTAACAAATTGGTAACTTGTTTAGCCCTTAGCCTTTCTATTTTTTTTTTTTCCTTTTTTTTCCTTTAGGGTTAAGTTGGAACAAGAAGATTTCTCCTCCTCGAAGAGAAATTTGCTCCTTAGCGAGATTTCCGCTCCTCGATGAGATACTTGCTCCTTAGCGGGATTTCCCCCTTGAACGATAGATTTCCTTATTGAGTTTTGTTTATGGGTCAATTTGGTGGTAATCAATTTGGTACCATTTTGCAATTCACTGCCTAATGTGCAGAATCGGTTGAGGAACCTGTGAATCTGCAAACTTAAATTTATTATTTATAAGGACTTAAAATTAATTCCCTAAAGACTTCAATTTATAGTTTGAGGAGACTCTGTAGAAACTAAGTTTGTAGCTACTTAATATGACTGATTACTTAATGTTACCACTAAGGGATTGTGTTTGGACTCAAAATGAGCATTTTGGCCTGACAAGGCACGTCTTGGAGAAATTGAGCCAATGTCAGTGGCTCAAGCTATATATTGTCGACAAGTTCGAAATATATATTTAGAGGCTAAATAAAGCCTACTATGGAAGCATGGAAACATGAAAAGCCAACTTTAGCACATTTTCCTACTTCGGCTAGGAGAAACCGAGCTAAACAAGGAAGGAGGGGCGGCAGACTAACCGAATGAAATTTAAATAAGCTAAAACTGTCCAGATCAAATCTAGACATCCCAAGGATCATTTCTTATGAAGAGTGCCAGAGAGTTTTTTGAGTGGAAGGTCTTCAAACAATCAGTCCAATCTTTTGCAGAAGCAAAACTGGAAAACTGGACCTGTAAGAGGTCCAGCAGCGTTTTCGGCACAACCACTATACCAAAAATTCTGAAATTTTGCCACGGTGATCGACACTCATAATGGAACATTTGTTATGAAGAGGTCACAGTCAAAATCCGAATGTTTGATGGAGATAAAATTGAAGGAATAAAGGAGCCGAAAGTGCTTCCTTATCTCCAAAATTCATCATTCCTTATCTCCAATTATGTCTCCTTATCTCCTTATCTCCGAAATTCATCATTCTTTATCTTCAATTATGCTTCCTTATCTCCAAAATTCATCATTTCTATCTCCAATTAATGCTCCACTATCATTTGTTTAATGCTAAACACTTTGGCATGGTAGCCTATAAATAGAGGTTACAATGAAACACAATTCACAACAACAATCTCTAAGATTATCAAAGTCTCTCTAGAGCAAACCTCTCTAAGAGCAGCTCCTCTCCTTCTCTTTCTCTTACCGGTGATCACACTCCTAGTCCTAGTCTTCTCAGAAGCCGACTTTCAGTGCCACCAAACCCTCTGTCAACGTACTTCGGTCCTAGTCTCCTCGGGAGCCGATTGTAGTACCGCGACCACAACGGTTACGGAACCAGCCAAGCAAGGGTAACGCCCTCGCAAACCAGTCAAGCTAAAGTGACGCTTTAGCAAGTACTTCTCTCTACTTCCCGGTGATTTCGCTCTGCTTAACCTACAACGTTGAGTATCGACTTGGTGACACAAGACAAAGTCCTCCAGCACGAGGCACAAAGAATCCTACGACGAGGTTGGTGCTCTCCTCGTCTACAGTCGCTCGAAAGAAGTCAGGTCAAGGGACACCCCCAACGACCGCACCCGAACGGTGCTGGCACGCCCACGCAGAAAAGAGACTGTTGACCAGCTGCAGCAAAATTGGAGCCAAACATTTTGGCACGTCCAGTGGGACTACATCAGAAGTTTTTCTCTTGAAGCACATTCAACCACCGGGCTTCAAAACAAACATTTTGGCATGCCCAGTGGGACTACACCAGAGTCTTTTTATGTTCACCATCATTGGGATGCCAGAGGAAAATCTTTACCAAAAGAAATTCCTGAAGTCATGGCGACGATAGAAGGCTATGTGCCCATTCCCATTCCAGAGAATGCGAGCATAGAAGAGCGGCTTGATATCCTTCAAAAGAATTCTACCGCATACCATGAGAATCTGAGAAAAGCCCTCGCGGAGGACCGTCGACGGCTCGATGAGTTCACGATTCCAGAACCTGCTCGCGAAGAGGTCGTTTCTGAGACTAACTTGCCTATAGGTGGCAATCAACCTAAGAGTCTCACTGGTGAGTCACAGCCTTACACAGAGGCTGTGCATGGAAAAAGTCATCAACAAGATTGTTCTTCTGACAATACAATTGTCTCTGAACAAATATCTGATTTCTCCACTGATCAAGCCAAATACGTTGCTACTGATCAGATGCATGGGGGGCAAGATATGACCCATGATCATCCCTTTGATCAAGAAAAGTTGGCGACAGTTGGCAACAAAGCCGATTTTGGGACACCGTCATCTCCCAAATTGCAATTGAAGATCATGCCTCGTCAACCAACAAAGATACTTGGGGGGCAAGATTACCCCTCTCACGAGCCAAATTCCTCCAAATTCTTCAACGAGAAGTATCTTTGTTCTTTTCCTACAAGCTCTCACAGGAGAGATTTTTACCCTACAAATTTTGATACATCGGAGCTTGGAATGAAGCATAGATGGCCTCCCCCGTGGTCTTCTAGAGGTTAGCCAAACATGGTGCTGCTAGCTCCTTGCTTTGTTGTTAATTTCTTGTCAGTTTTCAGTTTTTTACCTTTATTTTCATAGTTAAAAAAAAAAAAAAAAAAAAAAAAAGTTTAATTTGGTAAGGTGTTGTGAATCATAACGGAATAGGTGAAGTCTCTTTTGTTAATATTGGCCTAAACTCCTTATTGGTGCCTAGTTCAGGTCCCTTAAGGTTAAGGGCGGCTTTTATTAACACTTGTTGAACTGTTTTCACACTTATGACCTTTCTCATCTTAGTAAGTATAGCCTATGTGAAATGGTGTCTAGAAAGGGGACAACGTTCATGACAGGTTCTTGAATCCAGAAGTGCGTGCAAATGGGCCTAAACCACTATGTGGGAGTAGCTCATGCCAAAATGGATTCTGCCTCTCTTGTTCGCCCTCCCCCACCTGGCCATTTCAGTAAGGTTGCCCAAAGGATTTGAAAGAAAATTTGTGTCTAGGCGACTATACTTGGGCCGCATGTCTAAACCTTGATTCACATTGTCTTATTGAATTCAGCTACTTATAAAAAAAAAAAAAAAAAATAGTGTGATCCCAAAATTACTGAGGAGTCAAAACACTGATGGATTAATTTATTAGCCAGTCTCTTTGCATAAGCCTTCGTGGGAAATTCTAGTGTTCCTACACTCGCGAAGCCCATTCATGAAGGCCTGTTTTTGGGGCCCATAATCGTTTCTTCGCTTTGCCTATCAACACTAGGGGGGCAACACTATACAATACTAAGCCCATTTAGCCTAAAGTTAAAAAATAAAAATAAAAAATAGCGTTAACTTTGTTTTAGGTTTTATATTTATATTTCGGTTTTTGTTTATCAAAAAAAAATAAAAAATAATAATAATAATAATAGGCAAATTTCGTTAACTTTGTTTTAGGTTTTATATTCATATTTCAGTTTTTGTTTATCTTTGTTCTTTATTTCCTTGGTTGTTTGTTTATTAGTAGAGTCAAAATGAATTTTGGGTAAATATCTTCTTCATCGGGCGCATCCAATGGGATGTGATGTCTAAGGTCTAGTTTGGATACGAGAAGTGCTGACAAAGGGTCTTGTTCCCTGTCAATCAAGTGAGCTGAGTTCCGCCAAAATCGTTCCTCTCTTCACCTGGTCATATTCCAAAGGAGTTACCGAAAGGAGAAGAGAAATATCCCTAAGTCCAAAACGTTTTTTCTTATATGTTGCGTCACTTTAGGTGTTGTTCTTGTTTTTGTTTTGTTTTGAGTCTTAGGATGTCCTTTCAATTGTCTGTGATGCGTTTATATCTCCAAAATTATGGCTAAAATAAACTCTGTCAAAAAAAAAATAAAATAATAATAATAATAATAATAATAATAATAATAATAATTTTAAAATAAAAACAGTCATAAATACAACTCTTAGGGGGCAATTCTAAGTGTCCCTACACTCGCGAAGCTACTAAGCCGAGTCAGCGGCTCCGGAAACTTTTTCCAGCTTTGCCCTCGCAGGAAAGGCTGAGCTCAAGGGAAATGTGAGAGCCACCACCGTGACCGCCACCTCCATCGGAAGTAGTCTTCATGTTGCCAAAGATGTCCTCACCATGCATGGGGAACAGAGGAAGGGTTTCAATCTCCATGTTCATAGATCCATAACCGCCATAGTTCCCCATCTGCCCGTTAAAAGCAATCATCACACCAGCGGAAGAAGCAGAAGCAGGTGCAGAAGATCCAAAGTTAATATATTGATCCTCATGTTTCCAATTGGTAACTTTGTCATCACCAACAAGCCCTGATCTTTGCATGGGCACATGAACATCCGAAGTGGACCTTTTCTTCTGCTTCTCCCGAGACCTTTGGTTCACGAACCAATAATAGACGTTCTTGAACTCGATCTTGCCATACCATTTCAGCTGGAGACAGATCTTCTGAGCCTGCTCTATAGTTGGGGACCTAACTCCCTTGTTGTAGAAAAGCTCATTGAGGATTCTTATATGATCTGTAGTGGGAGTCCACCTGCTCCGCCTACAAAGCATGTTAGCACTACACCCGACTGCTTTGTTGCTTCCTCCATCCTCGGTTGGTTGCTGGGTTTGTGGTTCCATTGGTGATGGATTGAGAGAATGCGAGAATTGAAGAGTGATGATGATGAGTAATTAAGAAAGATTGCTGTTCAAAATATTCGAGTTGATGAAATGATTTTGAGATTGGAAATTTGGGTTTATAATGTGGAGGAAGATAGAGGCATGCAAATATCCACCCTTGGATGGACGGTCAAAGAGCAATGTCAAATCGATGTCAGTAAATCGAGATTAGTGATTCCAAATCTCGGGAAAAAAAGGACTAGCAGCATGTGAGGAGCGGTTTTTGAGGAGTTAGCTATTATTAAAGGATTAATAGCATGTGGGGAAACCGAACGGTTTTCGAGGATGTAACTGTTCTTTTCACGAGATTATTTTTCACGACTGTTGTTTTTCAACGAGTGATTAGTGCCTTAAATCTCGGAAAAGAAGGAGTTATTGGCGCTAAGAGTTTTGAGTTGGGAGCCAGCAAGTGGATCCAAAAGATACATATTTTCTCAAAACCCTCGCCGCGAGGCTCTTTTTGACGCGGAGCATATTTTAAAAGTTCATATTATTTTCAATATACAACTATAGGGGCCTATATTTGGGGCCTTGCGAGACACAATTATTGGCTTCTCACGGATATTTGGATATCAGGATAAGAAAATATTATTGTATTCATAAAGTGACTTTGCGGCCAAAAGCAGTACATTCATTACAAAGCCAAAAGTGGCTAGAATACAAAACAGGAATCTTCGGATATTTTCTGAATCTTTTCTCAAGTGGAAGCAGCTATGGAATCCAACGTCAGGTTGAGCCGCGCCATTATCTCAAGGAGGGGCAGAGAGTGAAGGAACCGAATATCAGCTTGAGTCTCTGCACCCCCTCTAGCCTTGGTAACCACCATTAGTTGGACATGAAGTATAGGAACAGCCATTCTGTGGCTTGAACCCATTTCTTCAAAGAGTTCATCCCTTCTCATCCCTCCAAGATTCTATCAAGAAGAGAAAGGGGGAGAAGGAGGTGAGAACCAAAGCCCCTTCCATCTGGAGGGCACAAGACGAGCCGGGTCCAGAAGGAAGGAAACAGAGGAGGAAAGACGAACCTCAGAGTGGCCGTCCTCCCTTTCTCCGTTTCGCTCCGCGTGTAGGATTATGACAAAGATGATCTTGCATGATCGTGGATCCCACACTCGGAGCCCCCTTGCGTTTCTAAACCAATCTGAAGCTTGGCATTTTTGTTGCAGAACTCCAGAAGGACGAAACAAGGGGTTGCCTAAGATTACGCCATGAGGCCTAACCCAGGCTTAAGATTACGCCATAAAGCCTAAAATTTAGCGGCTAAAGGTCATTTCATGAGGGGAAGATTTGTGAAGAAGGAGAAAAAGAAGCAAGGACTGAAAGGCCATTTCTTGAATATTTCAGAAAATTTGTTGTGAGTATTCCCTTCCAGTAATACAATTATTTATAGGGACTTCAGGCAAATCCCCACCCTTGGATGAAGCTCAATTTCAAAACCGATGTCAGTAAATCGAGATTAGTGATTCCAAATCTCGAAAAAAAAAAAGGACTAGCAGCATGTGAGGAGCGGTTTTTGAGGAGTTAGCTATTATTAAAGGGACTAATAGCATGTGAGGAGACCGAACGGTTTTCGAGGAGGTAACTGTTCTATTCACGAGATTATTTTTTCACGACCGTTGTTTTTCAACGAGTGATTAATGCCTTAAATCTCGGAAAAGAAGGGATTAACAGCATGTGAGGAGACCGAACGGTTTTCGAGGGGGCCTACAAAGATTGGCCCGCAAAGCTCAATTTCATGCAAAGTTCCTCCACGCGGAGGTTCGCCGCAATAGCACTAGCTTCGGCCTGAGTGGCCCGTTCTTTGAGATGGGCCAGGTTGCGGCCCATTTCTTCAGAAGCAGCCAGAGGTTCATCGAGTTGGGCTTCTTCTGTAGCAATCGCATTTTCAACAAAGGCTAAACCGGTATGGAGGTCCTCGATCCGAAGTTTGAAGTCGGACCTTTGGATTTGTAGTTCCCGCAGGCGGTTGGTTCGCTCATTTAAAATACCGCGAGAGATGTCCATTTCTCGAGAGAGGCTATTCAAAGCCTCTCGAGAGTCGTGAGCCTGGGCGTTCGCGGCGGGTTGATGTTGGCGGGCCTCACCAAGTTCATTCAGCAGATCGTCAATGGCACTAAATTGCTGCAGGGTCAATACCTTCTCCTGGCAAAGATACCTTAGGGCTTCCAAGACTCGCGGGAGGGTGGCAGTCTCCAATACCTGAGGACCCAGATGTTCGTGAAGCACCATCTTAGCCTCATCCACAGCAGAAGGAGGAGTTATCTCCAACACCCTCATCAGTCTCTCGAATCTGGTGGGAGGAGGAGGAGGCGGCGGAGGCGCCACAGGATCACGAACCACCAATGCAAAAGGGTGGACAGCTTCCTCAGTTTCTTCATCTTCAACAGGTTGGTCTGTCCCTTCAGCCGCAGGAGAATCTGGAAACTCAACTCGCGGCTCACCATGGGCAAGTGGAGCAGATTCAAGCACAGGGCCTTCGGCTTCGACGGTTGTCTCATTTATTCGCGAGACTTGGGGGGCACCACCACCGTCAGTATCATTTTCCATCTCTGGGGCGACTGTCCCGCCGATAAGACCAGCAGCGTTTGCAGCCACCTCCTCGGTACAAACAGAATCCTAGTCAGGTTCAGAAATGTCAGAAAGCGGGGTTGGATCTAAAGGGAAATGGAAAGCATTGGCCAACAGTGGCTTACCTCTCGAGCTGTCGGGTCAATATCTGGTACTTGGTCTTCAAGAGGAAGAGGCCTCACCTCATTCACCTCTTGGACCTCTAGTACCGCGAGAATCTCTGTCGTTATCAGTTCCTCATAAGCGGCAGAATCCTCAGAGTGGCTTTCTACACTTTCATGCTCCGAGGAGTCGTTATCAGAGATCGTTATTAGAATGGTAGGACCTTGCAGATGCTCTGTAGATGTGGGAGACGGAAGAGGCGCCACGGGGTTAGTTGATGCTTGAACTAGCGAGAGAGTTGGCTTTTCTACAGCGGCTGAGGATCCAGCCTCGCTCAGGCGAGAGGGATAAGTGGTCCTCTGACGGACCTGTCAAAAGATACATAATGAAGATCCTGCCCAGATTCTAAAATTTAAATAAAATAAAATAGGGCCAGAGCTTACCAGCCTCATTGACAGAGGCTCGTCATCCTCAAAGTCCTCTTCAACGATTTGGGCGCGACCGCGTTTGCAAGTATGAGCAGCAATTACCTGCACAGAAGAGGAATCACAACTCAGAAAATAGAAGGGGTCTGGAAAGCCAAATGTGCAAAGTCAGAATTGGTCTGGGGCAGTTCACCTCAGCAAGGCTCACATCGTCATTATCAGAGGACTCCCCCTCAGGAGGCTCCTCGGCTACTGCCTTCTGTTTCCCGGCCTGAGTAGAGGCTGCCCTGCTTCGGGTGGTACGCTAAAAATAAAACAAATGTACTTAGCAATAAGGATTGATACTCGAGCCAAGGAAAAGAAATGGTGAGGGAAGTTGGAAACTTACTGATGCCCCATGTTCACGAATCTGTATTCCCGGTTGTGCTTGCCGCGAGGGCCTTTGCAGCTGCAGGGGCGGAACAGGTGGATGTTGCGGAGGAGCAGGAACAGGAGGTGGAGCCTCGCCAGCATAATATTGTTCAAGGATGTCGCTGTCCACGGCAAAGGGATGTTCCAAGTCGCGGAAAATGATGGCGAAAAGGTCATAGTTATTCATGCCCCAACAGTTCACTGACACTTCTTTCCACCAATCAGCATATTCATCATCGACATCGTTGAGGGGGTATAGCGCTCTGACCCAAGGGGGAATCACTATCAAAGTAAACTGACTCTGAAAGGGGGCAGACCCAGGCGGAGCTAATCTCCGCCAAGAGGTGTAGTAATTGGCAGAATCAACCAGAGGCCAGGGTACCAACTGGGCCAACCCAAATTGACGAGCAAAGTGACTGGGTGCATAAAGTTCGTAACTTAGTTCATCCGTGGCCAATTGAATGTCGGAGCAAGAAATAGTGCGGCGAAACATCATCATAGCCTCTTCGCGATGACCCGGGTGAGGAAGAAACCCATTTGCCAATATCGCGGGGAATCTTCTATTTACCACCAACTTCACATCCGACATCTCATCCAGAAGATACAAAAACGAGAAACACTCGGAAAATGCCGGAGATTCATACCTTCCCTCACGGCAGAGCCACCGGCCCAACAGAACGTCATTTGGAGGCACTGCTGGCACGTCTGGTCGGCGAAAATGGGGGAAATAAGTCTGGAGCCAGAAATCCAGAATCCAGAATCCAGAAGGGTCCTGAGGATTGGACTTCGAATGGATGCATAGCGACTTGATAAAGGGCTCGATAAAGCGAACCGAGAACCGGTTGACCAAGGCCAACGACTGTGCCATTATAAAGAGCAGTGGCCAAAGAGGACCAAGTGCCAGTTGGTTTACCAGCAGAAGTACAGAAAATAAACTTACAGAGCCACCACTCGAGGAAGGCAATTCCCCCGGTTTCGTCATGATGTCCGCGGTAGTAATTTCGCCAAGACGGGTATGATCTGCTATGAATGCTGCGACCAGTCTAAGTCATCTGCAGCGGGAATTTCTCGTCATCAAATTGGCCTTGAACATACGGTGCCGCGTGGATGGGTAGGCCCGTGATAGCGAGAATATCCAATAAGGAAATACTCATCTGCCCAAAGCGGAAATCAAACGTGTTGCTGGCGGTGTTCCATAAGCAAAAGGCCGCGGCGAGAGGAGCGCGATTAAGGCCGCCGGGAATTTGAAGACACAAGTCAATAACATCCGCAATGCCTACTGCGCGCCAGCGTGCCAAATCTCGGGCACGAACCTCATTGTACCAGGCTACATCAGGAGGTTGGATTGAGGGCCAGAAACCAATTTTGACTCTATGATGTTTCTGGCCCCAACCTCCAAGATCGGCAGGAGGCCGGAGAAGTGCCGGGATGGGACGGCGGATGGGAAGCACATAACAGGCCATAGCATCATCTGGCAAACGATCGCGAGGTGTGGGACCCAGACTCGCTTGACTATCGCCGCCACCAAAGCCCATCAGTCGACTTCTCTCCTCTCCGGTCTGACTTCTACATCGAACACTCATGTTAGTCCGCCAGGTGAATGCGACTTTCTCAGTGATTTCATCTGCCTGATCGATAACGAATGGTTTCTTGGATGCCATTTCTGGGTTGTGAGGAACACTTCTCCATTACACCTTGATTTATAGCTCAGATATTTTTGGAGATTAGTTTATTAGCTGGGCCAGTGAGTGGCCCTAGTTAATAATTAATGAGTCATTAATCCATCTTGAGAATCGCATCTAAGGCGACAATGAAGATACTTCTCCATTACACTTTGATTTATAACTCAGATATTTTTGGAGATTAGTTTATTAGCTGGGCCAGTGAGTGGCCCTAGTTAATAATTAATGAGTCATTATTCCATCTTGAGAATCGCATCTAAGGCGACAGTAGAGATACTTCTCCATTACACTTTGATTTATAGCTCAGATATTTTTGGAGATTAGTTTATTAGCTGGGCCAGTGAGTGGCCCTAGTTAATAATTAATGAGTCATTATTTCATCTTGAGAATCGCATCTAAGGCGACAGTAGAGATACTTCTCCATTACACTTTGATTTATAGCTCAGATATTTTTGGAGATTAGTTTATTAGCTGGGCCAGTGAGTGGCCCTAGTTAATAATTAATGAGTCATTAATCCATCTTGAGAATCGCATCTACGGCGACAGTGAAGATACTTCTCCATTACACTTTGATTTATAGCTCAGATATTTTTGGAGATTAGTTTATTAGCTGGGCCAGTGAGTGGCCCTAGTTAATAATTAATGAGTCATTATTCCATCTTGAGAATCGCATCTAAGGCGACAGTGAAGATACTTCTCCATTACACTTTGATTTATAGCTCAGATATTTTTAGAGATTAGTTTATTAGCTGGGCCAGTGAGTGGCCCTAGTTAATAATTAATGAGCCATTATTCCATCTTGAGAATCGCATCTAAGGCGACAGTGAAGATATTCCACCTTTTCCTACCACCGTAGGGCCAGCATAGTGGTCTGAAGTTTTTAAATAAAACATGATTAAAACCGATGCGGTTTTAGATACTAAAGTTGCAGCAGATATGGTGGTTTCACCTGGTCACACGTCATGATGTCGATAGCCATGATCTAATCATCCTCTTCGACATAAGACTCGCGAAGGATTAAATGACAGCAAACAGTTTGCTATTTTGCATCTTATTTCGCCAAGTACTATAGGCCTTGATCTAGCCAGGAAAGCGGCTTCAACACCTACATTTGAGAAAATCAACAGAGAGCCCGCGAACAAGGCAAATACATGTTGCTATACACATGGCGAAGCTACCACCAAGGAAGAGAAGGATACTCATTCGCGATCAAAAGCAGTCTCGTTCGCATGGGGGGCACGCTAAAGTTCTGATCTCCTACAACCTGCCCAAGTTTCGCCAGATCCATGGGGGGCAATAAAGTTGGCAAAGGAAGTGTCAGTTCATAACAAAGGCAATCCAGATTGTGGCATTCAAGCTTTATGGCCTATTTAGTGGCCTATATGGAATCAGTCAAGTATTATCAGTCAAGCCAATACAAGTGGCTTTGGAGCAACAACATTATAAGAGTAGTGTTGATTCAAGACCTCTTCCGTCAAGACGAAGACCTTTGACTTCGAGGTCTGGGGGGCAATGTTTGGACCCAAAATGAGCATTTTGGCCTGACAAGGCACGTCTTGGAGAAATTGAGCCAATGTCAGTGGCTCAAGCTATATATTGTCGACAAGTTCGAAATATATATTTAGAGGCTAAATAAAGCCTACTATGGAAGCATGGAAGCATGGAAACATGAAAAGTCAACTTTAGCACATTTTCCTACTTCGGCTAGGAGAAACCGAGCTAAACAAGGAAGGAGGGGCGGCAGACTAACCAAATGAAATTGAAATGAGCTAAACCTGTCCAGATCAAATCTAGACATCCCAAGGATCATTTCTTATGAAGAGTGCCAGAGATTTTTTTGAGTGGAAGGCCTTCAAACAATCAGTCCAATCTTTTGCAGAAGCGTTTTCGGCCCAACCACTATACCAAAAATTCTGAAATTTTGCCACGGTGATCTACACTCATAATGGAACATTTGTTATGAAGAGGTCACAGTCAAAATCCGAATCTTTGATGGAGATACAATTGAAGGAATAAAGGAGCCGAAAGTGCTTCCTTATCTCCAAAATTCATCATTCCTTATCTCCAATTATGTCTCCTTATCTCCTTATCTCCGAAATTCATCATTCTTTATCTTCAATTATGCTTCCTTATCTCCAAAATTCATCATTTCTATCTCCAATTAATGCTCCACTATCATTTGTTTAATGCTAAACACTTTGGCATGGTAGCCTATAAATAGAGGTTACAATGAAACACAATTCACAACAACAATCTCTAAGATTATCAAAGTCTCTCTAGAGCAAACCTCTCTAAGAGCAGCTCCTCTCCTTCTCTTTCTCTTACCGGTGATCACACTCCTAGTCCTAGTCTTCTCAGAAGCCGACTTTCAGTGCCACCAAACCCTCTGTCAACGTACTTCGGTCCTAGTCTCCTCGGGAGCCGATTGTAGTACCGCGACCACAACGGTTACGGAACCAGCCAAGCAAGGGTAACGCCCTCGCAAACCAGCCAAGCTAAAGTGACGCTTTAGCAAGTACTTCTCTCTACTTCCCGGTGATTTCGCTCTGCTTAACCTACAACGTTGAGTATCGACTTGGTGACACAAGACAAAGTCCTCCAGCACGAGGCACAAAGAATCCTACGACGAGGTTGGTGCTCTCCTCGTCTACAGTCGCTCGAAAGAAGTCAGGTCAAGGGACACCCCCAACGACCGCACCCGAACGGTGCTGGCACGCCCACGCAGAAAAGAGACTGTTGACCAGCTGCAGCAAAATTGGAGCCAAACAGATTGCACTCAGGTATCTTAATTAAGTATACAATGAACTCAACTCAAGTATCTTTGGTTGCATAGTTTGTATAAGTACCAATATTTTGTTAAGACATTTTAGTGATGCAATGCCTAACACAAACACAAGATGAGTTGTAACTTCCACAAAGAGGAGTTAAGGTACCAAGTATTTGAAATGGCTTACAATCGTCTTAGACACACAAAATGGAAGTTCGCTTGCTTTTTCGGTTGGAATGAAGAACTCTCTATATGCATGAAAACTATACATATATATACATATACATATGTGTTGTGCATTAATATTAACCTCTCACTACTTACATAATCTATAATAGAAATTAGATATACACGCAGTGCGTCATGTATGTCTTATAACAAAAACTATAATTTCGCGTCTATGTAGAATAGAAACTTGACATACACGCAGTGCGGCATGTATGTCTCATAAAAAAATACCATGATTTTACATCTATCTAGAATAGAAACTTGATATGTACGCAGTGCGGCATGTATGTCATACAAAAAACACTATGATTTTGTGTTCTATCTACAATATGAACTTGATACACACGTAGTGCGCGATGTATGTCTTATAACAAACACTATGATTCGCTCGACGCAACTACATTTTATGAGAATACAAAATATAAATATAACATCATTCTCTACTGCCTATTATTTAGAATTTAGGTTTAGGTTATAGGATTTAGGGTTTAGGGTATATGATGTATTAGGGTTTAGGGTTTAGATAGCAAGTTGATCATAGACGATTTTGGCAATTCTATCAATTGACTATCAAACCTAATATGACTATTAATTGATACAGAACCTTTAAAAGAACCTTCTATCCTAGGTTCACCGAATTACTTTTAGTTAAATAGTCTATATTACTAATTAATTTTATTATTAGTCAATTAATGTTTGATTAATGCTTGTTATTAATGGACAATTACACAATTGAAAATTACGTTTTTTCTTTATTAAAAACGAAAACCTTCTAACCTAAGTTCGCAAAATTAGTATTAGTTAAGTAGTCTTTATTACCAATTAATTATATCATTAGTAGTTTCCTTAACCAAATATAATTCTTTTTACATGCATTTTACGACAACGACAACAATTAGTGTAAAAATAAATAATATTTGTTTTAAATGTAATCAAATGAGAACCTACTTTAGGACTTATTTACTCAAATGAGAATCTACTTTACTCTAATGAGAACCTATTACAATTACCACTTTTAGGACTTAATTACTCAAATGAGAACCTACTTTACTCTAACGAAGACCTTATTTACTTTTAGTGAAATTATTACTACAATGACTATACATTTTATCACAACCCACAACACTTGATGTAAAAGCGGTAACTTTTGTTCTATTTGTAGTAATTACTCCACCTAAACTAATGTACTAATTTATAGACAATTTAACAAGTATGACAACAAATTTGTTGTCAGAGTGGTAAATCTTTATGTTTTTATCATTAATGAAATGATTACTACAATGACTACACATTTTACCACAATCACAACAATTGATGTAAAAGCGGCAGCTTTTGTCCTATTTATAATAATTACTCAACCTAAACTAATGTACTAATTTATGGACAATTTAACAAGTGCAACAACAAATTTGTTGTCAAAATGGTAAATCTTTATATTTTTATCATTAATGGAATAATTACTCAATGACTACATATTTTACCATAACTCGCAACTATTGGTGTAAAAGCGGTAACTTTTGTTCTGATTGTAGTAATTACTTCAAAAACTATACAATTTACAAGATTACCAACCATTTTACAATTCTGACAACATTTGTGTTGTGAACATGGTAAAATTAAAATTAGACCAAAAGATATGTAACAACTTAGTATTGTAAGGAGCTTTTCCACTTGATAATCAAGGTTCTAAATTTGATAAAAGTTGTCAAAATATGATATTTACATCTATGACCACTCAATTACAATAACCACAACAACTGTTGTCATAAGTCGCAATTGTAGTTCAACTATGTGTAATTTATTATTTTGACAATACTTGTTACATAATTTTTAACAATATTACATATCAAGAAAGAGTGTGTTGTTAATATGGTAAATTTTATTTTTTTAAAATGACACATGTCGATATTTAATTGGGTAACTTGTTGACCAGTTTAGTAGATTTCCACTATATTAATTTACTAAAAGTAAAAAAAAATAAAAAAAATAAGGGTATGACATACATCAAGGTACCCAAGACGACCCCCAAACGAGCTCGCCACAATTTGACATTTCTAGCTAGAGACATTTCATATGAAAATGTTGGTATCATCTCCAAAGCAGTGCAGTGTGTCACAAATAAGTCGACGTTCAACTTTGTGGTTGAACCTGTGATTGCACGATGGTTTTCGCATCCAACCAACATCAGCATATATATTACCTTTAAGGCCATTGACGCATGGGCGGTCCTGACATTTTGGAGGCCTGAGGCGAATAATTGTAGTCTCATATAAAGGTGTTCAATCAAAATATATTTTTCATGTAGTAGTTTCTTACCTCTATATTGTTTACTTGAATTATAACGGGCAAAATAAATTGAACCCATAGACACTCGTAACAATGAAAAAAAAAAACAGTAAAGGTGTTTATACCAAAAGAAAACAGGAAAAAAAAAAAAGAAAAAAAAAAAAGGCAAACTTAACCGGTAAAAAATAATAATAAAAAAGCCAAAACGCATTGAACAAAAAATGACTCAAACTTGGGTGGGTGCTTCACAAAGGAAGCCCACATGGATCCCCTACCATTGAACTAGGACGGTAAGTCATACAACTGTAACACAAAAAATATATAATTGATTTAGAAGTCTATATTTATATGTAAAAAGAAAATTGCCAGAGGCCCGCCGGAGATCGGTGGCCTGAGACGGCCGCCTCATGTGGCAGCCCTAAGGGCCGGCCTTGCATTGACGTTAAGGCTATGGAAACCATTGCATTGAAGATCTAAGTGGTGCAATGATAGGCTCCAAAGATTTTACAGAAAATCATCAGTTAAATTGCAATAACAGATTTTTTTTATTTATTGTTATTTTATATTTTTTAAGATTTCTAGAAGGACAGCTAAGAGCAAGTCCATCCGTTGAAGTTGGCAGGTCAATACCATTCACTATTTTTTGCCTTTCATTTCCACCATCTAGGTCAAAATGTCATATACTATTCACAAAAGGTCACTCTAGGTCACTTTCTGGGTCAATTTCTTGACCTGCCAAATGACATTCAGTGACCTTTTGTGAACAGCATCTAACATTTTGACCTAAATGGTGGAAATGAAAGGCAAAAAGCAGTGAATAGTATTGACCTGCCAACCTCAACGAGTGAACTTGCTCTAAGGCCATCTCCAATAAGGAGGGCTACAAGAGACCTTAAGCCATTTTTGCTAAAAAATGGACTCCAACAAGGAAGGTCCAAAGGGCTAGAGGTGGGTGGAGAGAGTTACATTTAGCCCTATGGAGAGCCCTTGGTGGGACCCACGGCAAATCAGCCCAATCTTGCTCAAATATACACCTTAAAAATTAATTTTAGTCTAAATTAAAATATTATTAAAATAAAATAAAATCATAAAAATTAAAAAACATAATGTAAAATCATAAAATACTTGATAAGGGGTAAATTATAGCTCTGACCCCAATGTAGCCCTCCTTTACTGGAGATGGCCTAACAGACCCTGAGAGTGACCTAAGGAGATTAATCTCCAGCCTGACCCAAGACAAAGAAGTGGATGACGTCAACAATGCATGGTGGAAGTGACGCGAGTGCCTAGCGTGTTTTGCCCATTGTTTTATGGTGTAACGCAGGAAGACTTGCCATGTTATCGTGGGGTTTGATTGAAACTTGCACCGACCACGTGAGAGAGAAAGCTTTAAAGTTTTAGGTTTTTTTTTTTTTTTTTGAGAGGTGCTAAAATGGTTAACACATTCTTGGCTCAGATTTATACATGTTAGACAATTAGCTGGAGACAGGGAGCCTTCTCCATTATGGCCACAGGCCCACAGATGAGAAAGAAAAGTCCACACCCAGGGCCGGTCCTGAGATTTTGAAGGCCTGAGTCGAGAAATTAAAATGTGGCCTCCTACACACACACACAAATAACTAAACAAAATAATATGTCTTGAATAAAAGTAAAAATAACAAAAAAAAAGTATATAAATTGAATGATTGGATGAATAATTGAATATATATGCAGAGATTTTTTTTTTGCTAGACTTGCTGCGCAAAAAGCTTGGGCATGATCTTAGCAATGGCCATGATAAGTCAGAAAATCCAACGTATGAGTTAATTGAATGATTGGATGAATAATTGAATATATATATATATGTAGAGATTTTTTTTTTTGCTAGGCTTGCTGCGCAAAAAGCTTGGGCATGATCTTAGCAATGGCCATGATAAGTCAGAAAAATCCAACGTATGAGTTATTAACTTATTTCATTGGAAATATAAAAAAAATATAAATGAATAGTAGGTAGCAAGGTTCGAACCTGGGCTGCTATGACAGGGACTTGATGCAGTACCGCTGTGGCAAAACAATTATTGAGATTTTAAACAGCAAAAACAATATATATCCTAAGCTTAATGTATATACATAATCCACAGAGGCCCCCGGAATCCGGTGGCCTGAGACCGCTGCCTCAGGTAGCAGCCCTCAGGGCCGGCCCTGTCCACACCAGACTGATAGAGCTTAAATTCAAAGACTTCTCACTCATTCTTGATAACCAAACTACAATTCCACTCGTTCTTCTTCCTCAACATCTTCTTCTGAAAAACTCAATCCCTCGGCGGTTGATCTTTGGACTTCTTCTGCAAGATTTTTCTTTTTTCAAAATGTAAACTTCACATGAATAAGATTTGAGAACGTGTGGGAGTTAGATAGAGACTAAATTTGAAGAAAAAAAAAAACAGAGAGAAAAGAATTATAAGGATTATATCGTAGATGAATGAAGACTCTAACTAAACAAAAAAGGATAGAGATAAGTTCACCAATATTACGGAAGTGATAATGAAAGTTTATTATTTTTTCTCTTTTTTATTAATGACTTTTTCGGTAGATGTTCCAAAATGTCCATCATGATATTTATTTACATTATATATTTTTTATTCACAATAAATAAATAAAATATTAAATGAACAGACAAACTCAGTCAAACGAGTGAAAACGAATATAAAAAATAGTGAATATTGTTTTGACCTAGAAACCCTGACTCACTCAGTAATCCAACAAGTGGACTTGCTCTTCACCAGATCAAGAATTTCCAAGGCTCCAACTTATTTTTTGAAACAAGTTTGTTGAAATCAGACTTTGCCATTTTCACCCAAGTTTTCCTGCCTGGTCTTCTAGAGACCTATAGCTCAAGCCAGGACATTAACAGACTCAGATAGTGACCCAAAGAAATTAAATTCCAGCCTGGCCCAAGACAAAGAAGTGGATAACGTCATTAATGTGGAGCAAGTGATGCGAGAGCCTAGCGGGTTTTGCCCACTGTTTTGTGGTGTAGCGCAGGGAGACATGTCATGTTATCGTGGGGTTTGGTTGGAATTTGCACCTACCACGTGAGAGAGAAATTGAGAGAGGAGGCTTTTTTTTTTTTTTTTTTTTTTTTGGAGAGGTGTTAAAATGATTAACACATTCTTGGTTCAGATAATTGCCCACATTCCATTCATGTTAGACAGTTAGCTGCAGACAGGAGCTCTCCACTATTGCCACAGGCCCACAGATGAAACTAGTTTTGGTTTTGTTTTCGGCATAGGCTACTATAGCCTTGACGGATCTGTCTAGAGTTCTACTGCTGATTATAGGGAGATTGGGTCATCCAAAAAAAAAAAATTATAGGGAGATTGGTAATCTTGTTGCTGAGTCAATTCTATGTGCCTATCTTGCAGTGAATGAGTCCTAAATTTCAATGATTTCAAATGACTTACAAACTCCAAAAATTTGTTGGGCCTCGTTACAACTTGTCCACTAACAAGTTTCAAGCCTCGTTCACAAAATTTAGGACTCATCAACTAGAACTGGAATGAGCCACAAAAAATCAATTTCTCATAAATCCCCATCTAAACACTGCACTCAGATTATTCCTCTTTATATCAAACTGGAAATTTCAAGTTAAAATATACATAATGTGCTGACCCAAAATCTAAGCACGTAAACTGTCTCAGCTTTACAAAAGCTTCTTATTACAAAGTAGCATACCAAAGATAAAACATCATCATACAACATATTGAAAATGGTGTACCATCCCTTTAGATACTGAATCCATAAGTAGAAGGTTTTTTTTCATGTTTCGCCTATGCTTCGAGAGGGTGGATTTTGACTTCTGGTAGACCCTTTCTGTTCTTGTTGAAGCATTTTTCTTTTCTTCTGCAATAATCAAAACACTGCCATTATACACATATCCATAATCACACAGAAAACCAAGTTTTTCAAGTAACCATGTCAAGTTCTAAGTTCAAGTGCCCGAGTATTTCAAATAACCATGTCAAGTTCTATTGCATTAGAGAAGTAAATATTTCTGACAATTGGTTTCCTTTCAGACAATCTGTTTCTCTTACTCAAAGACTACAAAAATGTGATGAAGTGGTGGCAACGACAGCATGCCCATATATATCCCTGCCAGCACCATCATTCCTAACCATGAACTAAGGATGAAGTTGCCCCAGCATTACCATTCAGGTCCCCGATGGGAAGCTTTTCTTCTCCCTTCACATTCTCTTAAGCAAATGCAATAAAAGGATGTGATAGTATCTCATCTGTTTTGTGATTATAAATATCTTTCTCTCTCGCCACTGTTCATCCCCAAAAACAAAAATTGTAGTCCTGGGTTGATACAGATGGCATGAGAAGTTGCCCTTGATGAGTTCTGATGACACTTGGAAAGAAAAAAGTCAAGGAACCATTGGGGAAACTATTGCAAACAACTCAAAAAGACCACATTTATTTACAGAAAACACTCAGAAATGCCACCATATATATCCAATTCCCAAAAGTCAGGCTCTTTTAAACTAATGTACTATCTAAATACTAAAACTCTCTTTAAAGATTGAAAACCAACTCATTTTTTAATTGAATACCAAACTACTAGCATAAAACTAATGATGAATGCAATTGATCAATCCCAAAATTCGGCCCTAAACTAGATCATGCACTAATAGACTTGGGTACTATCTTAATTTCTCAATCGGCCACTCTAAAATTTGAGAGCTCATTTCTTGATCGACTATAAAATAGTAACATCAACACCAAAATCAACAAACTCATCACTATCTAGTCTAGTTTAAAAAGACCATTCTAATGTACAAGTCCCTGTTTGCACATTAAAAAAAATTAAAAATCCTTTCTTTTGTAATGAATGAAAGATCAGAGCGAAAAAGAGGAATTAGGCTTACTTCTTCCTCAAGGCATTTTTTCATTTTCCTAGTTACTCTGCCACACCACAAAGAAACAGGGGGGAGGGTAATCGTAGTATAGCAGAGTTCCTTTAACAAAACCTCACGCTTACAGTCCGTTGTCCCCATCATCATCTCCTCCTCCTCCCTCTCCGTCAGCGCTGAGATTAACAGTAATTTACATACAAAATCATAGACTTTTCTTCAGCAAATGAGACAAATTATGCATTTTGAGCCGAGCAAATGAAAAAAGTAGTTGCAGACTTGTGAGCACGAGAGTTTGGGCTTTTGAATATACCTCTTTCTTCCTTCCATTTCCTGTGAATGCCCATTTAAGGATCTCAGGCGACTACTGAAGAGAAGGAAACCTTGTTGCTGAGCAGAGAGGACTGACTACTGAGGCTAGAGATCGACGAGCAGAAGGTAAAATAGTGGCCAGGTCTAAATGGATTTGGAGCGACCCAAAAAGATTAATCTCCAGCCTAGCCCAAGACAAAGAAGTGAATAACGTCAGCAATGCGTGGAGGAAGTGACGCAAGCGCCTAGCGTGTTTTGCCAAGCGCAGGGAGACGTGTCATGTTACCGTGGGGTTTGGTTGGAATTTGCACTGACCACGTGGGAGAGAAATTGAGAGAGAAAGTTTTAAGTTTTTTTTTTTGTTTTTTTGGGAGAGGTGTTAACACATTCTTGGTTCAGATACTTGCCCACATTTCATTTAGAGATTTTGTTTGGCTCCAATTTTGCTGCAGCTGGTCAACAGTCTCTTTTCTGCGCGGGCGTGCCAGCACCGTTCGGGTGCGGTCGTCGGGGATGTCCCTTGACCTGACTTCTTTTCAAGCGATTGTAGACGAGGAGAGCACCAACCTCGTCATGGGGATTCTTTCTGCCTCGTGGTGAGGACTTTGCTGAAGTTTCTTCTTGTTAACACAATCGATACTCAATATTGTAGATCGAGCAGAGCGAAATCACCGGGAAGTGTTGAGATCTTGCTAAAGCGTGACTTTAGCTTGGCTGGGTTGCTAGGGCGTTACCCTTGCTTGGCTGGTTCTGTAACCGTTGTGGTCGCGGCACTACCGTCGGCTCCCGAGGAGACTAGGACCGAAGCACGTTGACAGAGGGTTTGGTGGCACTGAAAGTCGGCTTCTGAGAAGACTAGGACTAGGAGTGTGATCACCGGTAAGAGAAAGAGAAAGAGAGGGAGAGGAGTTGCTCTTAGAGAGGTTTGCTCTAGAGAGAACTTAGATCATCGTAGAGATGTTGTTGTTGAATGTGAATGTGTGTAGTAGAATGAGAGGAGAAGGTGTTTATATAGGGAAGAAAAAGAAGAGTGAAATGATGAGTGGAAGAAAAATAATGAAAGTGGAGTATGAAAGTGATTTGTAAAATATGGAAAAGATAGAGAAATGATGAAATGAAAGCAAAGCATGAAGGTGTAGAAACATGGAAGTGATGATGATCTATTAAAGAGATTGTCTTGAAAAATATATCCAAGGAAAAGAAGAAAAGCATCTAGCTTTCTTCATGTGGGTAGGAAACATGAACATGTGAATATTGAGCTGGTTTTAGGTCAGTTTCTGCCCCTTTATTCCTTCAATTATTTCTCCAACAAGCCTTCAGAATGAGCCTTCGATTTCTTCATAAAAAATGTTCCACTATGAGTGTAGATCATCCTGAAAAATTTTCAGAGCTTTATTCCATGCGGTTGGGCTGGAAATGCTGCTGGACCTCTTACAGGTCCAGTTTTCCAGTTTTGCTTCTGTAGAAAATTGAACTGATTGTTTGAAGGCCTTCCACTCAAAACTAACTCTGGAACTCTTCATAAGAAATGATCCTTGGGCTGTCTAGAATGGATCTGCAGAGTTTCAGCTCATTTCAAGTTCATTTGGTCAGGCGGCCGCCCCTCCTTCCTTGTTTAGCTCGGTTTCTCCTAGCCGAAGTAGGAAAATGTGCTAAAGTTAACTTTTCATGCTTCCATGCTTCCATAGTAGGCTTTATTTAGCCTCTAAATATATATTTCGAGCTTGTCGACAATATATAGCTTGAGCCACTGACATTGGCTCAATTTCTCCAACACATGCCTTGTCAGGCCAAAATGTTCATTTTGGGTTCAAACAGATTTTATCACAAATAGTGTATGAAATATGGATGATTCTACACTTTAGTGTCAGTGTATGAACTTCTAAAACTATCAGAATGGTGTATGAACTTTGCATCTCAACCTCATTTTAGTACATAGGGCTAACACCGTTAAGTTTGACCGTTAAGTTTTACTATTTAACTTGCTGTTGGAATCTCTGCAATAATTCTATTGTATCAAACAGATAAACAAAACCTTTCCTTTCTCAGGACTAGCCTTCAACATGCCACATTTCACCTAACGACTTCCTGTCTAAGCGGTTACTAACAGGGCGGAATCACTGCTGCCTTAGCGAAGAAAACTTCTGGTAAATATGCAAGATATTTTTAAAACTAATTGCAGATATTCTAAAAGATGAAACAAGAATAAACGAAAATAGAACAAATATTTTTGTGACAAGATACTGGGCACACATTCAGAAATTTATTTATGAAACATAAATACAGACTGATAAACCCAGAGCCTCACTCTTGGGTAAACAGCTAGAAACTGTTTAGCTATTCATGACTATAAGACACTTACTTGAAGTAAAAGAACACTCCACACTTGGAGCTGTTAGGCGGAGCACACTGCTACTCCTATTCCTCTAGTTCTCTTATTTTGAGATCTGTAAGTAATGTATGAGAGGAGTTTTTCGATTTGTGGTTTTTTTGATTTTCGGTTTTCCTCCTTTCCATCTCTTACAACTGAAACCTAAAGCTCCTTATATAGGGAGCGGACTCCAAACTGAAATAAAAATGTACAGTACAACTCCGTGATTTCTGCTTTCCTGAGTGCTCCTGCTGGTGGAGGTCGGACGGGGAAAAGCAGATTCCTTTAGGTGAAATGTTTTTCACCTTCTTCTTTTTTGAAAAGCAAAAGCAGCTTTTGAGAAGATTCCAAAAGCACTTTCGGTGATTTCTACACCTGCTGCTTCACATGTTCTCATCTGTTTCTGAATTATGTCCAAGGACAAACGAGTTGTTATCTGACTGGGCCATCCGAGCAGTTGTTGCATTGTCTTCGACATCTGTATCAACATACATCTTGTAGTGGTTGTCAGTTTCAAGCTTTTCAACCCACTGTAAGCATGCCAATGTCGAATCTATCTCCTTTCTTGTGAGAGATAGGAACAGGTCACTGCTGACTACGTCAGGATGATCGTAAGCAGTGATAATTGTTTTTTCTCCTGCTGCCAGGAAGGTATTTTTTGTGTCTTCAGAGATGATCTTCTTGATATATTCTAGAGACATGGCCTTCATCCATGGAATGCTTGAATTTGGTTGGCCATTGTATCGAACACAGGCGGGCTGAAGATATCTTCTTTGAATAATTCTCACATAATGATATGGAGAAATGTACTCAACTTCACCGTTTGCCTTCTAAATCCATTCTGGTGGAGTGGATCTGAACTTCAGTCTCAGCATGCAGTCATTTTTTCTGACATTTTTGACTGCGTTGACAAGGATAGGGGGTAGTCCCTTGAGATCATCATTTGTTTTAGTCCATAAATTATGGACAAAACCATTTTCAACAAGCCAAAGCTTGTGTTCTTGAGGATGTTCACTCTGAACATTAACCAAGTATCTCCCAACATAAGGTCCTGCAATAAAGAAGAGAGTTGGAGGAATACATGCCTCAGAATTATGACTTCCTATCAGATTATGGAATTCAAACCAGTCTGATTCTTTTAATGCTATGATAGGAATTCTAGCACTTTCTGGATCTTCCAGATAATGAATTTTTTCGCTTCGAACAGCACTCTGCTGTTGATGAACTTCTTCAAACTGTGGTCTCGCATTTTCATAGAGTTCTTCAGCTAATGCCAAGAGAGCTGGGAACATTAGACCACTGCTTCTTTCTTGAAAGGAAAATAAGAGGTTATCAAGGATTGCCTTCTGGTGATAAGCTAATCTCCTGCCAGTTCTGAACACAGGAGCATCAAATGTTTGAATTTCATAATTAAAAACATTTATTACTCCAATTGGAGTGGGTTTGCTTTTTGGCAAAGCAACAGCCTTCAACGGTCTTGATGTGCCTTTACCGTCTGCCGTTTGAGACGGGCTAGCCAATCCTTTACCCTGGGATTGATCAGTTGTCGCTAGTCCTTTTGGGCCTAGCAGGAATCTTTTGAGGATTTTTTCTTTGGGATCCTCAGCAGGTTCATGTTCTTTCCTAGTTATTCTGTTTCTGGGATTGCGACCTTCCTCGTCTTCTTTGCGGCTGAACATTGCCATTTCTCTGGTTAAGGCGTCTGGAAGATAGTTCTTGTTTCCTGCAATTAATTCAACAATATAATCATATTGGTTAAGAAACAATTGCCAATTTGCTAGTCTTCCTCTATCAGCAGCTTTATCAAGTTTAAAATTTTTGAAATTCTTTACTCTAGCACAATCGGTGCGTACAGTAAAGGATTTTTCAAGAAAAGCTGGAGAATTTAAAATTGTTTTCTTGACAGCCAAAATTTCTTTTTCCCCTGTGGGATAATTTAGTTCTGCAGGGCTGAACTTGCCACTACAAAATTTGCAGATCTTTTCAATGTTAGTTCCAGGCGTTTTTGCCAGAACAACACCGGACCAGTAATTATCACTCGCATCTGTCTGGAGGATAATTTCATCATTTTCCTCTGTTTGTTGTAGAGGAGGGAGATTTTTGCAGAGATTATTTATCTGCTTCACAATCTTTTCATCATCTGTTGTGAAGTTCCATTTTCTCTTGGAACTTGTTTTAGGAGATAACATTGCTGTTAGTCCTGAGATTTTGGGAATAAAATCTCTCCCATAGTTTATGACTCCTAAGAATCTCTCCAGACTCTTAGCATCAGGAATTCTATCTGGGAACTTCCAGATCTTCTCAAGGATATGAGGTTGGAGTTTTATTACTCCATTCTTGATGTTTATTCCTAGGAAATCAACTTCATCAAGAATAAAGAAGATTTTCTTTTCTCCTAGGATGATTCCATGCTGAACTATCAGCTTTACAACCTCGTGGAGGTGTTTCATGTGTTCTTCTCTGTTTTTGAAGAAGACTAGGATGTCATCAATGTAGACGACACAGAACGCCGCTACATGTTTGAAGATGTTATCCATCTTTCTTTGGAAGATTGAGGGAACTTGTTTTAGACCAAAAGGCATTACCATCCATTCGTAATGACCTTGTCGTGTTCCAAATGCAGTGAGAGTAACACTCTCAGGATGCATCTTGACATGCCAAAAACCCGACTTTGCATCGAATTTTGAAAAGACTTTAGCTCCTCTGAGCTAGTTGATCAGTACTCGTACTTGGGCAATTTGATAACCGTCTTTGACAGTCTTCTTGTTGACATCTCTGTAGTCAATCACCATCCTAGCTTTTGTTTGGACCCAAAATAAGCATTTTGGCCTGACAAGGCATGTCTTGGAGAAATTGAGCCAATGTCAGTGGCTCAAGCTATATATTGTCGACAAGTTCGAAATATATATTTAGAGGCTAAATAAAGCCTACTATGGAAGCATGGAAACATGAAAAGTCAACTTTAGCACATTTTCCTACTTCGGCTAGGAGAAACCGAGCTAAACAAGGAAGGAGGGGCGGCAGACTGACCAAATGAACTTGAAATGAGCTGAAACTCTGCAGATACATTCTAGACAGCCCAAGGATAATTTCTTATGAAGAGTGCCAGAGATTTTTTTGAGTGGAAGGCCTTCAAACAATCAGTCCAATTTTCTACAGAAGCAAAACTGGAAAACTGGACCTGTAAGAGGTCCAGCAGCATTTCCAGCCCAACCTCATGGAATAAAGCTCTGAAAATTTGTCAGGATGATCTACACTCATAGTGGAACATTTTTTATGAAGAAGTCGAAAGCTCATTCTGAAGTCTTGTTGGAGAAATAATTGAAGGAATAAAGGGGCAGAAACTGACCTAAAACCAGCTCAATATTCACATGTTCATGTTTCCTACCCACATGAAGAAAGCTAGATGCTTTTCTTCTTTTCCTTGGATATATTTTTCAAGACAATCTCTTTAATAGATCATCATCACTTCCATGTTTTTGCACCTTCATGCCTTGCTTTCATTTCATCATTTCTCTATCTTTTCCATATTTTACAAATCACTTTCATACTCCACTTTCATTATTTTTCTTCCACTCATCATTTCACTCTTCTTTTTCTTCCCTATATAAACACCTTCTCTTCTCATTCTAAGACACCCATTCACATTCAACAACAACATCTCTAAGATGATCTAAGTTCTCTCTAGAGCAACCATTCACATTCACAACATCAAAACATCTCTAAGATGATCTAAGTTCTCTCTAGAGCAACCTCTCTAAGAGCAACTCCTCTCCTTCTCTTTCTCTTACCAGTGATCACACTCCTAGTCCTAGTCTTCTCAGAAGCCGACTTTCAGTGCCACTAAACCCTCTGTCAACGTACTTCGGTCCTAGTCTCCTCGAGAGCCGATTGTAGTACCACGACCAAACACCGACACCAAGACACATTCACAACATCAAAACATCTCTAAGATGATCTAAGTTCTCTCTAGAGCAACCTCTCTAAGAGCAACTCCTCTCCCTCTCTTTCTCTTTCTCTTACCGGTGATCACACTCCTAGTCCTAGTCTTCTCAGAAGCCGACTTTCAGTGCCACCAAACCCTCTGTCAACGTGCTTCGGTCCTAGTCTCCTTGGGAGCCGACGGTAGTGCCGCGACCACAACGGTTACAGAACCAGCCAAGCAAGGGTAACGCCCTAGCAACCCAACCAAGCTAAAGTCACGCTTTAGCAATTTCTCCTCACTTCCCAGTGGTTCTCGCTCTGCTCGATCTACAACATCGAGTATCGATTGTGATTTTCAAGAAGCTCAGCAAAAGTCCTCGCCACGAGGCACAAAGAATCCCGCGACGAGGTTGGTGCTCTCCTCGTATACAATCGCTCGACAGAAGTCAGGTCAAGGGACACCCCCGACGACCGCACCCGACGGTGCTGGCACGCCCGCGCAAGAAAAGAGACTGTTGACCAGCTGCAGCAAAATTGGAGCCAAACAGCTTTTCCTCTGATATTTTCTGCATGATTTCTCACGTAGAATGCTGGAGCATGATGAGGGCTAGTGGAAGGTTGAATTAATCTCTTGTTCAAGAGATATTCAATGTCTTTTCTGAATTCTTTTTGATCTTCCTCTTTGTACTGAGGAATAGCTTTGACATGACAGATGGCATTCATATCATGTAATCTTAATTCACAGACCACTGGGTCTTTTTCCCAAAACTTCTGAGGGTCTACATCGATATTCTGTTCGAGTAGTTTCTTGATTTTCTCAAGAGTTGGAATTTTCTGAGACTCAAGTTTATTCTGAAAGTGCTTGAGGTTATGCTCATGGAGAAAACTAGCTTCTTCATCTTCACTAGTTTCTTCTTATTCTTCAGAAGATTCTTCAACAAGTAATTCTTGTTGTTGTTTGATTTGGAGTATCGGTTCGAATTTGGGTTTGTAGGTAAGATCACCACTATTCTGTTGCGATCTCTGATATTGTGTAGTGAAGTTGGGACCTACTACACTTTTGGCTTGGGTAAGCCTATCTGCCCAGAACACCCGTTCTCCTTTTCTGAAGCCTATCGCTTCTTCATCCTGGATGAATCTCTGTTGGAGAATAAAATCATTTCCCAACAAGAAATCTGATCATTGGCCTTCAGATTGCCAAACGTTGTGGATGATAAATGTTCCTCCACCAATGGTGATATGAACATTTTTTGCTACTTTGTTCATTGTCAGGTGACTTCCGTCAAACGTGACGCCAGTAGCGGTTCTCTTTTTATCTTCTTTCCAGAGTTCTTCTGGAATTGCAAATCTCTTTGCAACAGTGAATCCTGATCCATTATCTACAAAGGCATGTAGATGATATTTCTTGTGATCAGGGAATTTGAGTCTAATCTCTATGTAGTTGCTGTATCTACTAGTAGAGACGACTTTCGATTGTTGAAGCTCATTTTCTTGAGCTTGTTCCTGAGGTATGAATGGTTTGCATTCTTCTGGAACAATTTCTGGTGGTTCAACCAGTTCTATAGTTTCATCGATTTTTTTCTTCATCGATTTCTTCCTTTATTTTTGAGGAAGATGGTTCCATGATTTCTTAGAACTGAGCTTCTATTTCTTTCTCTTTTTGCTCAGAGAAATACTCTTTATATTCTTGTTCAACCAATTGGCTGATAAGGCCATGCTTGGTTTTTCTTCTTGCTTCAGCTATGAAGCATTCTTTGTGATAAGTCTTTTTTGACTCTTCACAAAACATAGGGAGGCCATCCTTTTCGTGACATAGGCAGTAGTCACAAACGAATGTACCAGGGTTCACCTGATAAGAAGACATTAAATCTTCTGTCTTACTTTCTTCCCAATTTTTGACTTTCAGAACATTCACTTTTCTAGATTCGAAGTACTCTACTTCAGAATCTGTTTCAGAATCAGATGATTCTTCTTCTTCAGACCAGGCAGAGTAGACTGACCTGTCGTCTTCTTCATCATCAGAATAGGCTATTTCGTAGCCTTTCATGTTTGTTGTTTCTACTATAGGCTCGTATGCATCAAATAGAGCTTTAGTAGTTCTTTTTCCCTTTTCCGGGCATTCGTAGGCATAGTGCCCTTTAGCTTTACATAACCAACATCTGCAAGCTTTCTTGCTGGGTTGTTTATGGCTGACCTGGTGATTCTTCTTTTTCTTGAAGAATTTCTTTTTAGGATCTTCATCCTGTTGTTTCTTGAAATTGGAACTTTTCTTGAATGTCCAATCTCCTTTCTTATTACTCTTTCTGAATTTTTTAGAGTAATATTTTTCTTTTTTCTTTCTGTGGAACTTGGATTCATGACATCCCCAGTTGGTTGGCATATCCAGTATTCCATAACAGAAATTTTCAACTCCTTTGAGTTGTTTCTTAGCCATCTTTGCTCTAAGATTGGCTTTGCATTGCTCTTTTAGTAATTGCCTAATTCTGTCGGCAATCCCTCCAACTGAAAATCTTTCAATTGGTTTTTCAGCTATGCTTTCTCTCACAGCTATTCTCCATGGTTCAGGGAGTTTTCTGTGCAACAAGTTGACTAGATCAGTATTCTCTAATTCACCAATCGTACAGTAATATTCTTGAAATTCATTCAAGTATTCTTCAAAATATCTCATGTCACAAATTTTGAGAGCATAGATATTTGATTTGGTCGTTTCTTTAGCCTTCTCACTCAGATTTGAGAGATCTCCACAGAACTGATCGTACAGGGGTATTGCAAAATCATACGGAGATTTCGAAGTTTTGATTTCTTCCAGCCATTCTTTTCCTCTGGCTGTCTCTTTGAAAGAGAAGTAATACTTTTTTGCTACTCCGGTGAGAGTAGTTTCAAAGTACATCTGAAGATCTGGAGTTTCAAATTTTCCAAGGATAAGAGCAGAGGCCATCATCAGGCTGTCTACCCATTGGTCAAGAGTTTTTATCTTGTCTAGAGCTTTGTCTAAATCTAACCAGATACCATAATTGGAAATTGGTACTCTGGGTATTTTGTCCTCTGGGACAAATCTTTGAGAATTTCTTTCTCCATTTTTCCCCGTAGGGGCTTTCTGTATAGGGAGTTTTAGTTTTCCCTTTTCTCGAATGATGAAAGTTTTGGAGCTTTCTCCTTCTTCCATTTCAATATCTTGATAAGGAAGGAGTTTTCTTTCCTTTCCTGGTTTGAATTTTTTCATTTCTTCGATTAGTTTTTCTAATCGTTTAGGATTTTCGCAAACTTCTGCTTCATCATAGAGATCATAGAGCTTTTGCACTCTAAGCATATTAACTGGTCTGTTCAGATCAGCTTCTAATTCTTCTTCAGTGATAGGCTCTGTCGGTTCTTCAACAGAGAAGTTGGTACCACTAACACTAGCTTCTCTAGTGCTGTAGCTTCTTCTAAGAAGATTTTTGTTTACCCTGATGTTCTCAGGATAGACATCACTTTTCTTGTGATTGTCAAAATTTAGACTGATTTCTCCAGTCTTTCTACTTTCATAAATTTTGGCTTTCGCACTTTCTGCTGGTAGTTTCGGACCAGATAGTTTCCATTCAAGAGGAAAAGATACTTCATTCCAAGTAACCTTATGAATTTGTTGTGAATGGTTCTTCTGACTGGCGAGGAATCCAGTAGTAAGACCTGGGATATTTGATATCCTTGTCTTAGGTTCTACTGTGGTACTCATCAGTTTATAGTATATCCTGTATACTATTGCTAATTCTTGCATATCTTTTTTCATTGATATGCCATCTGTCTTGACTCTCAGTCTTAGACAGTGAGCTGCATCTTTCAAGCTGGTTGAGAAATTTGGGAAATAATTGAAATAAGCCACTTGATCGCAGAGAGATGCTTCAAGTGTTCCCAACAGACTGGCTTGAAAGTCCGTCAGCCTATTGTCTTGTAAGACACATAGAACTGAACAGTTTATGCCTTCTCGAGCAAGAAGTTTTTTGCCTACTTGGACTGCTCCAATATGCATAAATTGATAATTCTTTTTTCTTGCTTGGGCAACTTCAGCAGGAGTGATCATCAAGAGATCTGTCTCTCCTGTTGTAGAAGGGGTTGTAAATTCCAACAATTTGTAATGATGGTTGTCCATCAAGTCAAACTTTCCCCTTTTGTAGATTTGTTTAAAATCTAACTTTGGAATTGAGGCGTTTTTTACCTCTTGTTCGATTTCGTTGAATTCGAATTCTTCAGCATTTAGGAGTTGTACTCCTTTCTTTTTCCCGAAGATGCTCATCATTTTGACATCTCGAGTTTCTTTCGGATTTTCATACCGAATACTAGTATAACTAGTTGATGGTTCCAGAAAAATCATGTTTGGAACAGGATTCTTTTCTGGTCTTTCTAGTGGTTTGAATCAATTAGCTTTCTTTGTTTTTACTGTAGGCACTTTCTTGTCATTCAGTATATTTTTCATAGAATCCAGCGTTTTTTGCTGTTTATTGATTTTTCTACTAACACTTGTTAGCTTTTCTTCTTCCGTTTTTGGAAGTTCCTTGATATAATCCAGTTTGTTTTCCAATTTTTCTAATTGGTGGATTATAGCAGGTATTTTTTCTAGATGATCTTGACATCTAGATATTTCTTTTTGCAAGTTCTGATATTTTTCATCAGAAGATTTTAGTAGAGAATTCAGTTTCTCTATTATTAAATCTGAAATTGTCCCCATTGGGGATTCCCCTGCTGAGCTCTTTACAAGCTCTGATACCAGTAATTTGCGGATCTAACCGATGCTCAAATAGTCAAGAGGTTTTTGTTCCTCTCGGAGAGTTTCTTCAAGATCTCCGATTATTTTTTTAGATCTATAAATTCTTTTTTGTACTATAAAGATAATATCCCAATAGTCTGGGGTTTCTTTTCTGAGCCTCGCTCTGAAATCTTTCAATTTTCTCAGTTTTTCTTTTTCTTCTGCTAATTCTTTACTAGTTATTTTGCAGATAGCTATTAGTTCTAATCTGTCTATAATAGAAATTATGAATAGTGAAAATTTATTGTCTACCTTCAAGTGCAGAGGATAGATCTATAGCTGAAATATATTAAACAAATAAATTCACAAATATGGGCCCACTACGCTTTATCAAAGATTTTTTTTTTTGTAAAGATAACGGAAAAGTTAACGGCGTATTCCAAAATGGAAGAAAATAACAAACTTGATATACTAATGTGATAGTTATGAAAGTTGGTATACTAAAGTGTAGAAATGCTTAAAGATGGTGCATGGTTTGTGATGTTTTCCCATTCATTTATGTTAGACAGTTAGCTGGAGACAGGAGCTTTCTCCATTATTGCCACAGGCCCACAGACTCTCGAGAAGAGTCCACACAAGACTGCTGGAGCTTAAATTCAAAGATTTCTCACTCATTCTTCACTACTACAATTCTTAGCAACAGGCACGTTCATGATTCGTGGGTATTTGGGTCAAAGGCCACGGTTATGCGTGTCTATAGAGTAAAGCAACGGTGCAGCCACATTCTTAGCAGTCAGTGCTCTGTATAGCCGTCGCTATTGCCCAAACAGACACAAACTCTTCAAACGTGACATGATGGGTCCCGCAACTAATGCAAGTGGCTGGCTTCTTTTATTTTATTAGTACAGGCCACATTTGCTCTGTTCGTGTCTTCATAAACAAATATATTAAAAAGTATTAGATTGGTGAAGGCGGGAATTGGGAGAGTCTCCCTCCTTTTCTTGGAGGAGCATTTTAATGGGCAGGGATGTTCTCAAAGCGGGAGTACAGTGGAAGATTGGTGAAGGCAAGCAAGTTCGTTTATGGACAGATAGGTGGCTACCGGTTTCCACAGCAACCATCCTACACAGACTAGTTGATATTAATTTCGAGTTTGTTTCTGACCTCATCAATGAAGATACTAGAGAATGGATCCCAGAGTTGGTACACTCTCTATTTCCCTCACATATTGCTGCAAAGGTGTTGTGTATCCCATTAAGTAGAAGAACGTGTCCTGATAGACTCATTTGGAGCTTGGAAAAAAGAGGTTTTTACTCTGTCAAGTCTGCATACTGGATAGCTCGTGACAAAGTACTCCAAAATGTATTGACCTCTACTTCCAATGGTGACCCATTTAAGGACCCATTTAAGGACCTTTAGCTAAGGTCCCCGGCAAAGTGCAAGTGTGCATTTGGAGGGCATGTCAAAATTTACTGCCAACCAGAGAAAGGTTACTACTCAAGGGTTATCAAGGTGATGTGAGTTGTGTACTATGCAATCACAGGATTGAAGACACAGCACATTTATTTTGTAAGTGCCCTATGACTAAATCCATCTTATCTACTCCTCCCTTTACTCTACAAAGCTCTCTTCTTCCATCTATAAACTTCAAGGAATGGATGCTCGAGAGAGCGTTACAGCTACAACCTGATGTATTTGCAAAACTGCTGATGATTCTCCATGGGGTATGGAGAAACCGAAACAGCACATTGTGGCAAAACAAAACTCAAACAGCTCAAGATTTGGTGTTAAGCTGTTTTACATGGCTGGAGGAGTTTCATACAGTCCATGCTAGCAACAATGCATCAAAGCAAATGCAGCAGAAAGTATGGAAACCCGCTGCACAAGGTCGTCTTACTTTAAATGTGGATGCGGCCTTCCTTCCAAATCAACATCACGGTGGCATAGGGGGAGTGCTCAGGGACTGTCAAGGACGATTCATTGCAGCCTATGCACGTCCTATCCCTTATACTGCCTCCCCAAAGCAGTGTGAAATGTTGGCCATTCGTGAAGGCCTTGATCTATTGCAGTCTCTCCAACAACAGAATGTGCTTATTCAAAGTGATTGCTCAGAAGCTGTTGCGGAAATTCAATGTGATGATCATAGTTTGTTGGAAAATGGTGGTCTCATTGATGATATCAAGCAGGTCTGGCACCAGCTTGAAGGAATTCAGCTAATGCATACTCCCCGAAGCTGCAATGGAGTTGCTCATCGGCTTGCTGCCATAGGTTTTGAATTAGAGCATGCTTCTGTATGGCTGCATCATGCGCCAGAATTTTTACGTGATGTTCTACACTATGATTGTAACAGGCTCAATTGAGCAGTTTAATTAATGAAATACCTCCTTGATTCAAAAAAAAAAAAACAAATATATTAAAAAAAAATTGTTCAATTTTTTTTTTTTTTTCATAGCTGCAAACTACATATTTGATATTTCCATCAACTGCCACAAAGGAATGCATACCAAACAGCAATACATAGCAAAATAACTCCAACGAAGTTCATCAAACCAGCAATCCAAAGACTTGCACACTGGAACAAGTAAAGGAATATTTCACCAAGAAGGAATATAGGATTTCCTTATATGATGGCCTCGTTATCATGACTTGAGCATTTCTACCTCTATAAACCAACTTCTACTAAATAACTTCAACTACTCTACCTCTATAAACCAACTTCTACTAAATGACTTCAACTTCTGGTTAAGCTCAGGTGACGACTTCAACTTCTGGTTAAGCTCCGGTGACAACTTCAACTTTTGAAAATTCTGTATATAAATGGAAGTTATAAACATGATATCTAAACAAAAAGTTGTTACTAAAATATAAAATAGCAATTACAGTGAAACATATGAGCTGACCTGAAATCCAGTTGCAACAGATCGACTGGAGCTGCCATGAATATAACACCACCTTCAACTTCAAACTTTTCTACTACTTGATTAATTCCCTATATGAATATTACACATTTTTAGTATGAAATTATACCTTAATTCTCTGTTAATAAGTAATACAGTAAGAGATACAAATCTCTTATAATGGCAATATAAGAAAGCTAATCAGATGAAGTCGTCCAAAGCAAAAACAAGCATATAACATTTGAAAAGTATTGTACAAAATATCACACATGAAAATATACTAAGTCATGTACTTACAAATCTTGCAAATAGCTAGATTACTTCAGTTGCAACTTCTTTGTTAAACTCCTAGTCAAACCTGTAAGGCAGGAAATGGATCATATGCCACATAATATGAAGTATTGTAGAAACAAATGGAATTCACAAGTATAGACTTTAAGTATAAAGTTTCCAACTTCTGTAACTCGAGTATAATTAGTCTAAGTTGAAGCACACAATAACACTAAACGAGTCATCATAAAAAGGCAAGTCGGCAACAAAATGCATCTGACTCAGCTAAGTTAAGCAAAGTTGTACTTGTACATCTATGAACTCCAACTTACCCCCTTTTTTTTTTGGTCTGAAGAAAAATTCATTGCAAAGGCCAGAAAGGTAAGACTTACAGGGAAAGAAAGGAGACAAACACATAAGATGGAACCTACAGCTAGAGCCTACTAACAAAACAGAAACAAACTGTAGCAAACTGATGGATAGTTAGGGAGGGCCAGGAAGACCATCACTTCTCAAAATAGACAGGAGGAAGGTTGGGGGCCTATTAGCCCAATCCTGAGAGCACAACCTCATTTTAGCAAGCTTAGCCGCTGCATCCGCAACACGGTTAGCTTCTCTGGGGATCCAGCTCCATCTGATTCCGGTGAACGAAGGTAAGAGGCGAGCAGCTCTAGAAAGCATGGGAGAGATCTTCCAACTGTGATGGTTGGCTTGATTCTCCAAGGCCCTGATGATCTCAAGGCAGTCACCTTCCAGAATGATATTTTTAAGCTTCAAATGGGCTGCAAACTGAAGACCTTTTACCACTGCATCCGCTTCCGCTTCTATGGAAGAGTTGTGGTTCCCATGTAGACTTGCACCCGCAATAGAGAAACCTCTATGATTTCTAATGATTACTCCCACCCCACTTGTATGGTTGGTTTCATCCCAGGCACCATCGACATTGATTTTCACAAATGGGTGGGGAGGGGGTTGCCAATTATGCTGACTGGCATGAGAGGGTGGCTCATTCCCAGTTCGATCATCAATTTGAGCTTCATTACAGTTGATCGTTTCCAACCACTCATTATAATTGCTCTTAATTCTCTCCAAGGTGGCAATCGGATTTGGCTTTCCAGTCCTTAGAGAACTCCAACTTAACCTTTGGCCATCTTATTGAGCAAAAAACAAATGATTAACCTGGTTAACATATATAAAAGACAAATATTTACCTAAGTAAACTGTGGTTCATCATCTGATTGGATGCCTAGCATACTGAAAGTACAAAGTTCAAACTGTCAGACGAAATATTTCTATAACACATAAAGTAAGTGCACAAATTAATAAAAATCAAACGTATGCTGGAATTAATATCATCGAATTAGTGAGGTAAAATAATGCTTATCTATCAAAAAAATCTTACGTCAATTTATGCCTAGCTAGTCATTGGACCTTGTGAACTAGTTTTCCACTGCCAAAAGAATAGAGCTAGATAAGAACTGCAGCCATGTTTCTTATTAGAAAATTAAGTGCCCAATTTTTGAGCTACAAGGATATTAAAATTGGTGTTAGATTACTTATATTGTTACAAAAGTAGAAAAGAAAAAAAACTAGATATGACATATAAGATCTACAACAAAACCAGTAGACCCACACTACCAAAAAAATGCTAGATAAGAACATCTAATTTTGTAAAGCATATAACAAATCAATTGAAACTTACTTGCACACCCAAAAACCATATGAAAATCAGAGTCCAAAATCACACAGGACATGCAAAAGCTGTGAAATTGAGCAATATACACATCAACAAATGCATATAGACAAGGGAACAATATGAAATTGAGATAAAAAAAAAAGCTAAAAGAATAGATTAAGTACTGAGATAGCAACCAGTGAAAAATAAGAATGAATCTTTGAACGACGGAAATGATCGAAACCCACCCATCATCGGAAGATGGACCAATCCTACAACAGAAATAATAGATTGAGAAGAAAAAAAAGAACCAATCCTAATCAAGCCCTCCTAAATTCAAAATCGGAAACAATAAATCAAACCCCAAACCCTAATCAGATATGAGAACAAACTGAAGAAACTTGAGCAGTTCAAATTAAAATACTCAATAGTGATAGGGAAAACTTAGCTATTACAGAAGAAATTAAATTGATCTATGAGAGGGGAAGAAAAGATAGCCGAACCTGAGAATTGCCCAGAAAGAACAAAAGAGAGGAGAGAGAGCGATGTGGGCGACAATTGAGAAGAGGATACAGACGGAGTGAGAGAAAGATGAGAGATGAGAGCGAGTGCTTTTGTTTTTATTTTTTATTTTATATATCGTAGGAGAGTGTGAGTGAATGAGTTGATAAACTGATAAGTAAAAATCCATTATCTAATCGGAGTGGAGTACAAGAGTGGACCACACTGATGAAGAAAATGTTAAAAAATTGGATACACACCAACACAAGTGATAAATGTGGCATTCTACCACCCATATTACAAGTTTGCCCAACATATCCACCTATCAATCAATGTGTGGCTAAGCACTCGTGGCCTTTGGTCATTATTGTAGTAGTGCTTCTTGATAACCAAGGTTACCAATTCCACTCATTCTTCTTCCTCAACATCTTCTTCTGCAAAACTCAATCCCTCTGCCGTTGATCTTTGGCCTGGCGGTTGAATTCAAAGACTCCTCACTCTGTCTCAACCCATCGCAATTCTACACGCTGTTTCGGAGAGTTTTAAGTGTGCGGTGGTCGTGCCACCGTATCAGTGAGGTAGCCTAACAGAAGACCTTCTCACTGTTTTGAGTTTCAAATAGTTAGATCAAAGGGGATCCCGCTAATTCCTTCGTTTTTGTTTTGAGTTTAAGTACTGCTTTCACATGCATCAATACGAATCGATCTTCTTAGTCTTTGGCCAAGTCTCATCTTTTTAATTGCTGTTTTCTTATTACAAACGTAGAAAGCAACCGAGAAATAGTTTTGAATGCTTTTAAATAACTTGGTTTTTAGCGCTTTTTTATTGTGTTCTTTTGCTTCATATAAAATCCCTCACTTGAAATGCCTTGTGTGTCTACTAGTAAAGTAGAATTTCAGGTGAAATGTCGTGTACTCACGAGTACGAAATGTTTCAATCTTTATTTTTGGTTCAGTTGTCATTATGTATCGATTTAGATTTACCTGACATATTAAAAATTAGAAAATGAAAAAGAAGAAGAAAATAGAGAAGAAATGACATAATTATTCATGAGTGTGCATCTACAAGTCCTTTTTTATTGCTAAGCAAAAAGAAAAAAAAAAAATTTATATATACGTTGTTTTCTTATCGATCTATAAAATCAGAAGTTTGTATACTAAATATGCCCAGAGCAGTGATAGAATTTTACAAACTAGCTAGCTGCAGCTTTTTCAAGATTCCCAATCCAATCTGTGAGCTATATACTTCAATAGTTCAATTTAGTTTTGATTATTGCTTTTTTTTTTCCATATATAAATCGACGGGCATAAACTCACCCTGAAAATTTGACAGAGTATGGCAGCTAGAGTTGTCCCCAGTGCAAATACTATTCTTGAAGTTCTGAACCTATACAACTATGAAGATTGGAGTACTCGGGTCAAAACCTACTTAATTGCTGAGGGTCTTTGGGACATCGTTGTCGAAGCGAAAGTTGAAACCCCCAGGGAAAATCTTGTCGAAGACACGGCTGAAACTCCCACAACTGAAACTGAAAAATGGACAATGAAGAACGCCAAGGCTCTTCATGCAATCCAAAACTCTTGTAGGGCTGATGTTTTCGGTTTTATCCGTGACATTGAGACGGCCAAGAATGCGTGGGAGACTTTAGCAAAACGGTTGAAGCCGAAAAACACAGGTTCGTACATTTAATTAAGGGTGCATGAAATAAAAGAGTGCATTCACATCCATTCCATTAATTGATCTGTGAGTATATACTTGGTCTCATTTTATTATTGCTTTTTTATATATTTGAAATATACACTGAAACTCGCCTGTGCGTATTATATAGATATCGAGGGCATGGCAGCCACACTATTCCCTAGAGTAATGATTAATTTTAAAGCTCTTAACCAAGACAACTTTGAACACTGGAGCTTTTGGGTGAAAACATACTTGCTAAATGAAGATTTGTGGGACGTTGTCAAAGGCACAAGTGAACCTCCAAAACAAAAAAACGGGGAAGGGGAAGAGGAAAGCATGGCTTGGCGGAAAAATAATGCCAGGGCCTTGCATGTTATCACCATATTTTGCGGGGAGGATGCTAAGTCCTCTATTAGTGGCATTGAGAGGGCGAAAGATGCCTGGAATACTTTGGCAGAAAAGTTCGAGCCTCCTGAAATTTTAGTAACTCCAGGTACAGAAATCCATCTCTCCATAACATGTTAACATATCGCACACATATGCTTAGACTTTGAAATTTTTTTTTTGTCAAACCACTTTTAGAACTTAGTTACTCATACGGAAATATATTTTATTTCTAATGTGGATCCTATTTGTCTTAACGAGACTTATCTGAGTTACCACATGAGTTATCAAAGTTGTAACATGAGCCCTTGGCTGGAATTAAAATACTACAGGCTGCTTTATGAGATTAGTTTTTTTTGAAATAGAAGGTTCATATCATAGATGACCAGCTAAAAAGCCAGAGTCTACATACCCTTACAAGACAGAAAAATGGCGGGGTAACAACCAAACTCCTATCTAAGTACTGCAAACTCATTACAGGTCAAATGGAGCCCACTTTTAAAGCGGACTCATAAACAAAGAACACTCCGTGTCTTCTGAGGCAAAATCATCTTCTAGTCAACCATCCCGCCAATCACGCAATTGTGGTACGAAATAGAAAACTACTTCCCAGCAAACAAATAGGAGCCAATTCCTCATCTATAAGTCACTTTCTCCAGTCCAACTCGAGATAATTACCAATTCCGTAGAACCATGATCTGAATTACGACTGACACTTTCGAGATCGTAAAGGCCCTGCATCACCCAAGGAGGTCAACTCTCAGGCCAGGCCAGCCCAAAGCACTAAGTAATGAATAAGGGTGGCAAGACACCCTCCAACCTGGTCCAATTCTGAGTTGAATCAGACCTACTAAAGTGGGCCCAAAGAAGACTGAGCCCCAATAGCCCAGGCCAAGCCCAAGAGCCCCCGACCCAGGCAACGAGGTAGGCCCGAAATATGTACCCTCGTCGCCAACTTGTCACCGCCGCCACCACCATCTCCGGCGGCCTACCTCGATCAGTGTCAAGCCCGATCATGGTGAACCCAAAACCACACGCCAAAGACTGCAACTTAAGAGCCACCGCTCCCCTGGACAGAACCACCAAGCCGCTCGATCTGCCGGAAAGTAGAGGGCTCGCAGACTCCGCCTTCCACCCAGATCCCAGTCACGCCGATATCAACCTCCCACGCCGCCTCGCTGGAGTGGATCCGTGCAGTGTCGAAACCCAGACCCCGATCTGCTGCGCTTCTCTGGAAACAGGAAGACCTCTCGTCACAGACCACCACAAAACTCCACCGGGATCTGAACACCCCAAAACCCTGACTAACCACGAGCGCAACGCACCGGGCCTAGGCTAGAACAGCACCGAGATGTGGACGGATCTCCGCTCTATGCTCGACAAAACCCTAGGGGAGGGCGCCGCTTTAATATTGTATTGTTTTTTATGAGATTAGTTATGAGATCAGAATTGATGAGTAATACAAAAATTCTATAATTTTTATCTTTTTTGTTACAATTCCGTAATTATTTTAAGGGGTATAGTTTGTTTAGTCCCTGTATTTTGCCTTCAACATAATTTCAGTCCCTGACATTTCAATTTCATCCAAAAACTACATGATCTCTAAATTTCCATCCAATAAGTTCATTTTGTTAACTCTCTAAATGCTCCGTTAAGTCGCTGTCGTGGCAATCTCTCTCACGTCAACTCAAATCGATAAATGTGAAATATCCAATAGAAATTTCTCTTTTTTTCTTTTTAGTTTCTCTTATTCTTTTTCCTTTCTTCACACCTAATAGTTGGCTACAACCTTTCAAAAAAAAAAAAAAAAAAAAAAAATAGTTGGCTACAATCTAATACACATGAAAATGTCATAAGTGATAAAAAAAAAAAATTAAAAAAAAAATGTAGAGCCGGAGAAACTGAAGATTACCCACAAACTCAACAACGTCGAGGGGAGGCTTGTTGGCCTTGAGAGCTTCGACACCGATTTGGAGGCAATGGCAGAGGGCAGCCTCGCGAGGCTGGCGGTGTTCCAAAGGAAGAGAGAGCGAGTGTCACCGGCGCCGCCATGGAGAGCAATCGCCCACCCCATCTCTCTGGAATAGTATCTGCTCAATCTCACTTCATCTCTCCTCCTGGTCGTCTCTCTCTGTCCATCTCTCTCGTTTTTAATCCAATTTCAATTTCAAAAAGCTGAAGCCTCTTTTTATTTCTCTTCCCTCTTAGTCTTTCCATATCTAATCATTCTTGCTTTTTGAAAGTAATATGTCTATGTTTAATTTTGCTTCTTTCGGTTGATTGGTTCAGTTTGAAGATTAATCAAGGTTTAATTGGGTTCAATTGGGTTATGTTGTCTCTCCAGTGTCATTTGATTGCATTGGATTCGTTGAATTTTGCTGGGTTGATTAATTTGTATTCAAATTGTCATTGTACTATTGTTTGTTTAGATTAGTTAGCTATTGCCATTTGTATTGGGTTATGGTGAGCTACCACCGAGCTCGATGGTAGTTAGGATTTTGGGTGTGAAAAAAAATAAAATAAAATAAAATAAAATAAAATAAAGGAAATTAAAAAGAAAAAAAGAGAAAGAACAAGGTTATCTTGGACATTTTACAATTATCGAGCTGAGTCATTTAAACAAATAATTAATGGAATGGATCTATTGGATGAAAATTGAGAGGTCAGGGAGTTTTCGGATAAAATTAAAATATCAGGGACTGAAATGATGTTGAAGGCAAAATACAGGGACTAAACAAAATTTAGCTTTTACTTTAATATCTTAGATACACGTTATATCAATGTGAGGTAATTTCGTTTTTCTTAATAAGATTATTTTGTAGATTTTATCTTTTCCAAAAATTAAAAAATTTGAATGGGTGGTTCTAGTTGGACCTCTAAATTTGCTATTTGGACCTCCCATATTTTGTACACCTCTAATTTACTTTTTAGAATACTTGAAAAGCTAAGTAGACCTCCTAATGTTTACCAAAACACCTTTGAACATGAGATACAATAATCGATTACTCTACTTAATTTTTATCTGTATTTTCAACCACAAGAAGAAGAATGAATCAATATCATCTTATGAGTAGGTCTCTCCTCCACCAAAATTAATCAGATGATTGGTTCTCGATCTTAATATGTTATTGGAATCCCTTTGAATTTGCTAAAAGAAGGATTTCAAGGGTTTTGGGTTGGAATATCGAGTAATAACTATATCACAATATTTAATAAATTTAGTTTAAGAAAATTTCAAATTAGATTGTTTTGGATTTACTTTTGTATTAAATGATAATTATTATTTTTACTTAATTATTTTAGGTAAATTATAAAACTACATATAAGGAAATTCTGGAAAACGTGTTTAAGGAAAACGAAATTGGGAGAGAATTTGCTGTGCTTTCATTGATAATAGGGGCCTATTTATATAGAGGATTACAAGCATAGAGGTAGAGTTGTATATGGAAACATAATCGTACAATGATTGGATATCTACTAAGATTCTCTGAGATTATCTCTTATACAAATCATATTACAACTAGAGCAAGTAACCTAGAGTTTGGGCCAGACACATATTCTGGATTTACTTGAACACTCCCCCTTGTGTCGCCCAAACGTAGTGCTCCTCTCGTTGTCTTGTCAAAAACATTACCGAGTAACAAAAATCCAGTGGGACAAAAATAACCTCGGTCGAAGGAGAAAAAGAGTACAACACTATTCACGTTTCAAGACCATACATGTAGACATCAGGGGCTCCCCCTGATGACTACGGTCATGGGAGTTCGGATAACTTCCGTAGACGATGCGGACAACATGTTTCTCGAAAGTGGAATTTAGGTAATGACTTAGTGAGCAAGTCTGTCATACTGTCTTCAGATCGAACCTAGTTCACTTTGATCTTGAGGAGAGTCTGTTGTTGTTGATTATACTTGAAGTTGTCGTTTTTAATGTAGTCTTGCTTCATTTGTTTAAAACAAGCAGCATAATCCTTATAAATGCTCGTAGACTCATCTGTGGTAGACTTCAAACCACAATTTCTTCGAACATGCGTAATTATGGATCCAATACATTCACGAACCGCTTCGTAAAGAGCAATAATCTCTGCATGGTTCGAAGATATAGCGACAATGGTCTGTTCTGTAGACCTCTAAGATATCGCGGTCTTACTCATGGTGGACACTTAATCAGTTTGGAAATGATCTATGTGTGGGTTAGAGAGGTACCCAGCATAAGCAAAACCTTCCAAAATACTAATATTGTTTTGGGATAGGGATAGGTAACGCATGCCAGTGTTGGCGGCTTTCCAGGTGTGTGATGGGTTCGAATCCATCATCTCTCTGTAGGAATAGAACTAGTCCATATCAATCATATACCTCAAGTATCGAAAGATATCTTTTACACCAATTCAATGGCGTCGCGTTGGTGCATAGCTATACTTAGCTAACAAGTTCACTGCAAATTAATGATATGTTCAGTCTTGTGCATTAAGCTAAGTACAATAATGCACCTATTCTACTCAAGTAGGGCACTTTTGCCTCTAGCACATCTTCGTCATCATCCTTCAGACGAAGAGGATCCTTTTTAGGATCAAGACTACGGACGATCATGAGTGTAGGCTTGACCTTGTCAAAATGCCTAAGCATTCATCAACACGATGCTCAAGTTCCAAATCGAGACAAAACCGTGTTCTCCCAAAATCCTTCATCTCCAAGTTGGATTTCAAGTGTTCAGCGGTTTCCCTTAACTCTTTAAGGGCTTCCAATGAAGATCATGTCATTAACATGAACCGCGATAGAATCCGGAACTTGTTATAGGAATGAGTGGGCATTTACATATCCCTTCGCAATCAAGTAGTCACTTTAGTGAGCCTTTCAACCTCATTGCAAACGCGCTTCGTGGTCTAGAGCCACTTGATTTGGGTAAATAAAATTCACCATGAACCTTCATGTATATTCTGTATCTAGATCCCCATAGATACGTAGTGACCACATTCGTAAGCTGCATGTTCAGTTATTCGGAAACTACCAAACTGACAAGATAGTGGAGTGCAAAGACATCCATTACGAGAGAATATGTCTCATCGTAGTCGATTCCAAGGCGTTTTGTGAGAAGCCTTGCGCCATAAGGCGAGATTACAATATTGGAAAATCACCAGAAAGTTGTCGGAAAATTGGGATGGCTGGCGGTGGTTGTTGCTGGCCGGAGGCGGTCCGAATTGGCCGGTGGTGATCGGAATTACCTTGAAAACGTTTCTGTCCGGTTTTCTGCCTGCTGACCAGTCAGTCGGGCGGCCGGTTCGGCAAGTTTTAGATCGGTTCTTGGAACGATCTAACCTGTTCTGGAATCGTGAGATCAAGACGCTGCTGCTGACAAAATTTGGTGGCAATCGGAGGTCCGGAAGGTGGTGAACCGGCTGTGTTTTTACTGCGGGCAGTTTTAACTTCCGGTGGTCGGTTCGGTAGGTTTCCGGCCGGTTCTGGTGGTTCTGCCGTAGGTTCTAGATTCCTGGGGTCGAGGGCTTCAAGGTGTGCAGCGGAGGCAAAGAAGGTTTCAAGGTTGTATATTCGGATTTAGGGTTTTAGTTTCTTGAATCAGGGTTTGGCTATTTGTTTCAGGGTTAGGGCTTCGTGCTGATAACGTGTTTAAGGAAAACGAAATTAGGAGAGAATTTACTGTGCTTTCATTGATAATAGGGGCCTCTTTATATAGAGGATTACAAACACAGAGGTAGAGTTGTACATGGAAACATAATCGTACAATGATTGATTATATACTAAGATTCTCCGATATTATCTCTAATACAAACCCTATTACAACTAGAGCAAGTAACCTAGAGTTTGGACCAGACACATATTCTATATTTACTTGAACAATATTGAAATTTTAAATTTTCGTCACCTAGTTAAATTTATTAATGTCATTGATGTTGCAATATTATGATGTGACAAGATATATCACGTAGAATTTTATTTTATTCAGGGGAGTGAAATCCACACTCCTCATTTTACAATCCACACTCTATGTTTCATTTTTTAATAACTTAAGTTTTGTCTTTTTATGAGAATTTTAATTAAAGAAGGAAAGATAGAATGTGGATTAAAAATTAAGAAATTATTTCACTTCCCTTTATTTACTTACATGACATGACATCTAGAATTGATGCCTTCAATCTTAAGCATCACTTGAGACCCTTATCATTGCCCTTAAAAAGAACATAGAAAATTACATAGTAGCACATGACCAAATATGTAAACACAGAAAACCCACTTTCAAAAATTTTTATGTAAATAAGGACATGAGTTCAGGCCCAAAAGCCAAATGATGCAAGTCTGACTCTCAATTTTAATGGAAAATGACCAAAACACTCGAGTTTCATCACAATTTATAGGCATTGCCACTGACCAAAATACCCAAAACCAGAAAACCCATTAACCCAAACCGAGCGACGGAGCCAACGCCAAAACAGAAACCCCAAAACTCCAAATCTTTGGAGTAGTAGCAAGTAGGATTTAAATGCGTGCTCAGCTCGAATCTAGCTTAAATGGAGGTCGATAAGGTAAGCCCTTACTCCAATTTTGCTACCTTCGTTTATGTTTCTTCGAATTAGGATGTGAAAAGATGAGGTGGTAGTTTCGTGATGTGAAGGTTTGAGTTGCAAACTTTGAGTTGGGTTTTGGTTTTCAGCTGCATTTGGTAGTTTCAGAGTGGAAATTTGCTTGATCTTGCACTTTAATTATTACTACTTAAGCTATGCGTTTCGTTAGATACTGTTTTAGTTGAATGTGTTGAGATCGCTTTGCATTTGCACATGCTCTGGGAGCAGGGATCAGTGTTTAATATCTGTTTAGTGATGAAGTATCTTAACTGATGAAGTATCTTAACTGATGAAGTAGATATCTTATGTATTGAAAATAGAGTTAATTTGATTTAAGTTCAAAACTCACACCCCATATTGGATGTAGTCCGGATGAATTTTTTTATTAATCGCGGTCCTATGACTCACCTGCCACGTTGGATTTGTTTCCTTTTCTATCTTGCTGATTCAACACCTAAATTTTCCATTCCTAACATACCCTTATTTAATATATTCTACACAATAAATAGTAAAAATTAATATATTAATTGTAATCCTAAATTTTTGCAATCTTGTTAATGTAAAATTAGCAAATTTAATATGTTGACTTTAATTAACATTATTAGATCCTTGATTGAATTCAAAAGAGAAATCTTTATATATTAAGACATTATTTTTCCTTGGTATTGCCTATTACATATTGTCTCATTCTCCTTCTTCTTCTTCTTTTCTACCGAATCATCTCTTTTTTCCTCTCCTTCTGTGCATTTTTTCTTTCCAACACATACTTCTAATTTTTTTGTTTATTTCTTTTTCTCTCATATCTGTATTTTTTGTGTGGTTTCTCCCTTCTTAATTTGTTTTTAGGTCTTACTAATGTGATTTCTTCAATTTGCAGCTACCTTTATTATAAAGTTGGTAAGAAGTTTTTGCTTACGTTTGATATAGAATTGATTATGGTGTTATAGGTAACATTTGCCATAGAATTTGATCAGACATTTTTATTTCACATTTATATGCCTTATTTATAGGTAAGATTTCACAAGTTAAATTTTTTTTTCAAGTTTCTCTATATCTCTATATCTACGGTTCTCTCATTATCTCTCACTTTCTCTTTCATACCTTTATCTTTTAATTAGATATAGGTTTTTATGTACATATTTGTACCTTTTGATTAGATTGATAATATATTCTATGTTTCTTTTTCCTGCTTCGTATGTCTAGGTAGGTCAAATTTCTACTATACAACTTTAAATACCTATTATATAGATACAATTGAAGTAATAATGTTTGAATTTTTGTTCTAAAGTTTTTCATCCTATAATATAGGTATATAAGTTTTCAATACCTACATCTTAGGTATATTGATTTCATAGGAATGCATTTAATCTTATATATCTGAAAATCATTCATTGATGAATTCTAGATTTTGGAATTTGAATTTGAAATTTAAAATTGAGCTAAAATTGTGATTTAATTAGTGAATTTGGAATTATGTACCTTATTTGGTTATAAGGGTAAAATAGACTATTAAAAAAGTAAATGGACCGCAATTAACAAGAAAAGATGCGCGGACTACATCCAACTTTTATATAACAAAAAGGACTTGGATCCAAAAACCTCTTGAAAATATTGCGGTTTTGAAAATACTAGATGGAACAGGTGTTGATAAAATATTTTATCTCAATGAATTTAACCAAAGAAAGTACGATACACGACACGAAGATTTGCTAACGCAGTGTAAACCTCTCCACTGAGGAAACTTCACTGCGTGGCTTTTAACGTAGCCAACACGAAGAAAACAATCCAATATTAAACACAAGAGTTTACAGAACACAAGTAGTGTTGTTCATAACAAACACTTTCTCTTAGCAACAAATGCTAACTTGTTTTACAGCCGTTCTAACTCTTAATTCAACATTCTAGGCAATCAATCTTCAACCTTCCTTTCACTCAAATGAATCACTGATCTTGAGAGTGAGTATGAATGATTATGCAGTATCACACATGAAACAAGTAAAGAGGGTTTTTAGAAAACGATTTTAACAAAACAAGTAGTTCAATAGAAAACAATTTATGCCGTCAAAAACCCCAACAAAAACTTTAGTTTTGAAACCTTTTTATAAGGGAGAAAAACTCCCCCTCAATCAAATCTTTTCTTAATAATTAATTAAGATAAATATGGAAAGGTTTAAAACAGTTTTTGAATATGCAATCGACATTTTCCTAAACAAGATCTCAAATTGATATGCATGTTAAAAACCATTTTAATGCATAAGAGATTATTGACTCAATACAATCGATATGCATATCAATTTAGAATTATACCAACTGATATGGAATGAATACACATTAAACTCAAGATCAGTGACTCGATTTGGCTTGATCTTTTCTTCAAGATCCGATCTTGTGATCTTTCTCTTTGTTTTCTTGAAGCTCCGGTTTCCTTGTCGTAATGGGAAATCATTTGTTGAATGGCAATGGGCCAATATACTTACAATCTCCCCCTTTGGGCATTCCCATTCAACACATGATTTTTCCATCTTTTTGTCCTGCATGTTAGTTTTCACAGATAAACACTAATTACTAAACACAGGGTGCTACTTGGATTAAGGAATCAGTTACCATCCTTTTCCAGATCCAAGTTGCCAAAATAAAACAACATTATCTAATAATAGCAAGCATCCAACAACAAATAGTCTGTGCTTATGCACTTACAACCCAACAAGAAAAAATAAACATTGTTTGATAGAAATTAAACTGCAGAAAACATAAATAGCAGAAAAATTAAAAGAGTTGTTACTTCTCCCCCTTTGAATGGGAAGGCACGTCAAATTCCTCACAAAGCCTGGTGACGTTGTCTAGAAACTCCTCTTCATCCATGGAATCCGAGCTCTCCTCCAGTGCAACAGGCTCCTGCATGGCATTGGGTGGACGTGGAGCGTCAAACCCGGGAGGGTGGCGCTGCATGTTCCGGATCTCCTGTGTAAGGGTGGTCAGAGCATGACGAGTACGAACCAGAAGAGAATGCATGTCGTCCATGTCCGTCGTGAGACAAGCAATTTGCCAGTCAGCCACCAAGATCTGGTCACGGAGACTCTCCAGAGAGACAGGAGGAGGAGCAGCAGAAGATGCATTAGAAGAAGATGGGCGAGGAGGACTCCGACTGCGTACACGGTGCATGCCGGGATGGAGAATCCCTGCTCTGGCAGCGGCCTGACGGCCTTCTTCTGGAGGGGGCAGGCGGCGATGTCCTCCAAGTCGAGTGGTTTGTTTTGTGCGAACCATGGTGAGAGAAACCAGTTAGTGAATGAACCTGCACACAGAGACAACCAAGAGTAAAATCCGAGGGAGACAAGAGAGGCTATATATATTGAACAGTTAGGTTTAAGGAAAACCAAAGAACACACCGATTGGGATAGCGTCTCAATAGAATAGAGAAGTTATGACAATTTATTTTCCCTAGATATACGCATGCAGAGAACTTCTCCTTCTCAACTTAGGCATAATCATTATGGAAATTAAGTGCAGTCATAATGCCATCAAGGAAAGAAACGAAGAGTCAAAAATATGCGTATAATCTGCAAATATATCAGAGGATCGTTTCCTTTGCTAAGTAGCAAGGCAATGAATGCGTAGGTCATATCGAGGAGAGAAAAATTAGCATAGTTTAATCACAGAGAACACATAACATGTAGTGAAAAGCACATAGTTCAGAGTACGAAGCATGATGTATTCTATCAACAAAAAGAATTTGTACTCATATTTAGACCTTAGGGAGCAACCTGTGATAAAAGTGAGTATAACCATGATGTGGGGCTTAGAAATAAGTTTAGTGACAGAGAGAAGGAGTGAAGTAAGAGAACTAAACATGTGATTTAAGCTCATAAAATCTCCTTAGAAGGAGTAGGAACCATTGTTCCCAAGCACGTATTTTAGTGGAGTCATAGACCTCCTTTATTTAGTGACAATTAGAACTCATGTAACAAAACTCTTCTCAGCAACTCCCAGAACAGATGTTCTTAGGGTACTAAACATAACAAGGATGCTCCATGGAGAGAGTCTCGAGTAGTTGTCTGCATGATTTTATTTTACGTGCAAAGATCACTCACCAGCTCGTTTCTTGCAAACCTTAGAAAGTTCACCACAACTAAGGCCTGATTACTTTGAGAGATGGGAAACAATTATCCATTCTCGTTTCTTACAAATCCTAGAAAGTTCACCACAACTAGGACCTGATTACTTTGAGAAGAGGGAATGAGCCATTTGAGCAAGTTAAGCAGTTCGTCTACTTCACTGAATCTCATTTGACAGAAAACAAAAAAAATTGCCACCACATAGGCTATATGTGAAAGTGCATAGTAGGGTTACATGATTCAGTGACTAAACATGAGTACACAATTTTATTTGTCCAGAATAAGGCATGGCAACAAAAGATATGTAGCTGAAAATATGTACATTTCACTAGTGACTGTGGTCAAGGGATACTGAGATCACACTTTTCTCAATCAATAGTGGACAGACATTCTGGTGCCTTAATGCTTAGAACATATCCCTAGGGCATTTCTCAACATCTCAAATCTAGCAGTGTCAAGAGGCTTAGTGAACAAATTAGCAAGTTGATTTTCAGTGGGCACAAAGCTTAACTCAAGGATGTTTTGTTCAACCAAATCCCTAAAAAAATGATATCGAAGATCAATGTGCTTTGTTCGAGATTGTTGAACCGGATTCTTAGTGATGTTAATGGCACTAGTGTTGTCACAGAAGATAGACAACTTACCTTGAGTGATGCCATAATCATGAAGCATTTGCTTCATCCATAACATTTGTGTGCAACAACTCCCAGCTGCAACATACTCAGCCTCTGCTGTAGATAGAGAGATGCAATTTTGTTTCTTGCTGTGCCAAGCCACAAGATTGTTTCCAATAAAGAAACATCCCCCAGAGGTGCTTTTTCGATCCTTTAGATTTCCTCCCCAGTCAGCATCAGAATACCCTGCAATTTCCACATTAGTGTCAAAGGTATAGAAAATTCCACAGTTAACTGTACCAGATATATAGCGAATGATTCTCTTGACAGCTTCCAAGTGTGATTCCTTAGGGTTAGCTTGAAAGCGAGCGCACACTCCCACACTGTAAGATATGTCCGGTCTGCTGGCAGTGAGATAGAGCAGGCTTCCTATCATACTACGATACAGTGTGGGATCAACGGATTTCCCATCCTGGTCTTCGCTTAGCTTTGTAGTGGTACTCATGGGATTGCTCACAGTCTTCTTAGATTCAAGGCCAAATTTCTTGATCAAATTTTCAGCGTACTTCGTTTGAGAGAGAAACAAGCCTGTGTCCATTTGCTTTACTTGCAGCCCAAGAAAAAAAGTTAGTTCACCACATATGCTCATTTCAAATTCACTTTCCATGACAGATTGGAATTCTTTTACAAGATATCTGGAAGTGGAACCAAAAACAATGTCATCAACATACACTTGGGCAATGATAATGTCATTTTTGGTTTGTTTTACGAACAGTGTTTTATCAATAGACCCTCTAGCATACCCTTTTTCTACAAGATGAGTGGAGAGCCTCTCATACCAGGCTAGGGGAGCTTGCTTTAGCCCATACAGAGCTTTCTTAAGCCGGTATACATGATCTAAGTGATGTGGATCTTGGAAGCCAGGTGGTTGTTCCACATAAACTTCTTCCTGAAGGTTCCCATTTAGAAAGGCAGTTTTGACATCCATTTGAAACAATTTGAACCTAAGATGACATGCTACAGATAATAGTAATCTCACAAATTCTAATCGTGCAACAGGAGCAAAAGTTTCATCAAAATCAAGTCCCTCGACTTGTGAGTATCCCTGAGCCACTAACCTAGCTTTATTTCTAATCACATTCCCTTTTTCATCACTTTTGTTTCGGAAAATCCATTTGGTTCCTATAATGTTGCAGTTACTAGATCGAGGTACCAAATACCACACATCATTCCTAGTGAATTGATTCAGTTCTTCTTGCATAGCACTAATCCAGTGATCATCTAACAAAGCTTCCTTAACATTTTTTGGTTCAATTAAGGACACGAAACCGAAATGGGATATCACATTCATACTTATCAGATTTTCAGTGATAAAGCATAACAGAGCATTTCCTTTACTTCCCTCGTCCTGACTTACCTGAGATGCAGCTTGCCTTCTAGTTATTGGTCCATCTGATATGTCACCAATGATGTCCTGACTGGAGTGATCTTTTTGTACCTGCTTGTGGCCTCTTCTCAAGGTGGGAGCAGGTTCAAAGATACCATCAGTTGTTTCCTCTTCCTCAGTTTGAATATCCTTGCTTATCGTTGTAGTGATTGAGGAGGATGATGAATCTCCACATGCTTCTTCCTGTTTAATACATTCATCATTAATAGAAACATTAATAGACTCCATAACAACACGAGTTCGTTTGTTATAGACTCTGTAAGCTCTACTATTCAAGGAATATCCCAGAAATACACCATCATCACTTCTAGCATCAAACTTCCCGAGATGCTCTCTATCTCGTAGAATGTAGCAGGGACTTCCGAAAACATGAAAGTGTCCTACATTTGGCTTCTTTCCTTTCCATATCTCATATGCTGTCTGATCAGTACCTGCTCTCAAGAATACTCTATTAATTGTATAACATGCAGTGCTTATAGCTTCAGCCCAAAAATTTGTACTTAATCCTGCCGCATGTAGCATAACACGAGCCATGTCCAGCAGAACTCTATTTTTCCTTTCCACAATGCCGTTTTGTTGTGGCGTAATTGGAGCTGAGAACTCATGAGAAACACCAAGCTCACAAAAATAGTTAGCAAATGAAGTGTTTTTAAATTCTGTGCCATTATCTGATCTTACCCTGACTATGCTAGTATCAAAAGATTTCTTTTCAATCATCAGTTCTTGACTCAGATTCTTAAATGATTCAAAGGTTTCAGCCTTGTCTTTTAAGAAATTTACCCAAGTATATCGTGAAAAATCATCCACAACAACTAGTATATAGCTCTTACCTCCAATGCTCTCAGATTGATTTCATAGGAATGCATTTTAGGTATAATATAGGTATATAAGTTTTCAATACCTACATCTTAGGTATATTGATTTCATAGGTATGCATTTAATCTTATATATCTGAAAATCATTCATTGATGAATTCTAGATTTTGGAATTTGAATTTGAAATTTAAAATTGAGCTAAAATTGTGATTTAATTAGTGAATTTGGAATTATGTACCTTATTTGGTTATAAGGGTAAAATAGACTATTAAAAAAGTAAATGGACCGCAATTAACAAGAAAAGATGCGCGGACTACATCCAACTTTTATATAACAAAAAGGACTTGGATCCAAAAACCTCTTGAAAATATTGCGGTTTTGAAAATACTAGATGGAACAGGTGTTGATAAAATATTTTATCTCAATGAATTTAACCAAAGAAAGTACGATACACGACACGAAGATTTGCTAACGCAGTGTAAACCTCTCCACTGAGGAAACTTCACTGCGTGGCTTTTAACGTAGCCAACACGAAGAAAACAATCCAATATTAAACACAAGAGTTTACAGAACACAAGTAGTGTTGTTCATAACAAACACTTTCTCTTAGCAACAAATGCTAACTTGTTTTACAGCCGTTCTAACTCTTAATTCAACATTCTAGGCAATCAATCTTCAACCTTCCTTTCACTCAAATGAATCACTGATCTTGAGAGTGAGTATGAATGATTATGCAGTATCACACATGAAACAAGTAAAGAGGGTTTTTAGAAAACGATTTTAACAAAACAAGTAGTTCAATAGAAAACAATTTATGCCGTCAAAAACCCCAACAAAAACTTTAGTTTTGAAACCTTTTTATAAGGGAGAAAAACTCCCCCTCAATCAAATCTTTTCTTAATAATTAATTAAGATAAATATGGAAAGGTTTAAAACAGTTTTTGAATATGCAATCGACATTTTCCTAAACAAGATCTCAAATTGATATGCATGTTAAAAACCATTTTAATGCATAAGAGATTATTGACTCAATACAATCGATATGCATATCAATTTAGAATTATACCAACTGATATGGAATGAATACACATTAAACTCAAGATCAGTGACTCGATTTGGCTTGATCTTTTCTTCAAGATCCGATCTTGTGATCTTTCACTTTGTTTTCTTGAAGCTCCGGTTTCCTTGTCGTAATGGGAAATCATTTGTTGAATGACAATGGGCCAATATACTTACAGGTTTGTATGTCACTGCTCTCTTATGTCAGTTATTTTATAGATGATCCTGGAAGAATCAAATGCTAAACTGGATACAGGTGTGTGTATATAGGTTATTTTGGTAGATGGTCCTTGTGTAGGATAGGGGTTGCTGGCAACTTTATTTTTTGGCCTCGCTTAGGGCCATAACTTATATGAACTTATATTTGCCTTTGCCCGTGCCCTGCTTGAGAGAATTGTTTCAAGCATTTACACATTTTCTTAGTTCCTATTGTTTTCTTTACCATAAACAGGTTTCTATTGATCGTTGCTGCATTTTGTTTTTAAAGATGATACAATTACTTTAGAAATTGTTGTGAAAAGCTGGTTTTAAACTCTGCTGCATTTTATTTTGCCTTTTGTATTTCCTCCTTTTGGCTGGGTGCTTTTCTTTTTCTTTATTTTTGAAAGAAAAATTAGTTAGCATATGGTCATTTGGGTTGCATCTGATTCTTTTGATTACTGATTCCATTAGTATAACATGTCCACAAATTAGGGGCGAAGTCATAGGTACGGTGTGCTACAATGTTCCTTGCATTGCATTGCGCATGCCCTATTGAAGAACCACTCAGATTTGGGTCCCGTCTATTAAAGTACAAAGTCAATCGCAGCATGCTTTTGTAACCACTCTGTTTGTGTAGTTTATAACAGACCCTGCAATCATATTCAGCTAGAGCTGCTCTTAAGGTCTTAAGCCTCTGATTGCAGTTCGATTCTTTTTATTAATGATGTTCTGGAATACCGAATTGCTATACATTTTCATGCGTTTTCGCTGTCAGAAGCAAAATGTGTTGCTCTGTTATTCGCAGAACAATATGTGAGAATTAAGTTCTAGTACCACATAACTACTTGAAAATGACCCTCAAGTTTCTTGTAAATCATCGTCAACTTTTTTGCAGTCTTACTTAAACATCTCACTTTTGCTCTATTGCAAATGGTAGAAAGTTTCAGTCTTTCTAACCATGATAAAAGCTTTATTGATCTGCTACTATTCAAATTCAATTGATATGCCACTATATTGTTTATAGTTTATATCAATGATATGTTCTGCTACTATTCAATGATATGATCTGCTATTTGGTTCAATGATATGATCGGCTACTGTCAATGATATGATCTTCTACTGTTCAAATTGAATTGATTATTAAGTTTTCTGCTACTGCTACTGCTCCTGCTTCTGCTACTACTACTACTACTACTACTGCTGCTCCTGATACTGCTACTGTTACAGCTCCTGCTACTGAATCAAGGATACGTTTAGCAATAAAGAAGAAAAAGAAGTTTGACGAAGATGTCTGAGATTCTCTCTCTTAGCAACGTGTAAAAAGAAGAGATTTTTTTTTTTTTTTTTGGCTTTTGAGAAGTAATATGAAGGGATTATTCTAAAAAAAAAAAAAAGTACCATAAAAGGATTATTCTCATAAAAAAAAAAAAAGGTAACATAAAAGGATTAGAAGTTAAAAAAAGTAGTTAAGGGTAAAAAAGTAAATTAACTCATGATATGTGGCATGTGGAGAGTAGATTGTCTTTATTTGTAAGATTTAGTCCTTATAAAGAGATTAGAAGTTAAAAGAAGTAGTTAAGATGACGGACTAGCCTCTGGCCTTCCTGTCGTCTGTGGTCTGTTGCCGGACGGGTGATGATGGCTATGACTCGAAGCAGCTCTCGAGGGACGGTGGATACTTGAAGTTTTGACAGACGGGTTCGGCAGTTTTTCGGTGCCATATCTCTTTCAAACACAGTGGCCGGTTGTCCGATTTCTATGCGATGGGTGATGGATTGGGTTGGGGGGTGGTTGGATCCCGATCTGCTTTCCTTCCATGCAGTGTCGCCGACTTCTCTTTGGATGCTACGATCTGGTTTTTGGGTGAACTCTTGTCGAGTTTTGCTTGGTTTCCAGTTTTGGAGTTCCTGATGGTTAGAGACGCTCCATTCCTGGCATATGAGATCTGCAGCGACGGAGTTCTGGTGGTGTGACAGGATTCAGGTGGAGCTAGTTCGGCGGCGGCGGCGCTGGTTTTGCCTGTCTGGCTGCTGTAAGAAGGAATGGGCTGGGCCTGTTGAGCCGGTTTGCAGGGCCTTTAGCCTACTGTTTCCTTGGGGCTGTTTTGGGCTAGGGTTTTGTGCTTTAGGCCTATATTATTTCTCGTTTTTTCGGGATCCTATGTTAGTAGCTTTTTACTTTCAATAATTCCTTAAGTTTTTTAGGGATCTACGCACTTTGTTGCGTATCTAGTGCCTCTGGAGTAGTACCAAATGAGGAATCCCACTATGTCTACGTATCTAACTGTCTAGTGAGTGGGTCTATTGATATGTACCATTGTGGGTACTACCACTATCTTCTTGTCTAAATGCGGAAGGGTATGTAACGGCCTATTCTGGCTTGTGATGCACTATATATAAAAGTCGTTTCATTAAAAAAAAAAAAAAAAAAGTAGTTAAGGGTAAAAAAATAAATTAACTCATGACATATAGCAAGTAGAGAGCATATTGTCTTTATTTGTAAGATTTAGTCTTTATATATTTAATTTAATCTTTAAAAAATATATTTATTAAATTATTTTTTGTCAATAACTTATATGTAATTTGTTAAAAAGAATAACTATTTTATTTTCAGAAAAGAACTCTGAAGTTGACTCGAATGACAACACCGGCCCAAATGATGGTAACGCTAACTTGGAAATAGAACGGGTTGAAGGTATTATGCTGACTCTTCCCTATGATTTCTTGAAATATTAGTAATATTACTTGTCGTTTGACTCGTTTCCACCGAAAGTCACCTTGATAATCAATCATTAACACATGCACGGCACGACTTGCAGGATGTAAGAGGAAGACCTATGACCAGCTCTTCAATTACGTGCGGCACGGGAAGTGTGAGGCTGTAAAGGAGAATATTGAAAAACATCCAGAGGCAGTAAGAGTTCGAGATAGGAGCTGGGGCACGAGTATGACACTTTTTCAAACAGCAGTCTGGTATAGGCACGTGCCATGTGTTAAAGCGTTGCTACCGTTTATGGAAAATGAAGATTGGGAAATAGTAGACCAAGATGGACATACTGCTCTCTCTCTAGCTATACAAAACACGGATACGGATGATGCGCGTGAAATCGTCCAGTGCATAGTTCAGAGGAACAAGGAACTACTCCTTCGTGTTGTCGATCCTTCAGCCAATACTATTCCACTCCTGCATGCTCTAAGTTTGGACAAACCAAAAATGGCTCGTGATCTCTTTTCTGTTACTCTACTCGAAAAGCTGAAGTTTAGGGATCTCGCTGAGCTTGTTTCCACGGGTTTGCGATTGAAACATTTAGGTACCTACATGAGAGTTTCATATGTATGACAAATCTTACTATAGCATGCATTTTATTTTATTTTTTCTTCTTCTTGTAACATATATTATACTGATTCCCTCTTTCACTGTACTATAGATATTCCGTGGGCCTTACTACTGTGTTATCCAATGTTGGCCGTTACTAAAGACCACTCCGGTGAATCCCCTTTGAATGAATTGGCTGGTACGGGTGCTGGATTATTCTCGAATGCTAGCCAGCTCGGAATATGGAAACGATGCATTTATAGCTGTTAGTAGTGCTGCTTTCGAACTCTCCTCTCTTCTTAGGAAACTGATCGTCTAATTTTTACTTTTTAGCATCCAAAGAAAAGTTGGTGCTGTTTGCATATATGGATTATTTAGAGTATGGTCAATGCAAAAGTAGTATGAAATTGAGCTGTTTAACATTCTTTACAAATTCATTATAGCTGGCGTATTCTTATCACTTAGATAATTCTCCTCTCTCCTACGTATACTATTATAATTATATATATAATTATAATTTTCTGTTACTTAATTACAACAGTACTTAATTACAACAGAAAATAAAGTTAATGTATTTGATTGGACTTGGGTTATTATCATGATAGGTACACACATACCACCTAGACCTACTGATGTCGTTTCTATAGATGTTCAAAACGAAGAGAAAGATCAAAGCAATTGGAAGCATCTCGTTCGCAAAGGTATGTTTTTTTTTTTTATGACACAAAGACATACGCATGTATATATAGTATATACAAATACATGGGATTATATGGTAATTAACAGGAAAAAAAAAAAAAGCTGGTTAGTAGTTGCATATTCTTTGAAGAAATTGTGCCAACATATTTTTTGGGATATCTTCACATATGGTGTATGAACTTTAGGCATTTCTACACTTTGGTGTACCAACTTTCATAACTATCAGAATGGTGTATCAAGTTTGCTCCAATCTTTCATTTTGGTGTACGCCGTTAAATTTTCCGTTATCTTTGCCAAAAAAAAAAAAAAATTCCGTTATCTTTCCTTTTAGCTTTGTCAGTTTTTTTTTTTTTTTTTGGCAAAGATAACGGAAAATTTAACGGCGTACACCAAAATGAAAGATTGGAGCAAACTTGATACACCATTCTGATAGTTATGAAAGTTGGTACACCAAAGTGTAGAAATGCCTAAAGTTCATACACCATTTGTGATGTTTTCCCTTTTTTAATTGCAATGCAGTTGCATGTTTCTTTCGACTACTAGTTGCCAAGCTCCGTCATCTTTTTGGTCTGCCACATCAACATTATTAATAGTTTGCCATTTGTTTCTGAAAGGTTGCTAATTTGATACTCTTTTAAATCTAGGAATCGAGGGTATCCATGTCCAGACCATCGACATTCTGAAACTCATGAGTCCGGTGTTAAAGAAAGATAATCTTAACTACGTGCAGCATAAATTTGTCAAAAAAGCAATCTTCCAAGCAGTAGAACGAGGACATGCTCCATTCATCGAACAAATATTATGGGATAACTTGGATGGTCGAAGCTGGTTCTTTACTATCACTAATCAACATGACAAGACCGTATTTCAAGTTGCTGCTGAGCATCGTCAAAACAAAATATTTGACTTGATATATTTGTTTAATGATAAAGATCAAAGAAAAGAAATTGTAGGCAGAAAAGATAAGTTTGGGAATAACATGCTGCATGTGTTAGGAAAGTTGCCCCCATTAACAAAGATTGCTCATATTCGAGGTGCAGCTTTGCAAATGCAGAAAGAACTCCAATGGTTCAAGGTATTAATTAATTCTCTTCTATGTTTCCTTGTGGCACCGCAAATATTAACCGGTCAAGGCTAAGACCATTAATTCGTAATTACTTCACCACATCATGTCTCTAAGCATAGGGATTTGTTGGATGAAATGCAGGAGGTGGAGCGCATGGCAAATCCAAAGGATCTTAATTGTATAAATTCTGATGGTCGCACACCCCGTGAGGAATTTACTATGAACCACAGAAATTTGGTGGAGGCAGGAGAAAAGTCAATGAAAGAAACTGCAATTTCTTCTTCGGCACTTGTAGCTGCTCTTATCATCACTATTATGTTCGCTGCAACTGTAACAGTTCCTGGTGGAATTAAGGGGGAAACAGGTATTCCCATATACTTACACACCAAGGCATTTAGAATTTTTATAGTTGCAGATGTTATATCACTCTGCTCTTCCACAACTTCAGTAATGATATTTTTGGGGATCCTCACATCACGTTTTGCTGAAGAAGATTTTCTCACATCCTTACCCACGAAATTGATAATTGGCTTTCTTACCCTTTTTCTATCTGTCGGTGCCATGATGGTTGCCTTTTCTTCTGCCATTTTCATTATGCTCCCTGAAAAACCATCTATTGTTCTTCCATCTATTGTACTCGCTAGTGTTCCAATTGTCTCATTCCTATGCATGCAATTTCTGTTCCTTCGTGAGATCATTATTTCTACTTATGGATTCAAAGTAAGAAGGATATATAGATTAATAAGGTCGTATAACAAATTCTAATGTTGTATGATGATGCTTTATCTTTGGTTTGCTACTTTGTAATAAGAAGCTTTTGTAAAGTTGAGACAATTACGTGCTTAAATCTTGTAATAAATGTTCTAATTAACTTCGAAGTTTTATTTTTAGGTCAGCATATTGTTGTAAATTTTAATTTAGTACTCGCAAGTGCACGAATCAATTGTAGAATAGAGGTGCAAGCACGAGGTCATTCCCTCAAGGACTGATTGAAACAATTTTGTTATGACAAATGTGCTATACTTAAGTGAAACAAACTGATTTTTATGATGATTGAGTTGTAAACAGAAAATTAAAGAAAGAAAAACTAAAATTAAAGACAAGAATGAGCAATGAGATTCTTTAGAGTTTAAGAACAGATTATGAAGATGCTAAAGCATTGAATCCACCACCTAATACTTCTATCCTATTCTCTAGTTGATAACAATTGAATACCTAGATTTCATCCTAAAGATTTCCGTACATAAGCCTTATTGATCCCAGACATATGCCAAAGTTCTTCTAACCTATGAATTTCAACTTATTGATCCTGTATAGAACTCAAGTAGCCAAACTATAATTTACTCCACTTAATGATCAGGTTCAAGCAAACATATTCAACTCCATTAAGCACAAAAGAACTAGGAAATCATGCAAACAAGAATATCGACTATGATCAAGCACTTGTATTCTTAATTCAAAACTCTTTAATCACAAGATTGAATTATCTTTTGGCACCCTAGAAAACATCTACTCATTGATCAAGCATCATGTTCTCCAACCAAATAACTTATAAACAAAACCTAGGTCTTATTGATCCCGAGCAAATATTTTGAATAAAAGTTCTATTGAAACGGTGATTAAGAGTTTAACATAGAAATCCAGAAATTCAATAACAAACCAACTAAACAAATAGAATAGTCATACTAGGGGCTTCATCTCAGCGCGCCCTAGCTTAAAAGTTTAGCAATCCATGTGTAATAACCTCGATTTTCAATCGAGCAATACTTGGCGGCAGTTTTATTCAATGAAGTATTCATTTCGATTTGGTAGAAAATAAAATTACGTCAAATCTCAATTGTTCATTTCGTAGCAAGGATTAATCAGTTACACTATATTAATAATTGGGCGTACTTTTCTTTTTCTGATTTTATCAAGTAGCGGCGGCTACTTTGTTTAAAAGAAAGGAGGCGTGCTTAGTAAAGGGAAGTAGTGCGACACTTGGGTGGTTTTATATTCTACATGATGGAACGAGGGTATACCAGAACATAAGAAAAGAAAAGAAGGAAAAAAATAATAATTCTCTCTCTCCCTCTCATTCTCTCTCTCGGCCGAACCCAGGGAGCTGAAGATTTTTCTCCAAGCTTGTTCTCTCTCCACAAGCCATCAATCGATTCCAAGTCACGTCCCACGCCTTCGTCTCTTCCTTGCGCAGCTGTCTGTGGCAATCTTACGCCCTGGAACGACAGGCAGCGGCGGCGGAGAGCCGGTTTGTTTAAAACCCCGTTTTAGTTCCAATCGAGATATCTCACGCTACCGGCCACCGATCCTTGCAAAACTTCATCCTCGTGCTTGCCTCAACCCCCTGAAGCCCCCAGAAGCAGCCTTGCACGGCGGCGCATCCCGTAGCAGCAACTACAAGTCAACCCCGCCAAGAACGAAACCGGAGCTATCGATCCAAATATCTCGAGCTACAGGACGTATTTTTGAGTGATTCTTGAACCAGTGAGCTCACCTTGAAGTTCTGAAAAACTCTCCAGAAGGAATTGAAGCGTTTCGTTGAAGTTTTTACGTCGAAACTCAAGCTCGCCGGATTCTGGAATTTTTCCGACCACCGAAGCTTTCGATCGGTATATCTCGAGCTACAGACCATATTTTTCTGTGATTCTTGAACCAATGCGTTTTCCTTGAGTTTATTAACAACTCTATAGAAGGGATCGAAGCCTGAAATTGACGTTTTGACGTCGAAATCCAGTCTTGACGGATTCTGCAAATTTCGCCGGATTCTGGAAATTTTCCGGCCACCTCGACTGTTTTAGGTAATTTCAACCACTTCCGTTCATTTTCAGCTTACATGGTAGTTATGAAAGTTGTTAAGTATGATGAGAGGAAGAAGAGCAGCCCGGACCCGACACCATTGGCGGTGGTCGGCGGCGGCTCTGCCATCAACTCCGGCGGCCCTTTCCGGCCACCTCCGGGGGTCAAAAATATGAATTATATACATTTTTAGGTTCTATATTTCAATACGATCATTTAGATATATTATACGCAATTTTTGGATATCGTATGATTAAGTTATGAATTTTTAAAGTTTCGATCGTTCGATTTGTGATCTGTGAAGATCAGACCGTCTGATGGAATTGTAGTTTTGATATGTTGATCGTATGACTGTACCGATGACTTTGTGTGGTCACGGGCGAAGATCCGACCCTTGGATCTTCGTATAATGGAGAAATGGTGATTCGGAAGGCGATTCGTGAGAATCCGACCGTCAGATTTTCGTATAATTTTGTGGAGATGTTTGTAAGGACGATTCAGGAAGATCTGACCGTTGGATCTTCGTGATAATTTTGGAGGATGATCCTAAGGGCGATCCGTGAGGATCCGACCGTTGGATCATCGTATAATTTCGATCCGACCGTTGGATCATCGTATAATTTCGATCCGACCGTTGGATCATCATTAATTTAGAATCCGACCGTTGGATTGTTGTATATGTGTGGTTTGAATAAATTGCTAAGTTAAGATCGTGTTGGATTAGGTGATTGACGGATCGATTTGGCGGACAATTTGTGAGATTGATTGTTTAAGCTGTTAAGAAGACGCAGCTGGATTAGAGGTGAGTAAACCTCACGTGGTTCATATTACGAACCAATGACATTTAATTAATTTATTTGTCGTAATTGTGTGAAAATATTTATGGAATAAACATTTGTTTTAAAATCATATGGACTTGATCAACTACGGTCCATAGGTAAGTAAAATGATTTTAACTATACAAATGAATTTCACGATTTCTATGCTTAAACTATAGTTGGTATTAATAGGCATTCCTGTGTGAATGTCTATGTATATATATTATTTACGTGAAATAATATGTATTGTTGGAATTGTGAAATAATATGTATTGTTGGAGTTGTGTTGAGTTTATTGTTGAGAAACAATATATTGTGAGAGGTATTGAGTTTATTGTTGAGAAACAATATATTGTGAGAGATATTGAGTTTATTGTTGAGAAACAATATATTGAGAGAGGTGTTGAGTTTTATTGTTGAGGAACAATAAATTGTTGTGATCTATGGTGATCAATAGGTCACGGGGTGACCATGGCATACTATCAGTGAACCACGCTCTCGCGCCGGGTAGGTGGAACTGATAGTATTAAATCGTGAACCACGCTCTCGCGCCGGGTAGGTGGAAACGATCAGTTAGAGCTCTAGTCTGTCTGCCAAATGTTGAGTGATCTTATGAGGGAAATTGAGAGTAACTCATAAGTGTCTATATATATATATATGAGAGTGAGAAAGTGAAGTGGTTTTGTGGTGGTCGTTGTGATTGTGATGTTTCTACATTTCTATACTTGAGTTAAAGGAAATGTATTTTAATAAATCAACAGTTCATTCTTGTTTACTCATACGAGCTGTCAAAAGCTTACCGGGTTTTGTGTTGTTGCAATCCCGGTACACTATTCAAACTGTGTAGCGGGTACTACTACAGGTCAGGAGAATCAGGAAGGTGATCGAGCTGCGTAGAGTAGCTGCAAGTGTGTTATTCTGATTTTCTATTGTGAGGTTTGTTATGCTCATTTAGAGCTTTACAATTTTACTTGTGAGAGTGAATTTGTAATAATAAACTCGAGGTCTTCGAGACTTTATATTTGAGTGGCGAGTGGTGTGTTTGTTCTGAGAAAAAAATTCAGAACGTTTATTTGATTTAGTTGTTAAATTCATGTTTCGGATTTGAATTTGTTATTCAAAATTCGGGGCGTGACACCATGACTATGAAAAACATGACTAGAATCGAAGAAAACATGAAACAAACAATGGAAGAATTGAGGAACTCGGGTCAGCGATGGTGAGCTTCTCTTCTCCTTGTTCTCTGCAGAATATGCTGCCTCTTGTGTCTCTAGACGTTCTAGGTTTTCTGCCTTGTACGTTCCTCCCCCAATCCCTACTTGACTTGGGCTTCTTAGGTCTTCTAGTCCAACTTGGAATAGCTTTCTTCTCTCCAAAGAAACGCAGGGTTATTAAAGTCAATGCAAGAAATTACTCCAAATATGTCAAACACGTTCTGCCTAGTTCCATTCAAGTGCTAAGAACAACGGGGACTTGGGCCTCACAAGTCAGATTCCGAAAATCCGTCAGAATCTGCCTTCCCGAACTAGGTTCACTTAAACCATCATAACTTCCTCCACAAGAATGCGAATCCACTTCCGTAAAATTCCTCAGAAAGCTAACATCCGTATCTTTCCAATGGTATAAGGTTCGCCTGCTAATTCCTTGTGAGAAGGTACAGTTTAATCCGCGAAGTTGACGCACAGCAGAGACAATTCTGGACGCTCAGGATAGCAAGCATCCTTTCAATCCCGCGTTTGACTTTAAGCTCCAAATCCTTCTTTTCTCCAATTTAACCTACAAAACACAAACACAAAGTAAATGACTCAAAAATGATAAGAACTAAGCCTAGAATCCTACATTTAAGGGTATAAAAATGTATGAAATTATGAACCTATCACATATGTTACTCAAACATTATTTATGCATCTCTTAACTTAAAATTTCTAGTTTGATATAAAGACAAATAATCCAAGGGCAATTTTTGGATGGATATTTTTGAGTAATTGATCTTCTGTGACTCAATCCAGTTCTAGGATTAGGCCCCTACAAATTTTTGGAGTTTGTAAGTTCTTTGACGTTAATTGAAATTAAGGACTCATTGACCACAAGACCGGCACATAGAACTGACCATGTAGTACAACAGCCCTCTTACACCTTTCTCCATGCACAAGCGCCATCAATATTAATTTCAGTAGAGTTATCAAGTAGCTTCCAGATGGAGGCCTCGAAACACTTGCATGGGGAGTCTTGGGTCTCACTGAGAATTTTCTTATGCCGTTCTCCAGCTAGATGAATAAGGTTGATGATAGGACTCTCCATAAACCATGAGATTCCTAATATTCCAAATCCATGATGCCGTCCCACCAGGCTATAAAATTAAATGACTCCTGCTCAGAACCTTTTGGTCAGATATTGGCCAAATTGACAAAAAGAATTAAGAACTCCTCTTTAAATTCAGTGATTTTATGATCAAAATCCAAGATGAGCAACTGATCGATGTACAGATAGATTAGTTAAGCAATGAAGAACCACTGAATCATCTTAATCATATCAATGGGAAACAGTTAAACTATTTCTGCAGAAGACTCTAGTGAAAGCCAACACCTTAAAGTATCAAAATATTTCATTGAAGAATGAAACGAATACATCTTATTCCTGCAAGACAGCAAAAGAATAAAAGCTCCATCATTTCACAGCAGAGAAAGCCAAGTCTAAAACTCTTACAAACCCATCAACAGAAACAAAAAAGCATACTTACTCCATAACAAGAGTTATGGCTCACCAATACTAAAATTTCAGAACCAAAATTACCAGTTGAATTGCAGGGTTTGGTACTTACCAAATCCTCCATGATCCCACTTATTCTTCTTCACCATCTCCCTCTTCTGCAAAACTCAATTCGTGGCAGAACTCTTCACTGTTGCTAAAATACTTCTTCATCCCAACCAAATCCTGGCCCCTTTTGGCTGGCCCTGACCCCTTCGGCGTGTCATTAACACTTCGAAAAGTCCTAATCTTCGGCAGCACATCACTCACATCACCCATTTCAGCAACACCATCCTCCTCCACACCCTGGAACACCACCACCTCACTAGGAATCTCCCACCTCTTCTTCATCCTACTCTCCGGTCCAACACTCCTGGACCCCTCCCTCCCAATGCCACGTGGCTTCCCCACCAATGACAGGCGCTACTTTCCTTATCATCATCCGGTAAAGACCTTTTCCAGCCATCCGCTGCAGCAGCGGAACAAGTCCCAATCTGATTGTACCTGCTTGCCACCACCCTCCCAGCCTTGACTGGCTTCTTATTAGGCACAGACTTCTCCCTTTGTTTGAAAAGCTTCTTGGGCTCAATTGAACCAAGAACCTTGTCTTCCTTCTTCACCGGCCTCGTAGAACCCCCGATTGAAGTTGCAGCCTGTTTTGGAGCTCCGATTTTCGACGCAGTCTTCCTCGATTTCGGGCTAAGACTCGTGCTTTTACCCCTCTCTTTAGCAACCCTCAGTTCATCAATGTCCTGAAGCAAGATTTCCGGCGATCCTGTATTTTCTGAACAGGGTTTATCTCAAGCTTACTCGGCCGCCGGAACTGGCTCCGGCAATAATCTCCAACGGCCCCAAACTCATACCTCTCCAATTAACCTTCGGCCTGGCGCTCAAATTCAAAGACTCCCCAATCTTTCTCAACCCATCGGAATTCTTCACACTCTGCTTCGGCGGCTCCATGAACTTCGCCGCCACAACTCTGCCGCGCTTCTCCGCCTCCTTCTGGGCCTTCTCGAGTTTCAGTGATTCGAGCCTCGAATTCAATCGGCTTATCTCCTTCTCGATTTCCTCAATCTCCGAATCCATGCATAAGTGACGAAGAAAAGAAGGAAATTTTGCATTTCGTAGTTGTTGGTGGCGGTGGCGGTCCAGCAGGTGTGGAGTTTGCTGCAGAGTTTCATGACTTTGTAAGTGAGGACTTAGCCAAGTTGTACCCTTCTGTTAAAGATGATGTATCCATTACTTTACTCGAAGCAGGCGATCATAATTTGAACATGTGAGTAAGGCATATACGTTTCTGTAATTTATGGTGTTTCAATGAAGGTAGGTCGTACAGGTTTGACACAAGAATTACAAAATTTACTGAAGACAAGTTCTCCAGAGATGGTATTGATGTGAAAACAGGTTCCCAGGTTGTAAAAGTAACTGCTAGGGAAATCTCCACTAAAGAAAGAACAACTGGGCAGGTTTCATCTACCCAACTGGGCATGTGTCTCTGGGCAACTGGTATCGGGGCACGCCCTGAGATTATTGAATTTATGAAGCAGATTGGTCAGGTTTGTTGCTAATTTGTGCTTTATTTCCAATAACGATGCATGACTTGATTTGGATTTGATACTGAAACGAATCACTGTTCCATTTGTTTGAGCATAGGCTAACAGACGTGTTTTGGCTACTGATGAATGGCTGAGGGTGGAAGGATGTGATGGCGTATATGCTCTAGGTGATTGTGCAACAGTAAACCAACGCAGGATCATGGTATCTACTATCTACCTACTGGAAGTGTATTTTATGTACTTAGTGAATCATCATTCGTTAGTTATATAGTTAATTATTCTCTAACCTTAATTGTTGCAAATGTGTTGTCAGGAAGATATTTCACATATAATTAGTAAGGCAGACACAGGCAAGTCCGGTACATTAAGTCTTGAGGAGTTTGATGGAGTTATAGACGACGTTATGGAGAGGTATCCTCAATTGGAGCTTCATTTGAAGAGTAAACAGAGTCAAGTATTCATGATTTACTGAAAAATAGTTCAGAAAAGTATTCCAGTACTGAAGTAGATATTGAGACCTTTAAATCAGCTCTTTCTCAAGCAGATTCTCAGATGAAAAACCTTCCTGCAACAGCCCAGGTGAACTACGTACTATTTCTATATTTAACTCATACATCATATATCCTATATATATCTTTAATTTCTTGATTTCCAAAGTTTGAATGTTCTAGGTAGCTGCTCAACAAGGTGCCTACCTTGCCAACTGTGTCAACCGTATGGAGGAGTGTGAGAAATATCCTGAAGGTCCCCTAAGGTTTAGGGGTGAGGGACGCCACCGTTTTCATCCCTTCAGGTGCCCCTCTAAAGTATCTTTTCCAGCATAGTAAAAAAAGACATCAATCTGTGCAGTATGCTGTATTTTTTTTTTTTTTTTTTAATGAACATGGTATGCTGTAATTTTCGTGTAAAAGCATTATAAAATCTTATATCTATGGCCATTATATTGTTTTCACGCTTTCTATGATACAATTCAAGGTATAAGCATCTTGGGATGTTTGCTCCTCTCGGAGGAGAACAAACTGCGTTTCAACTTCCAGGAGATTGGGTTTCAATTGGTTATAGCAGCCAGTGGATCTGGTACTCGGTATATGTTACGTAAAATTTCGATACCTATTTAGTTTCACTTGCTTAGATTTTGGTTGTAAGCGTATTGACGTATCCTGATTCCCTGAATCTTTTCCTCCTTAAATTTACAGCAAGCTAGTGAGTTGGCGCACAAGGGTGTTGGTGGTATCTGATTGGGGAAGGCGATTTATATTTGGGAGGGACTCGAGTCGCATTTGAGATGACGGGAAATCAACAAGAACTATGTTTCCATCATTTTGTCTTTCAACGTAGGAAGAGCAATACAGGATTTCATTTCTTATTTACAGTTTCAAACTTGTAATGAAGGTTGAAATGATCATTCTTTTCGTACAACTTTAGTGCAAGCAACTCGCTTTTGTTTTCCACTCGACTATCTGATGTATGCATTTTCCTAGGCAATTCACCTTCAAGCAATGTAGGGGCGTTTTCAATGGTGGAGAGAACAAGAGTCATTAGTGTATGTTGTAGTGATTCGGAAGAGAGTTGAGTGTTTGATGAATGTAGTTTCGGTGTTAAAGGATGGCCAGTTGTTCGGGTCGTCAACTGGTAACGGGTCGGGACCCAGAGTGCGATTGAATAGCTCTGCTGCTCTGTAGCATCGGAAACGCCTTGAGGAAGCAGATAGCATTGTCTCTGGATTAAGAGAGGACTGGCATTTGGAGGGCGATGTTATCAGTTTGTTGTATATTCACTGTCATAGGAGATATCCCAGGAGTTGAAATTGGTGATGCGAGAGGGTCGCATGCTTCGACCCACTCACCAACTCGGAAGGGTTGAACCTCAACTCTGACCTCTTGGAGGAGCGCCACGAGCGAGCCCATCTCCGCAATATCAACAACAAAATCAGCTGCTAGGATGGAAGAAGTGGGGGAACTGAAATATTATTCACATTCAATGAAGAGGACCTCAATGCGTCTAAACCCTAACCCAGTTGTTTGGTTCTCGAATTGACGAACCAAATCCATACCCAAGACCGAAAGCCAAAACATGACTTCTGAACCTCCTGCAAACACTTACCACTTCCTTGTCCAACTAGGATTCTGCCATTTGTCATTTCTGTCATTTCTCCAAGCTTAATTTCTACTTGACTCAGGATTCCTACTTCAATTGGGATTCCTTCTCCTAGTAAGATTGGGACTCCATTTCTTTCCATTTCTGAACCTCATTTCCTCCTTGCCTTCATTTCTTTCATTTTCAGCTCTTGTTAGCTCATGTTATGTGCTTTATGTTAATTTGTACCTAATAACAACAAACTAAGTTAGAAATGATAGTGAGTTGAACTCTAAAAACAAAGAAGAGAAAAATAGCGTAGAATGAGAGCTCTCCTCTAGCTTAGTCCTTTGAGGTGGAGCGTCTAATGACGATCACTCATTCTCTCCCACAACGTGTTTTGGAAAAAGCATAAAAGAAAGACTCATATTCCACCTATACTCACCTTTCTATAAACAAAATAAGGTATAGCTCAATCCTTAGACGGGAGCGTCTAATGATGATCACTTCTTAATCACATTTCTGTAAATTAATCGTTACAATTCCCACAAACGTGTTTTGGAAAAGACATAAAAGAAAGACTCATATTCCACCTATACTCACCTTTCTATAAACAAAATAAGGTATAGCTCAATCCTTAGATGGGAGCGTCTAATGATGATCACTTCTTAATCACATTTCTGTAAATTAATCGTTACAATTCCCACAAACGTGTTTTGGAAAAGACATAAAGAAAGACTCATATTCCACCTATACTCACCTTTCTATAAACAAAATAAGGTATAGCTCAATCCTTAGACGGGGAGCGTCTAATGATGACCACTTCTTGATCACATTTCTGTAAATTAATCGTTACAATTCCCACAATGTGTTTTGGAAAAGACATAAAGAAAGACTCATATTCCACCTATACTCACCTTTCTATAAATAAAATAAGGTATAGCTCAATCCTTAGACGTGGAGTGTCTAATGATGACCACATCTTGATCACATTTCTGTAAATTAATCGTTACAATTCCCACAACGTATTTTGGAAAAGACATAAAGAAAGAATCATATTTTACTTGTTCTCAATCACATAAATTAAGGGACCTATACCTTACTTTGTTTTCAGTCACAAGTTGTTTGGTTGTTTGCTTGATCGATTTGTTATTTATACATAAACAAACACACCTTTGGTCAGTATAATTGGTGCTGCATACAATTGGACTCTCAAGCTGCAACTGTTGAAAGTTCTCCCGATCCATTGGATTAGACTGTGAGTGTGTATTTGGTCTCATTTTCTTCGTGCTTGTTTGGAAGCATTAATTTGCTCCTTTTTTTATGTAATTAATTGACAGATATACTGAGAGCATGACAGCCACTGTAGTCCCTAGCGTAATGGTTAATCTTGAAGCTCTAAATCATGACAACTATGAGCACTGGAGCTTTGGGGTGAAAACGTACTTGATGGCTGAAGGTCTGTGGGACGTCGTCCAAGACACATATATAGCTCCAAAACGAAAAGATGGGGAAGCTGAATTGAAAAATAATGCCAAAGACGAAGAAGCTGAATCCAAGGCTTGGCAGAAAAATAATGCCATAGCCTTGCATGCTATCCACATATCTTGCGGGAAGGATGCCGAGTCCTCTATTAGGGGCATCGAGAAGGCGAGAGATGCTTGGAATGAATTGGCTACAGAGTTCAAGCCTCATCAAATTTCGGGTAAGGACATAGATCTCTTATTTTTTTTTTTTTGAGGAAATAGATAACTTCATTAATTTATCTATGGCCAGAAGGCACGTACATCAGATGCTGTCTCATACCAAACTCATAAATGGCACGAGCTACCGAGCAAAGGACAGGTGACCCTCACTGTTAACACATACGCTCACTTATTGAGCCTGACTACAAAAAAATCAATCCTCACTACTAACCTCTCTTTGAAAAGTAGACCTAGTCGCCTAGAGACCTCAATTGGTGTACAACTAGAGAAAACTAAGATGAAAGTAATAGAATACCAACTTTCTAGTTGTAGGCAAGAAGACCAGGAAAACCTAAAGATTTCCTTTGCCATTTTCTCGAGCCTCCAGCTGCAGGGTAATGCTCTTCCAGGATCCCAAATACGAAACCCTGAAGAAACAGGGCCAACTCGCAGGGTCCGCCAACGAGCCCCATTCCAACAGAAAAACACTCCAAGCCCATCTGATTGTAGCCTTAAAATTGATTTGGGCCACCACAACCGTTTGGGCTTCCAAAATGATTTGGGCACCCAACCTGATTTGAGCCACCCAAACCCTTTGGGCCCCCAAAATGTTCTAGGCACCCCACTTGCCGCTCCTCTGCCGAGTACGCCAGACACCGCCGTGACCACTTCTCTGCCAACCCGGGCATCAGATGTAACCACCATCATCGAGTCAGACGCCCCACCGGCATGCTTTGCATGCTCCAGATTTTCGATCACTGCACGGTGCACAACTGCGATCTCCGCCACATCCACGGGTAGGTATGCAAACGCCCTCGCCGCCATCAACCTGAATGTGACAGCTTTGATCTGGGTCTAGAGGTCGCACGTCCGCCACACAGGACCTCTCATCCCTTGGCCTCCAGCCCGTAGGTCAATCCCGACTGCGTATAACCTAGCCTTGAGCCGGCCTCGTCTCGGCCTGATCCGCCACGGCCACTCGTCCACCCAATCACCATTGAGTCTGATCGGACTGGAGCACCGATCCAAATCCCTCACATCCCCTATTTCCTTCCGGCCAGAGATGATGGCCAACCTAGGGCTAGGTTGGGTGGTCGCCGCACAAGATCGGCTTCTGAGTGTCATCCACAGATGACGTAGAAGGGAGACCAATACCGGCCGCCATGGCTGGAGGCTAGGGTTTGGGTTTCGCCAGAGCCCCATCCGTTTCAATATTGCTTAGGACATAGATCTCTTATGATTGATTAATATAATGGAAAAGTTCTACAATATATAAACATACAACATATATATACATACGGATTTTAGGACTTAATATATTACTCAAACGAGAACTTAGTTTGTTCTACTAAAAATCTTTTTATTAAGGTAAATGTATTTTTTCTAACTATGAGGGTATCATATGAGTTGTTAGAGTGGTAACATAAGATTTTTAGAGCTGAAAGTAAAACTATGGCCAACTTAGTGGAGATTAGTTACTCCATGAGATTTAATGAGTAATAAGAAGTTTTGTAATTAAATTAATGTGTTGGATACAGGATATGTGAACAATTGATTTGTGGTTTTTTTTTTTTTTTTTGAAAAAATTACTTGGTAGATATTTTATTAATGTGTTGGATACAGAATATGTGAACAATTGATTTGAGGTTTTTTTTTTTTGGTTTTTTTTGAAAAAATTACTGGGTAGATATTTTTTTTTTTTTTTTTTGTCTGGAATTGTAATGTTTGAATGAATCAACAATTGTATATTCAGGGGAGAGTTCTGAAGTTGACCCGAATGACCGCAACGACTCAATTGATGGTGATTCGGTTGCTGACTTGATTGAAGGTATTATGTTCACGGGAGTGGATCCTCTCCTGAGCTCAGTTTTTACCTGAGCTTCCTAAGCTTTTCTCTAGATAATAACACGTGGCTTTAATGGATCCAATGGTCTACAATGTCAGTTTATCCTCCTCTTTTTTCTGTCTCCCATTCTTCTTTTACTTCGATAGAGGGATTGGCATTATCGATCTGCTTGACTGCCTCAGTCAATCAATAGGATCAATCTCTCTTTTGGGTCTAGCTCTTTGATCTCCGATCTTGAAGAATTAGAATCATTTTCTGAGTTCATGTCTGTTTGAGATCTGGTGGAGAATTGGATCAATTCAAGAGGGTTGAATTGGGTTTTATGGATTTGAAGAACTGGCCTTTTAGATGAGATAAAGTATATTTCTTTGATCGAGTATGCTGTCTTTTTGTTTGATCTTTATCTCTTATACTGTCTTGGGAAACTTGCACAATTGGATGAAATAAGGTATTTTCTCTCTCCTTCTGCATTCGTTAAATCCAAGACTGGACATGATACAATTGATAGTCAAGGACAGGTTCTTTAAGCTTCCACAAAAAAATGCAATTTCTGAGCATTTTGAACACCATAGTCGAGGCCCTTTCGTTTAACCACTGCCAAGTACAGCTTTCCGGTGACCACGTTGACGCTCGAGCTCGGGTAGTGGAAGTGTGGATTGTGGTGTTGTTCTCTCTCATCGGCCTCGGTGGTCCTCGGGTGGGTTGCGAATCGGAGCTCCGGGTTTTGAACTGAGAGCTTCTACTGCTCGCGTGGCTCTGTTCTAGTGTTCTTGATCACTTGGATCCAGAGAAGTATAGATCCTTGTTCCATCCAGTAAGCAAAATAAAGGAAGAATGTTTCATTAATTTGATATAATTATCCAATTTGTGGTTATCTAATTGGTGCAAAAGAAATGAAGAGAAGCAAAACTGAGAGAGAGGGAGAGAGAGAGATTGAGAGAGAGGAGAAGAAAAACTGAGAGCGGGAGAGAATTGCAGTGTGAAAGAAGAGAAGTACAGGAGAGAGAAAGAAATAAAATATATAAAGAAAAGCCAAGTTTGTTGTAGGCCATCGGATTTCGGTATAGCCACGTGTCTTAATCGAAATGAAAGCTTAGGAAGCTCAGCTAAAAATCTTGCTTAGGAGAGGAGCCGCTCCCTATGTTCACTGCTCACTATGATTTCTTGAACACATGAACCTTTCTTCAGTAATGTGCGGACCTGATAATCAACTTGATAATCATTAACACATGGCACGACCTGCATAAAGTGATGGGGATCGGACCTATGAACCTTTCTTCAGTAATGTGCGGGCCCAGCATTGGGAGTATGAAAAGGAGTTTTTAAGACAACATCCAGAGGCAGCAAGGGCAAGGTTGGCAGCGGGGCAGACAGCTCTTAGAGCATCTCCAGCGGAGATGTCAAATTGAGTGTGTCAAAATTGAATTTGAAGGCTGACATGGCAATGTTATTTTTGCTAGACTTCATCTCCAATGGATATGTCAAATTATAAAAATATTTTATTCATTTTTAAAATTATTTAATTCATAAAAAATTAACTATTCTGTTAAAGGAGTCATTCTCGACTTCTCCTTCCAGTTTCATTATCTTCTTCTCGACTGCTTCTCTCTCTCTCTGTTGATACCCAAAAAATCAATATTCATGCCCAATAGTTGTTTGAGGCCCAAATACAAATATAAATGCGCAAAACTACAAACTATGGGCTTTAATAGCTTAAAGCCCATTATGCTAGAAAGAACTCTTGGTCTTGCAATTCACTGTCGATTCTGCCTTATTAAGTGTCATGCCACGCACGTGGACCCAAGCCACAATCATGCTCTTGGGGCTTACAAGATTGGGTGTGGTGTGGAAGGTTACGGAAGTACATGAGGCCCATTCTCGATTTTCGGTTGTTGGCAGTTTTGGACTTGGGACCAAAATTCAGGCCCGACAATCTAAATCCTTACATGGGCATGCAAAGAAGAGAGAATAACCCATTAGCCTAAACATAGTCATATGTCGTACCCATAAAACCAATAGCTTTTCCAGCCGACAGTTTATGCCTTTACCCCGCAGTAACTCATCTTCTTTTACGACTACAATCAAATTTCTTATTTTATTGGTTCTCAATTCTAGCTTGCTACAAGCTATTCCAAAAGTAGTGTGCAGCTCTTCCCAATGAGATAGCAGCTCTTCTCAGTTCTCCTTTATCAATTCAACTTAGACATTAACCACAACAGCTCTTCCTAGAAGTCTGTTACTCTAATTCCATAGTTCACGCAAAGCAGTACACAGACACCTCCCCTTAGTCATTTGGTTATTGCCTTGTTCTCCAGATATGACTTTAACATCATAGTTCTCTTTCAAAGTCCATTAGTTTCATCCGATGAACCTGGATCTTAACCTTACCTCTTCTAGCCTATAAATTAAGGCTTCTGGTTGCTGCAAAAGGGGGATCAGACGATCTCCAAGCAATAGATCATGCAAGCTCCAAGCAGTACACCCCACAAGCAAACCTCAAGCAACAATTCAAGCATTCTCAGCCTCCAACCCAAAACCAATTCAAAGCTTTACATGACCTTTAAACCCATAAGCCATCCCTAAAAATCCGTTCTTTCATTCACTGCAGTAGATGATACGTAGTAAACCTCTCACCGCAGCAAAGCTCTCATCTTCTGCAACTCATGTGCTTCCAGCTCCCACGCTACATGCCTTCTTGCAAGCCGTTTTGTATATCTCTAGTTCATCCATCAAAGCTATATGAAGTTTCTACCTCACCGTCACCAAAAGCATGTCACCGCAGCAGACCAACCTTACTGAGGGGAATAAGGAAAGATGCTACAAAGCTTCTTGAAGTTTTGGACCCAGTACCTGAACTCAGAAGGGGTAAACAGAGGAGATGCAACCTAATCAAGCAATCCTAGCAGTCTCTGTACAAATCCACCCCAACATAAATGGCGACTCCGCTGGGGACTGGGTTTAGATCCCTTATTTCCTCTCACCCATCACTCCATTGATGTTCTTGGCTTCAAAAATCTTCAAGCAAATCTCAACAAGCTAAAACATGCCTTCTCTATCAGCCAAAACCTTCAATGAGCCATATCCTCACCTGCCATAGCCAAATCACCTTATGTCAAGATAAATTCATGTTTCAAGTTTGCCACAGAAATCAAAGCCAAACTACTATATATAGTTTTGTTATCCGATATCCACTCAACACCAGAATTCAATTTCAGACCATATATTTCACTCCACTAGTGTTGTAGCAAAATACCAGATCTCTTATGATAAAAAGCCCTTCTTTATTCTCATGCTACAGTGTCAATCTCATGCTGATAAATCCAATAAAAACAATCATGCTCCCTGCTAAACCTGATGCTATCTTTAATCCAACAAAGTGTAACCTTTCCTCATCACTCTACTATTCTTCTATATCTGAACCAAAAGAAGCAACACTCTTGGAAAAAAAAAAAAAAAAAAACCAAGCATTATTCAAGCTATATTCAAGCATTCCAAACATTTTGACAGCAACTCAATCCACAAATAGATAGCTCACCTCGATTCTTTCCTTCAAACCAAAGAACACATAAATAACCTCATCACCACTCAACTTAAGCCTTCTTACTTTCAGGAGCTTCACATTTCTGTTTCATGCTTTGGCAACCAAAGAAGCTGCATCTTTATGTTGTAGACCGCCAAATCTATGCTGCTATAAATTGTAGGTGGATTGTGATCTATGAAAATGATATCAACTCCATAGATCACTGCTGCGGGAGAAGAAGAATAAAATTATTCTTGAAAAAAAAAAGTGCACTGCATTAAAGGTACAAGCACGCCTCTTACACAATATGCAAGCTTTCTTTTACACAGCAGTCATATACGTGACTCTAAAATGTCAATATTGCAACAGTAGAAAGGCACTTGCTCAGCAAACCAGACCTACCCTAGCATGCTAAGCTTTATTGTCCTAGAAGCGTAAAACCAAAATTTTAGCCAAGCACACAAATTCCAACACCATACTTTAACCCAACATTTCACATGTATATCCACACCCACCAAATCAAGCTGGTACATCTCATAAGCGCATTGTGAGCTGCAATGGACTTTTCTTGACTTACTGTAATACATGTTTATCCATTCAAGCCTTCAAGTCAAAACGAGAAATCCAAACTTAACAAATAAAGAGCTAGCCAAGCCATTCATGTTCTTTCCCAAAGCTCATTGCCTCAACCATGCTGATTTGAAATACTAAACACACATCGAAGGAAACAATTAGGACAAGCAATACTCAATCAAGCAGCAAGCAATACTCAATCAAGCTAAAACCATTAGAACAAGCAACTAATACTCCGTCAAGCCACAACCATTAGGATATGCAAGCAATACTCAATCAAGCTAAAACCATTAGAACAAGCAATTAATACTCAATCAAGCCAAAAGCATTAGAGCAAGCAATCACTATTCAATCAAGTCAACTCCAAGCAAAAGGCATTATCCATCATCACACTAAAAAACAATCAGTATCTCAGAATAATATGCTATGACACTTGGGGGCTAACTAATGGTGATCTTGTTCAGGCTTACTGTGAAGTTTTAATTTAGTCTCCAATACATTCATGTGATCATCATATATTGTAGTTCAAGCACATATATTTCAAAATTCCCTTCTCTCGCGTATCAACAAGCCAATATCTCTCCCAAGCCTTTGTGTCAGCCATAATCATAGATATGCCATAGTCATTGTTTTCCACCATGGCTAAGTGATTCTAATGTCGAAATGACATTTTTATTCCAAGTCTTTATCCAAGCCAAAGAACCAATGCTAGTCTTAATACTATGATTTGTATTCTGGATTATTCTTTCTCCCCGCAGCTCTCAGTCATGTTTCACACTTTCACTACAACAATAGAAAGCTTCTTGTCGAAGCCAAAACTTCCACTACAGTAACTATTCTACTCCAAAACCTGAGCCCCGACATTGATCACAACACTCAACTCTATACCCAACCAGGCTTGATGTCAAACCAAGACCATTATTGCAAGTTTTTTCTCAAACCAAAGTAATTAGTACTATATCCAAAGTTTTACTACTGCAGCAAGCAAAACCCCATCTACAGTAATTACAAATTCTATATTACACTATAGTCTTATCCTTGTAGTCATGCTAGTACACTTACCACATTCCAGTTTGTGCATGGCATTTGCCATTTTCAATAACTTGTGTCCTCTACCATGGAGAAGTCACAACTTCAAGCAACAAAAACTTAAGATCCACAAATTCAATCCTTTACCCATCATATTTTCAGCAGCAAACTCTATTAACTTAAACCCAGATTGACATGTAAACCTTTCCTTGGATCAAGGCTTTTTACCACATTTATCGCGGTGGTGAACACACACACATTCCTCAAAACCCAGCTTCATAAACTTAACTTCTCCTAAATCCATGTCCAAACTCCATAATTCAAGAGTTTTATCTCTATCTCATATCCTTTTTCCATAGCTTCCCATAACTGTCATCTTCTACCACTTTTCTGTAGTTAACTACCAGCAGCAGCAAAATTACAGATATTTCATGCTCATTGCTCTCGAACCAAATGTTTATGCAGTAAATTAGTCAGGCAAAGATCTATATGCTAGATATCAAGCAAAAAGCTTTTTCATACTCAAAGAATTCATTTATGCACCCATAGAAATCACAAGTCTACAAGTCATTGTAGCTGGAACTAATGTTATTGCAAATAGCATGGTTCTTACAATCAAGTCATGAGTAGAACGAAGTCCAGCAACTATTCACAAAACTAGCTCATGAAGAGATATTGAGATCACCTCATGACTCATGCCATATACAATACATCAAAAAATGAATAACGGAAGTCAAGCAATGCACAAGCCAAGCCAAGATGTGACATGTTCATGCCCTGCTCAAAATTGATATATCCTAATAAGTCAGCCCATGCACGAAAAAAAAAACAAACAAGGAGAATAACAAGACGAACAGACAATAAAACGCTATTCTTGATCAACTCCAAGCATACACATGCCTATTCCAAGCTAAAGCCGCATACCTTTTCCTCTTCATAGTACTTACCTCAAACACAAGCACAATGAGCATACATATACCCACGCAACGCGCACACAAAAAAATAATAATAAAAAGAGGGAAGAGTTAGCTGCGGTGATTCTTGTTAGCTTGAAGAGAAAAAGCCTGGAGAAGAAGAAAAATGCAGAGGAAATAGAAGTTGTGCTACTGTACGTATTGATAGAACTCAGTAAAAGTTGACAAGCTTGCCTACAACTCATCATAACTCTATGTTTCGTGAAGTCTACTTCCAACTATTCTATCAATCGTTGATGTTCCCAAAATGCCTCCAATGTGTTTGGCTTCTCAGAATCACTAGCTGCCAAATCTTCGCTACTGACATGTTCAAATTGTTCCATTATACCTTCAATTTCTTCATCAAATCCATCAGGCTCACACCCAGCACCTAAAGTCTGCAAATCCGTGTCTTCTCAAAACACCAAAGTCAACCCTTTCCCCAAAATCTGTTGCTAACTAAATACCATTATCACTAAATTGGCCCATCGGTGAAAGCTCAGGGCTTGAACAGGGAGAACCCAAAAACAGAATTGGAAGTAGATTCTATTGCAACAAAAATCCTTTTCTTGCCAAAACCTATTTTCAATTGAGACATAAATAGCCAATTTAACATCATCACACACGGAGATATCAGGCATCACAAGACATCCCAACAACCCAACAACCCATAAGACATCACAAGACATCCCAACAACCCATAACCCATCTGCATGCATAAGCCATCCAACATGGAAGAGCGAGAATTAGCCAATTCAACAAGTCCCAAGGATTCAAGATTACCTGAGATGAGAAGAATCGTGCAGTCAACTCCACGAATTGAAGAAAGCGTAAGATTCTAGACAACTCCCTGCAGTAGAAGAAGAAATTACAATTCCCCGCAGTAGGAAGGGGAACGCAATGATTACACGCTGAAAAAAAAAAAAAAAAAAAAAAAAGAATCCCAATTACTCAATGCAATCAATGGATACAAGCAAGTGTACTTACAAAAGCTACCCAGAAGTTTTACTTGCATAGTAAATCTCAAGCAAGGGATCGATTTGAACTACCAGAGCATAGTCTGATCTTGTTTTCCAATTGCTCCTCAATTTCGTCTATACACCTGGAAGTTTTGCGATTAAGGCCCAATTCATGGCAATTGCTAAAGTGATCACCGCAGTAAGTGAAGATCCACGCCTACATTGAAGCTGGCTTGCTCGTCAATTGAAAATTTCATGCCCCAGTTATGCTCATGATTGGATCATGCTTTAGGAATGTAAATTCGTGTACAATCCTAAAACAAAATGCAATGGAAGTCAGAAATGTGAGCAATCTGTCCAAGGTTCTATAATGCAACAAGCAATTACTCAAAATTAAAGCCCTCACTTGCCATGAGTTCATAAATCAAGCCTAAACATCCTAGATATCAAGCTCTAAATGCAGTTTTTCAAACATTTGAAGCCTACCCATTCAAAAGCCAGAGAAAAATTGCCACTGCAGTAATCATCTTACCTCCCAGAGCTCAGCCCATGAAGAAGAAAATCCCCTGATTTGTCAACCTTGGTACTGAATTAGAAAAAGCATATATCCCTTAGAATCTCTCTTAGTCTTAAACCTATGATTTGGTGAGAAAAGGGGAATTTGGCCTTACCTCCCCTTTTACCCTGCAACAACATGAGAAAAGAACATTTTCTTGTCAATAAGACTCGAGCCAAGTTTTTTCTACCTGTTAGTCTTGTTGCTTTGATAAGCAAGGTAGCCCAAACAAAATGGGCCAAGCAGAACTATTTCACAAGCCCATGGCCACAAAGTACTCTATTTTACTCGTTCAATATAGTGATATACTTAAGAGAACTCTTATCATCATTCATTCATATTACCAATGCATATGGTAAATCATAAATGCAATAAGCCAATGCATACTTCGGGCCCGCGCCGAGCTAAACTCAACGTCAAGCGGATTCACGACCAAAAGAGACACGCCAAGCCTTATTCAAGCTCATGCCAAGCACATACAAACGACAATGCCGAGCACCTCTTTGTCAAGGTTGTGCATCTATCAAAGCCCATGTGAGAGTCATGCCAAGCTTATTCTCTTAAGCATATACATTTCAAAGTCATCCACGCACTCTCCCTTTGTCTGCTAAATGATTAAGGCGACCTTAAGCGATCAATGCACATGCCTAACACATGCCTAAGCATAGTTACCACAAGCTCAAGAAAATTTAAGTCAACCATAAAACAAACTCTCATTCTACACATGTCAAACGCGTAATCAAGCATGTATAAGCCAAGCAAAGAAAATATATCTTTTTACACATCGTGCGACACAAACCATCAAGCATATCTATAAGCCAAATGCAAATGCCTATTCTATCTTTTAAATACTTTATATGCTCACTATTTTCATTTTGCACGCCCTACTTTACTCTTACCACGTATCATATTTCACACATACTTACCTATTTCGTTTTGACTTTCTTTTCATTTGCCAATTATTTTGCAAATACTCTTGTTGTTATGCTCTTCGTCATCAACTTTGAAGTCAAAATCGTTTCTACTCTTCTTTAGCTTATTATTCCTACTTGCCAAATTACTCGTTCATCTAATACTCATGTTCTTCATTTTCGAAAGAACAACTTATTTTCTAAATCTCGTGATTATCCTCGTTTGCTCATTACTTACTTATTTTTCATAAACTATGCTCAATCCTTTATGCACTTTTCATTACGTTTAAAATTTATCCATTTTCTTGTGTTCACAATTACTCTACTAGAATTTATCATATTGTTCTTACTCTTCGTCCAACCGCACACATGCTTTACTTTCAAACTCACTCTTATTTTACTCTAATTCATTATCAATTTTACTTTTACTTAACTCATTCTCATTATCTTATGCTTACTTATTTTCTTCATCGTCCTCATAAACACATGCGCTCTTCCTTAAAACAAATCACGTGAATACTTCAAGTTCTTATGCGACTAACTCTTTTAAATTTCATGCTTCTATACTCTTGATTTTCAATCATGCTTAACTTGGGTCACTTTCTTATTGAGTATGTAGCCTATTTCATAGTCATTGCATAGCCTACATAATCAAGGGGGCTAATGTTGATACCCAAAAAATCAATATTCATGCCCAATAGTTGTTTGAGGCCCAAATACAAATATAAATGCGCAAAACTACAAACTATGGGCTTTAATAGCTTAAAGCCCATTATGCTAGAAAGAACTCTTGGTCTTGCAATTCACTGTCGATTCTGCCTTATTAAGTGTCATGCCACGCACGTGGACCCAAGCCACAATCATGCTCTTGGGGCTTACAAGATTGGGTGTGGTGTGGAAGGTTACGGAAGTACATGAGGCCCATTCTCGATTTTCGGTTGTTGGCAGTTTTGGACTTGGGACCAAAATTCAGGCCCGACAATCTAAATCCTTATGCATGCAAAGAAGAGAGAATAACCCATTAGCCTAAACATAGTCATATGCCGTACCCATAAAACCAATAGCTTTTCCAGCCGACAGTTTATGCCTTTACCCCGCAGTAACTCATCTTCTTTTACGACTACAATCAAATTTCTTATTTTATTGGTTCTCAATTCTAGCTTGCTACAAGCTATTCCAAAAGTAGTGTGCAGCTCTTCCCAATGAGATAGCAGCTCTTCTCAGTTCTCCTTTATCAATTCAACTTAGACATTAACCACAACAGCTCTTCCTAGAAGTCTGTTACTCTAATTCCATAGTTCACGCAAAGCAGTACACAGACACCTCCCCTTAGTCATTTGGTTATTGCCTTGTTCTCCAGATATGACTTTAACATCATAGTTCTCTTTCAAAGTCCATTAGTTTCATCCGATGAACCTGGATCTTAACCTTACCTCTTCTAGCCTATAAATTAAGGCTTCTGGTTGCTGCAAAAGGGGGATCAGACGATCTCCAAGCAATAGATCATGCAAGCTCCAAGCAATACACCCCACAAGCAAACCTCAAGCAACAATTCAAGCATTCTCAGCCTCCAACCCAAAACCAATTCAAAGCTTTACATGACCTTTAAACCCATAAGCCATCCCTAAAAATCCGTTCTTTCATTCACTGCAGTAGATGATACGTAGTAAACCTCTCACCGCAGCAAAGCTCTCATCTTCTGCAACTCATGTGCTTCCAGCTCCCACGCTACATGCCTTCTTGCAAGCCGTTTTGTATATCTCTAGTTCATCCATCAAAGCTATATGAAGTTTCTACCTCACCGTCACCAAAAGCATGTCACCGCAGCAGACCAACCTTACTGAGGGGAATAAGGAAAGACGCTACAAAGCTTCTTGAAGTTTTGGACCCAGTACCTGAACTCAGAAGGGGTAAACAGAGGAGATGCAACCTAATCAAGCAATCCTAGCAGTCTCTGTACAAATCCACCCCAACACTCTCTCTCTCTCTTCTTCTTCCTCTCTAGACCAAAGCTAAGCAAGCTGGGTATTAAAGGAAAGCCAGTTGGGTATTAATCATATAAACAACTGACTAGGATTATTCAAGGCTATAGGTCAATTGAACCCAGAAACTTCAAGAGGCACAGAGTCGGTGGTCTTCGATCGCCATTCGTCGTTTACCCATGGCTGGGTAAGTTCCTCCCTATCTGATTTCGATCATATTTGGATGACTGTGCACTATCTCTCTTTATCCCCAAATTTGAATTGAATCTTGTGGTGACCCGAGAGAGGGGTCCCACAGCGCCGCGACCCAGAGCCAATGAGAAACCGACATGTCACGAATGACATCCCGATAACTCATCAACCCGAAATCGCAAGGCCTTTTGGGTTTAGACTATTGGTTCACAAAACACTTTCTTGGACAAATCACTCTAGCAACCGAACAACATATTTTCGAAAACGGAATTTAAAGTGGGCTAAAGGATTTGGGCTTACAATAGGAGCCCAATTTGGAAAATAACAAATCACCAAGTAAATACAAGTATGAGAGACGCGCCCCAGGGTTACGGGTCTCTCGAAATTTTGGTAAACGATTAGGAAATAGAAAACAAATAAACAAATAAATTAGTAAGAAAATAAATAACTAAGTTACTTCAAAATCCGATAAGGGACCAAAACCTTCCTTTTGATAAAACTAAAGAGAAATGCGCCAAGCCGGGCCCTGTGCCTCCCCTGTACGCTTCCCGACCACATGCTCGAAACCTGCACACTATAGTAGGGGTGAGCTTTCGTCCTCGCATGCCCAATAGGGGCCGACCCAACCATGCTAGGTTTGAAAAATAATATACTTGAAAATATTTACTACATAATATTGTGCACGTTTATCGAAAATACTTTTAAAATAGGCAACCACAAACATTTATTTCTTTTACAAAGCATATACAGTATGCTTCACACAATTTGGAGCTCCGAGATACTTACCTGCCGGCCAATCTAAAACAAATCGGTGACCGACCTGGTTCGTCATCCTTCGAGAACCGGCCAACTACTCTGTAGTCCTTGTGACTACAAGTAGCGAAAGTGTCCATTTCTTGGCCCTGAGTTTCCTATGACTGGTTCACTGTCTGTACTCACTCTTCCTCGACAAACATAGGAGCACGGCCCCCTCCGGAGGTTCACGGTTATCGACACCGTGGGATCCCTAGGAATCTACGCGTCTAGGTCCCATTCACTTTCAGGTCACAAGTACAAACATACAAAGGGTACAGTATCTCAACATGCAAGTCTAGCCTCGGTTTTCACAATAAGCAATTATCAGTTATGGAAACACGGATATCACGAGGCATCGACCAATGAACAACCAAAAACGTACTTGCAGGCAACATATTAATATACTAGAGCATTCCACATGTAGAAAAGCCTCTAACAAGAATGGGACAGCTCACCCTACCTGGATATGGAGTGCTCGTCCACATTCGGGTTCGTTCCCGACTTTCGATCATTTGTCCAAATCCAAGTGCACACACTCGAGTCCTTTATAATAAAATTAAACCAATAAGTAACTTGACTTCATTATAACTCAACTAACCGAGCAACCAAAACATTTACTTAATTTCCTTATAGTCCATCGGATTATCCTTTAATCGAACAATGATCTAGAACTTGTGTTTGTAGAATTTTCCTTTGGTTGATAAATTCTATTATCCATTCCCAAACAATCCAAATCCAAATGATATAGCATTTGAATCATTTAGGATATGGTGATTATACTTAGCACTTTCACCTTCATTTCTTTACCCTTTTTACTTTAAGAAAACAAATGGCAATTTCCATTCCCGAACAATCCACTTAACGTCGTAAGCTTATCCGGGATATGGAGATCATACTTCGTGTCTTTATGTAATTTGGGTCAACCGGTTTCACCCTTTTTTACTTACTCGTTAACCTTAAATAAATAATTGCATTCCCGAACAATTTGTTTCTCAAATTCATTTCGGGATATGATAGCTATAGAATACTTAATTCAACTTTTAACCCATTCTCAATAATATCATTCACCACACTAATTTACTTGTCAAAACCCACAAAATCGGTCTCTCTTTGTTCATTCTTGTGAAACAACATTTTTCCAAAATTAATAACAGCCAAACCAAATTAATTGACAACCCAAATCTCTCCATACGTTCAAGCATTCAACCACTCTCATCTTTGTTCACTAACATAGCAAGTTCCCAAACACATATCAATATCTTTTCAAATAACCCAAAACACCACAATTCCGCTAAGTATGAACAATACACGGCAAAACAGATCCAAATACCCAACCCTTACCATTTTTCTTCTCCAAACTTGCAGTCAACTTAACATGGCTGTGCTTCACCACCATCAACCATTCGAACCTCTAGCAGAAAAACAATACATTCAGTATTCAACACCTAACCAACTTTACAACCAGGACTGAGTTCAAGGTCCTTACCCTTTTCTCGATGTTAGTCAAATTAACCCAACAGTTCCTCTCTTCTCCAAATTCTCCCAGAATGCAGAAGTCCACAAACCTCATGCTCCAAATTAAACACGAAGTTGTTAGGTTCACTCTACTTAAACCAGAAGCTCCAGCTAAAGAGAAGGGATAAAATCCAGCTTACCAGACGAAAAGAGTAAGCCGGTGGCGCCCACAGCGGCTCTCGGTGGCTCACACACAAGCGGCGGCGCGTGTGGCAGTGTTTGCCGGAATTAGGGGTCAGAACTAGGGGGCTTTGGTTGAAGGAGAGACACTGACTCCATTTTAGGGAGTTTTGGAGCTCGATTTTGACTGTAGGCTAGAAATCGAAGGGTTGCAGAAGCAAAGCCCTCCGTCGACGGCGTGTACGCGACCCTCCGTCGACGGCGTGTACGCGACCCTCCGTCGCTGGTCAGCGTTGAGACTTCACGGTTTTGGTCTCCAGGCCCTTTTTTACTTCGAACCAAGGTGGCGGTGAGTGCAGAAAGTGATCAGAAGTAGCCTTTCCGGCTAGGTGGTCGCATGTAGTGGCTGGAGGAGGTGTATATCTACGGTAAGCTCGGGTTATGGTCGGGTTTTGGTGCCGCATCAACTGGTGGACGCGGTGTGGTGAGATGGTGGCCGGAGATGGTGTTCTCCGGTGGTTGCAGAAGGAAGAAGAAGAGAGAGGGAGCGAGAGGTCAGGGTTGATGCATGGCTTCGATCTCTCTTGGGTTTGGGTCGGATTCAAGTGGTGCATCGATTGGTGGTAGCGGTGATGTGAGGCGGTGGCCGGAGATGGAGTCTCCGGTGATAGCAGAGGGAAGAAGAAGATAAAGAGAGAGATCGGGGAGAGAGAGAGAACGCGGCTGAGGGGGAGAGGAAGGAGAGAATTAGGGTTTGGGTGCTTAAGTTTCTATTTATACTTGTGTGTTGTAAAATGTCGAATTTGCCCTTCCGACGAGTTACGCAATTCTCCTAGCGGATTACTTCCGGGTTTTGGACTCGTAACTTTTCTTTTATTCGTTTTTTTTTCGTCGACAACACCCCTTTTAAATTCTCAACTTCGCCTTAAGTCCAAAACTCGATTTGCTTAAAGATCCAATTCATTTCTTTGTAAAATAACTCCGACAATCCTTTATCTCGGTAACACTTGGCGATCTTTTAGGCCCAAAAGGAAGAGTTTGGCCCAAACTCAGATTATAAGGTCCAAATCATGATCTCGAGACCAAAATAATCTACAAAGTCATTTCCTTCACTTAAATCACCTTGCAAAAATCTTATTGGAGAAAAATTAGCTTTTAAAATTAAACAAAATTTTCGGGGGCTCACAAATCTGAAGGTCTGCATTTTGGTATGGGTTGATTTGGATTTTCTAAAAATCGAACATCCAAACTTTGGAGCTGAGTTGAGTACAGTAATGGGGAACTGAGGCTTGCAAATGGGTTTAATTGACATGATTTTCCTTTCGGAATTGAATCAGGAGGAGGAGAAACAGAAAGGGTTGGTTCTGTTTTGGGTTCTTTTGAGTAAAGCTTGGGACTTTCTTGGTGGGTTTCGGTGTTTGATTTTGTACTAATTTTCAAATTGAAAGAGTCTTCTTCTTCTTCCTCCTCAAATTCATTGTTTGTTACAAGCAAGGGACTGTGAATTGCAATGGGAAAACGATTGGGTTTCTCCATAGTTACAGAGAGATACTCAGGAAGAAAGAGAGAGAAGAGAAGGAAAGAGGAAGAAACAATAAAAAATAAAAGACAGTTCCCTTCGCCTCTGTCAAATTTGACAGCCCAAATGAAAATGTCATTTACACGTCAGATAAGACCCATGGGTTGGAGGGGTTGCAGATGTCTTTTCTAGCCTTTAGAGATCTCCACGTAGATTTGACATATCCATTGGAGATGGTCTTAGCTACGCAGTCTCGAAGGAGGACGTGAAAGGTGTAAAAGAGTTGTTGCCGTTTATGAAAGAGACAGATTTGAAAATACTAGGCGATGCTCTTTCTACGGCTATAAAGAAAGTGCGCGACTCAGATGTGATGATTGAAATTACTAAGTGCATAGTTGAGAAGAACGAGAAACTACTCCTTCGCCATGACCCCATCCGCGGAGTTCCACTTTGGTTGGCTCTGCATGGCAACAAACCAAAAATGGATCACTATCTTAAGTCGGTTACTCCACTTGAAAAGCTAAATAGGAGGGACGGCGCTGAGCTTATTTCTACGGGTTTGAGAGTAAATCGTTTCGGTATGTGAGTTTCATTTATATGACAAATCATTAGTATGACAGGCAGCAGTTTAAATTTTTTCATATGTATGACCATATGTTATATTAATTTCCTCTTTCACTCTACTGCTATAGATATTTCGTTGGAATTACTACAGCGAAATCCAAGATTGGGCATTGCTAGAGACAGCTCCGGTGAATCCCCTTTATATCAATTGGCTAGTACGCGTGATAGATTATTCTTGGATAAGCTCAGAATATGGGAACGATGGATTTAATATTGTTAGTAGTGTTGCTTTCTATCTCTCCTCTGAAGTTAATTTGTAGTATCCACTTGTAGGTTACTGGTCCTCCCCCCCCCCCCCCCATGGTTGGTATGTTGTGCTTGAACGTTGATGGTGCTTATGTTTCTTCATTACAACATGGAGGCATAGGAGGTGTTCTGCGTAATGAGAAGGGTAAGTTTATCGCTGGCTTTGCGTATAGGGTGCCTAATGTGTCTTCTGCTTATCATACTGAGTTGCTTGCTATTAAATCTGGGTTGGAGATCATCCAGACACTTGGTTTGTCCAATATTGCTTTAATGAGTGATTGTTTAGAGGCTGTTAAGGCTGTGACAGAAGAGGACCAAGATTTATCTTCTTTGGGAACTATTGTTGAAGATATTAAAGGTTTGCTAGGTGAATTGCAGTCTATAGGTGTTCATCATACTTATAGAACTGCTAACCATGTTGCTCATAGATTAGCAGGTCTTGGTTTTGATTCTGACATTCATATGGAAAATGGTTCTTTCAAGCTCCAGAGTCTGTTCTGGATGCCCTACAGTACGATTGTAATCGTATGAATCATTAATATAATTTCATCTTTACTTCAAAAAAAAAAAATTTGTAGTATCCATGCATATATAGATTATTTAGAGTATAATCAATGCAAATGTAGATGGAATTCTATCCAAAAGAAAAAATATAACATGGAATTGCAGCTTGCATATCCTTATCACTTAGATAATTTTCTATTTATAGATATTTAAATATAGGACTAATTAAATACTTGTTACTCCTCAAACTTTTCCCTGAAAAACAGTTTAGTCCCTCGCATTTTAAATTAAACTGGATAGTCCTTATTCTTTGCAAATCTCACACAACAGGTCTAAAATGACTATTATACCCCTCATTTCCTTTTTTTATATATATATTTTTTATTTTTCTCTATTTTTTTATTTTATTTTTTTATTTTATTTTACGTTTTCCGCTTAACTCTCTGTCTCTCTCCCTCCCTCTCCCTCCCTCTCTCTCTCTCTCTCCCTCTCTCCATCTCCCTCCAGAGGAGGCAGCTCTCGTCTATGACGGTGCTGCTAGGTCTCTCCGCGGCAACAAGGCCAAGACCAACTTCCTGGCGCCGTTGGACCAGAGGAGATCTCTCCCTCGACCTCAACATCTCCTCTGCCCACTTCGGCCGTCTGGTTGAGTTTCTCCACACCGGCGTCTTGAACGATGTCGTTTGCCCAGCGTAGGAGCGCGACAGCCATGCGAGCCCAAAGTAGCAGCCAGGCAAGTATAGCAACCCCGCGCACAGCAGGCACGCGTGCACGCAGCACAGCCTCGTCACACCACTATGCCCAACTCAGCCAAACCTCAGAGACAAATTCCACCATCTCCACCCAGCTCCGATCCCATTTCCAACAAGCGTACCTCTACCGAGCTCCATTCCTAGTTTCGATCCCATACTTGCGGCTCTCGGAGCCTTGGACCTCAATCAACCTAATCGACTTCAATTGGAGCCCTGGACAGATCAAAATCCGAGCCCGGCGACGTAATTGGGCTGGGGCTTGGCGGTGAGGAAGGCGTCGTTTTGGGTGGAATGGGGTCCAATGCCGAGGTTAGAGAGGAGTGCGGCGTCGTTTTGGGTGGAATGGCCCATCGGAGAATGGGGCGGGGCCGTCGCTGTGGAAGAGAAGAGGAAGAAGAGGCGGGTCACCGTTGGTGAGCGAGAGAGAGAGGAAAAAAAAAAAAAAAGAGAGAGAAAAATAATATAGAAAAAGGAAGTGAGGGGTATAAATGTCATTTTGGACATGTTGTGTGAGATTTGTAAAGAATAAGGACTATCCAGTTTAATTTAAAAGGCGAGGGACTAAACTATTTTTCAGGGAAAAGTTTGAGGAGTAACAAGTATTTAGTCCTTAAATATATATATATGTTGTAAAATGAAAAGTAAGAGAGTTTGAGAGAAGAGAGAAATGACACAGAGAATAGAGTGTGAAGAATGAAGTGATTCTATTCATCTCACAATGAGGTTTATATAGGAGTACCTCGGGTTTATAAAAGGTAACTATTTAACGATTACATCAATTACTCATCTGATTACAATCAATCAATCGCTAATCATATTCTGTTAATCACCAATCAATCTTAATTGGCGTATATCACGCAACACTAATTGCTATTACATGAATAGCCACATTACTATTTACAACACTCCCCTTTGGATATTCCATGTCAATAGTGTTGCTCCTGCTATGCGCTTCTAAGTTGCCTCGTCAAAAAACTTGCCAACTAATAAAAACCCTGTGGGAAAAAAAACAACATTGGTCGAAGGAGAAAAAGAGCACAACGCGCTTGAGTGTGAAGTCTTCTTATCAACACCATAGGTAGGTAGTATGTCTACGAGAGGGATGCATTAGAGTTGCTACACCAAAACCTTGCCCGGTAAACCCAGTGGGAGAAACCCGTGGTCGAAGGGAAAAGATGAGCAAATGCATATATGTCAAATCAAAGCATCTTCAGGATGCAGTAAGTGGGGGTGACCATGCCAAAGATGTGCCTCGTCAAAACCTTGCCAGGTAACAAAACCCAGTGGGACAAAATAACCCTGGACGAAGGACAAAAAGAGTACACGATGGTCAAGTGTGTATGCTTCGGGATACTCCCCCTGATTTCGACTCCCCATGAAAATTACATGTTAGGTAATTCAGATAATTTACGTAGACCAATACCTTGTACATGCTTCTGGAATGTAGACTTTGATAGTGACTTGGTAAAGAGGTCTGCACGATTGTCTTCAGATCGAATCTGCTTGACTTCAATCTTCTGATGCTCCTGTTGTTGCTGATTGAAGAAGAACGTCGGTGCAATATGTTTGGTGTTGTCTCCTTTGATGAAACCCGTCTTCATTTGCTCGATACAAGCAGCATTATCCTCGTGGATAGTAGTTGGTTCATCAGTGGTGGAATACAGTCCACATGTGCTTCGAACATGCTTTGTGATGGCTCTCAACCATATACATTCACGTACTGCTTCGTGAAGAGCTAGAATCTCAGCATGATTCGAAGAGGTAGCAACAAGAGTCTGTTTTGTAGACCTCCAAGAAATTGCAGTATTCCCAATGGTAAAGACATAACCAGTTTGGGAACGCGCCTTATGCGGGTCTGATAGATAGCCTGCATCAGCATATCCAACAAGGCGAGCATCATTATGAGGATCAAGGGGGTTTGATCCATTCCTTGATGCGTAGGGATAGAATAAGCCCATATCCGCCGTACCTCTAAGGTAGCGAAAAATGTCTTTTATGCCATTCCAGTGGCGGCGTGTTGGCACAGAGCTATATCTAGCTAACAAGTTCACATCGAATGAGATGTCCTATCTAGAGCATTAAGCCAAGTACAATAATGCGCCTATTGCACTTAGATATGGGACTTCTGGCACCAATATCTCTTCGTTATCATCATCTGCAGGATGATACGGTTGTCTCTAGACTTCAGACGACCATGGGTGTGCTTGCTTTTATCCTCATTAAAGCATCTTAACATCTTCTGGATGTAATTTGGTTGATGGACCAAAATTTCATCTGCACTCTGCTCGGGCTCCAGGTCGAGACAATAATTTGTTCTCCCAAGGCCTTTCATCTCAAATTCCAATCTTCAGGTGCTTTGCGGTTTCCTTGATCTCTTCAGGAGTATCAATCAAATTTATGTCATTGACATAGACCGCCACAATTCCAAACTAGGAACTTGCTTCCTTAATAAACACACATGGGCATAGTTTATTATTCACATATCCCATCCCAATTAAATATTCACTTAGACGGTTATACCACCTCCGTCTGGATTGTTTCAATCCATAAAGTGAACGCCTCAAAACTAATGAAGAGCGTGTTCCGTGGTCTAGAACTATTTGCATCGGGTATATTAAGTCCTTCAGGAACTTTTATGTATATCTCTGTATCGTGATCCCCATAGAGATAAGCTGTGACCACATTCATAAGCTGCATATTCAGTTTTTCGGAAACTACCAAACTGATAAGGTAGTGGAACGTTATGACGTCCATTACGGGAGAATACGTCTCCTCGTAATCAATCACAGGGCGTTGAGAAAATCTTTGCGCCATTAGACGAGACTTGTGTATCACAATCTCGTTTTTCTCACTACGCTTCCTTACAAATACCCATTTAAATTCTACGGGTTTAACATGGGGAGGTGTATAGGAACAACAAGCCCAAACACCTTTCTCTTTGTCAAGGAATCTAATTCGACCTGGATTGTTTATTTCCTTTTTGGCCAGTCGTCTCTTCATTGATATTGATCAATAAAGCAAGGTTCGATTTCATCGCATATTATAGTTTCGGTGGCCACCGCAAATACTAATATATCATCGATGATAATCTCAACCCGATTCCAAATCCCACTAAATTTACCGAGATTTCTCTATTCTCGGGAGTGGGTTCAAATGTTGGAGCGTCCCCCAACATGGTCTCTTCTAGGACGTACCCATAATCCGGATTTATCTCGTGAGATGAATCAGTTTGAGATCGCGATGTCTAGTGGATTCGTTTGTGCCGGTTTTACCCTCTTCCGGGCATAAGAATCCTTCGAACCTAGTGGTCTACCTCGCTTCTGGGCAGGGACACGTGACTGGTTAGCCGTCATGGTCGTACCTCGTCCATCTGGGATGACATGTCCTATGGGGACGTCTATCCTTGCAGGCACATTTGCAGCAGGTATATATGATCTCGTCACTTTAGCTAGATCAGAGAAAGTGTCTGGGATATTGTATTCTATACTCTATAGATCTAGAATTGTCCGCACTTCACTATTTTCGTGCGGTTTGGGGATCAAGATGAGACATTGTGGGACATTCCATGTTAATTCACGCCGTTCATCAGGAACGGTCATGTTCTTATCTCCCCCTAACGGCGGGAAAACTGTCTCATCAAAGTGACAATCCGTAAATCTAGCGGTAAAGAGATCGCCTGTCAAGGGCTCTAAAGAGCACATAATGGATGAGATTCATAATCGACATATATGCCCATCCTTTGTTGAGGATCTAATTTTGTACGTTGTGACGGCACAATTGGCACTAGGACTACATACCCAAATGCGTGTAAGTGCGAAACATCAGGTTCGTACCCAGTCACCAGCTGTAACACGGAGTAAGGTTGGTAGCAGCGGGCCTCAACGGGACCAACATAGCTGCATGCAAGATCGCATAGCCCCACGCAAAAACTAGAAGCTTGGTGCGCATTACCAAGATTCTATTTGCGAGACCATCTTGGGTGTGAACATAGGGAACTATATGTTCAGCATCAATCCCAAGGGATATGCAATAATCATCGAAAGACTTCGATGTAAACTCTCCGGTATTATCAAGTCTTATAGACTCTATGGGATAATCCGAGTGGTGAACCCTCAATTTCATGATTTGGGTGAGAGTTTAGCAAAAACAGCATTTTCTTGTGGACAATAGTGTAACATGTGATCACTTTGTCCATACATCAACCAAAACCATTAATATTTAACTGGTCCACATGGTGGTTGGATATGTCCACAAATTTTCCTTGCTTTCTGTGCAAAAAAAATGGTGGTGTATGTACTAGTCTTTGCATATGATGGTCTAGTATTAAATATTCTTAACGAGTATGGCATAGTGTGTCATTATATACAAGACCCTTATTCAGAAGGGGATGCACCTGCGATGAGTTGAGGATACGGTGCATCATACTTTGACCTGTGTGTCCCAAACGGTCATGCCATAGCAAGTAGTTGCTTGAATTAGTTAGCTTCTAGCTAACAGATTTCAATTTCTCCAATGTACGCTTCTGGCCACACACTTGGAGGTTATGCAAAGACACTCATTTTTCTCAGTGGTTTCAACGTGATAACTGTTGGTTCAAATATCCTTAATACTCAATAACATTCTTCTGGAACGTAGAGATTATAAGGCCTCATTAATGGTAGGTTCAGTACCATTGGACAACATACAGTGGGTTTTGCCATAACCCTCTATCAGGTTGGATTGGTCTGATACGGTTGTCACAGAGGTATGAATAGACATAAGTTTGAAAAATATCTCCGATCTAGGAGTATGGTGTGCGTAATAGCACTTTTTACCAGACAACAAACTTCCCCACAGAATATGCCTATTCATTTATTTAATTCAATGGATCACATGTATAAATAAGTTTATTGAATTAAATATATTCGAACATAACCACATCTCTATAATCCAAAATAATTGAAAACATAAATCACCAAAATCCGAAGATGTTTCATTTATTAAGATGAAATAGATATGGCACAAGGGGCCAATTATACCCATGTCATCGAGTTCTAATCCTCGGTATGTTTAGTAACTGCCTG